>NW_027532172.1:7335889-7488683 GCF_008692635.1 Crocuta crocuta | reverse complement strand
CACTGGCTCCCTGCCGCCGCCGCCGTCCGGCTGAGCCCCAGCTCCGGAGCTGCCGCTGCCGCTGCCGGGACATGGTCCTCTGCGTTCAGGGGTAAGCGCGGCTCGCCGTCCCCGCCGGGCCACGGCGCCCGGCGTTGGGGAGAGTACTGCCTCGTGCTAGCTGCCGGCTATTGAGAGGGTTTGACGGGTCGGAGATGACCGAGTGCGGAAGGACCTCAGGGTGACAACAAGGAATGGGGACAACACCGTCACCACCCCTATGCGCACTGTGGGTAGTGAAACTGGGGGTCGGCTGACGACCGGAGGACCCCGGGTAGCTTAAGCCTTGGTTCTGGCTAAAGCAGCTGAACGCCAGCGGAGTTCGTACTCCAAGACGTGGCTCACCTGCCCAGACACCCTTCTGGGCCCAGAGCCCTCTGTCCCCACCTGCAGGCCTCAGGGCCTACTAGTGACCTGAGGTTAGCCCCTGCCCCTCTTTGTCCTCACTGTTCTGCCATGGGCTAGCAATTAGGCTTTTCTTGGGAAGCCAGTCTGAGATCCTTGCCTCCCCCTCAGGTTGGCACCTGCTGACCAGCAGATCTTGGAAGAGCCTGAATTTGGCCTGATTTTGCTGTGGCACCCCCACAATTGCCTTGCCCCTCCTCAGCCCAGTCTGAGATCCCGGTGTGAGGACTTGGCTCCTGCCTCCCTTCTCCAACTTTCCTCAAAGACTAGAATGGTGTGGAGGCTGATAAGACAGTCTTGGCCTCAATTGAACATTCTCAGTGCATTCCTTCCGCCTCAGCATCCCCTTCAACAATGGGTCTGATACTCTCCAGACTGATCTGACCGGAGCTCAGAACACTCCAGGGAGTGAGAAAGAAGATATGAGTGAGCACTCCACACCCAGGGAGAGCTGGGTGGCCCAGTGGCTGTTGTTATCAGAACTGGCATAGTACCAAGTGAAGAAGGGTGTAAGGTGGGGCAAGGCTGAAGTGCCCCTTGCTCTGAGCAGTTCTGCTTCCAGGGAAGAAACCTGGAGGTGCCAGGAAGACTGTACTACCATACTTCTCCCTGGCTGTCTCCAGCATCTCCCTCCTCTGAATTTTGGGACTCCTGAACACCACCACACCCTATCCTCCAGATCCCCCCAGTTCTGAAGTCCCACATTCTCTTTTTACTTTGTTCCAGCTAAAGGCCCTTTGGAACCTCAGGGCCAGTGTTGGGTGTCAGGGAGCAAGATTTTTTTTTCTTTAATGTTTTATTTATTTCTGAGAGAGAGAGAGAAAGAGACAGCGTGAGCAGGGGAGGGTCAGAAAGAGAGGGAGATACAGAATCTGAAGCAGGCTCCAGGCTCTGAGCTGGCTGTCAGCACAGAGCCCGACGTAGGGCTCGAACCCACAAACCGTGAGATCATGACCTGAGCCGAAGTCGGACGCTTAACCAACTGGGCCACCCAGACGCCCCTTAGGGAGCAAGATTTCTAAGACCTCCACACACAGCCACAAACCAGCTGGTGCCCTCCTGGGGTGGAGGCAGAGATTCCCAAATATAGGTTTGGGCTGCCAGCTTTGCTTGAGGGGGTCCACCCTCAGGACTGAGTTTGCCCCACTAGCATGTGTCCCCAGGCGGGACTCACAGCCTGGGCTCCACAACAGGAACAACAGGCACACACAGGTACAGGCCACCCACACCTGGAACGCACAAGCCATCGCCCCCACCATGACGACAGCTGTGGACACACCCCTCCTCAGATACACAGTCACTCACCAGGACTTGCGGGGACCAATACAGCTGCTTACACACCCAGATACCATGTTGACCCTAGAGGTGCCCATGCCCACAGTGCCCTGCTAAGCTGTCTGGACATGGCTACCCCCAGACACTCTGGCCTGACTGGCTAGCCTGAGCTGAGCTTTGGGCCCCAGCAGGCAGGCCACCAGCTAGTTCCTTGGAACTTGGCCTCCAGCTCCCCCAGTAGGATTCCAGAACTCTACAGTGCACCCAGAGTGGATATAGAAAAGTATTAAACAAACTGTGGTGTGCCAGGGTCTTGTGGCCTCTGCTCCCAATTTGTTAAAATCTTCTAATGCTCACCTATAACTTATACTGTCAGATCTGGCTCTTCTGCCTGCGTCCTGCCAAGGCTCCTGCCTACCTTGTGCTGCCTCATAAGCAATCTCTGGCACAGTTTACCCATGCTCTCATCTCTACCTGGAGTGCCTTCCCCCTACTCCTTTTGGCCTGGCAGATTCAGCTCAGGAACAGGCAGACCTTGACTCCCCCATGGCACCCTTTGCATTTATGACTGTAGGTTATAAGTTCTCCTTGAAAGCAAGGCCCATGGCTTTATTATCTTGGTGTCCTGAGGCCCAGCAGGGGACCAGACCAGAACTGAGGCCTTGAGGATGTATTTTCTGAGGAATGAGGAAGGATCAGCAGTCTCTTCCTGGGAGCCAGGGCCATGACCTTCACTCCCTGGAAGTCCCAGGTCACCATGCTGGATGGCCTTCCCCTGGAGAAAAGCTACTGCTCAGATTAGGGCTGGCTCAGCAACCCAACTCTAGTCACCTAACAAGATGGTGTAGCCAACTCCCTCAGGATCTGGGCTGGTAGCATCCCTCATTAGGGGGTAGAGAAGTTGAACAGTCCTAGTTGAACAGCAAGGTTTGGATAAGATCATAGAGCCTCATAGGACTGGCTTGCCAGGGTATGATCTGGAATGTAGAATGAATACCATGCCCTTTGGTGGGAGCTCCTGTTTATGGGAGGTGGGACTTCCTGGTGTCTTTAGAGGCCACTGTCCACCCCAGATCCTCAACTGG
Organism: Crocuta crocuta; assembly: GCF_008692635.1. Classification (NCBI taxonomy): domain Eukaryota; kingdom Metazoa; phylum Chordata; class Mammalia; order Carnivora; family Hyaenidae; genus Crocuta; species Crocuta crocuta. The sequence goes on along the minus strand of NW_027532172.1, from coordinate 7,485,879 downwards.
GAGGTATAGAAAACAAGATGGGAGTCTGACCTGTTTGGGGAGATTGCTCCAGCCTCTAAGCCCTGGCCAGTGTGGACCTTGGTCCCTTTGACAGATACTCCTATCCATGGGGAGGTAGCATATGACTTTAGGTATCCTATCATAATTTTGGAGCCTCTCTGGAGCACCCCATGAAGTCCCAGGCCATGGCTCAAGCAGAACCAGCACCATTTAATCTAATCAGCCCACCTCAACCAAGAAGGCACCAATGTAAGGCTTCTTTGCACTGGATCCTACCACTGGCAGGGACATCAGTTGTCCATTGTGAGCTAGAAATCCTATAGGACATGATCTGTGATGTCACTTGGTATGAAATAGACTAATTAATGTTCAATAAATGCAGGAGGGTAGAGAAGTCTCTTTCAAAAGAGAATCAGCATGTAGGGGAAGCCATCAAGTGCCAGAGTCCCGCTCCGGCCGGGTCCAGGGGTCCCTGTATGATGGACGGTGTCGGCGGGGAGGGATGAGAGAGGCATGAGATTCTTTCTGGTCACCAGCCAGGCCTCTCCACACTGTCTGAGACTCAACTTTATTTTATGAGTTAGTGTTTGGGGGATGGCACAGAAGTGGCATTCTGATAATTCCTTTTATCAGTAAAAACTTTCCAGAACATTGATATGCAAAAGGATGAGGAACAGCCCAGAGGTGGCAGTAGCACAGTAAAGGCAAAAGTTATGCTCATGGCTTAATGGGAAGTAATAAGAAAAACAGGTCTTTCAGGAATGCAATCTTGCTCCCATAACCACAAAAGAAGTTTCTTTAGTAAGTTCCTTCCCAAAGTGCAATCAGCATATCAAAGCCAGAATGAGTCACTTCTAATACCAATTAACAAGGTGACTTGGGGGGGTCAGTAGCCGAAATAATTGGGTGGGGGTGGATATTGGGGTCACCATCTGACGGTAAGAGTCCATGCAACTTAACCTTAACCTCATAAGGAGTTCTTACTCAACCTACGAGTTCAGAAAGCGGCTCCCAACAATCAAGGAGCCTTTGTGATGACAACTGGGAGGTGGGATACTGATCTCATTGAGCCCATGAGTGGGCAGAGGGGAAACTGAGGCTCATAGTGAGATAGACTGGCCAGAGGTCATATAGCTGGTCTGGGGTATAGGCAGTCTCTGGTAATAGGGAGAGCATAGGGCCTTCACTCACTGCCCATCCACCCCCTTCTAGACCTTGTTCTTTGCTGGCTGTGGAGCGGATCGGGCAGCGGCCCCTGTGGACCCAGTCCCTGGAGCTGCCCGAACCAGCTATGCAGCCTTTGCCTGCCGGGTCCTTCCTGGAGGAAGTGGCAGAGGAGACCCCAGCCCAGCCAGAGAGTGAACCCAAGGTGCTGGACCCTGAGGAGGATCTGCTATGCATAGCCAAGACCTTCTCTTACCTTCGGGAATCTGGTGAGTTCAAAGAGGGAAGCAGGCCTTGTCCTGGGAAGTCCAGTGGGGAAAGCTTAGCTCTGTCTGTTGAGTCTCATTTGAGAGACATGACCCTACCCAGGAGACTCTGATGGGGTAGGTACAGTCCTCCCCATGGAAGTGTAAAGGGGGAGGCAGAGCCCTGCCCTGCCCTGTATTGGTGCCCCCAACTAAATTCCACTGTGACTAGTCTCTCGGCCCCCTCTCTACTTGCCTAGGCTGGTATTGGGGTTCCATTACGGCCAGTGAAGCCCGACAACACCTGCAGAAGATGCCAGAGGGCACGTTCCTAGTACGTGACAGCACCCACCCCAGCTACCTATTCACTTTGTCGGTCAAAACCACCCGAGGCCCCACCAATGTGCGCATTGAGTACGCCGACTCCAGCTTCCGCCTGGACTCCAACTGCCTGTCCAGGCCACGCATCCTGGCCTTCCCAGACGTGGTCAGCCTCGTGCAGCACTATGTGGCCTCCTGTGCTGCTGACACTCGAAGTGACAACCCTGACTCTGCACCTACCCCGGCCCTGCCTACCCCTAAGGAAGATGCGCCTGGTGAACCAGCACTGCCTGCCCCTGCAGTCACTGCCGTGCACCTAAAATTGGTGCAGCCCTTTGTGCGCAGAAGCAGCGCCCGCAGCCTGCAGCACCTGTGCCGCCTTGTCATCAACCGTCTGGTGGCTGATGTAGACTGCCTGCCACTGCCCCGGCGCATGGCTGACTACCTCCGACAGTACCCATTCCAGCTCTGACCCATCTGAGTATCTGCCTCGCCTCACCCAGCCATACCCTGGAGGGGACACAGGCCCCAGCTGGACTTGGGCTCCCGTCGTCCCTCCTCCAGTTATCCTGGTGATTGCAAGCACATGACAGCTGGACCAGGGAGAATCAGCAGGAGCAAGCCTGGGGGTGAGAGGGAGAGAAAAATGTCACACAACTTAAAGGTCAACACCCCCAGTTCCCATGTGGCTCCGTTGTGGTGAGCCACGTGTCAGGAGAGAGGGAGACAGGCGGGACCTTGTCTCACCTTGTGGGTGAGGCCCAGGCCCCCACTTGACGCTGTGGGCTCCTGAACTGTGTACACTTTGCCGGCCCTGGTTTCTCAGTACACAGGGTGGGGCAGGCCCCCTCCTTCCAGCCAGCCTGTCTCAGGGAGGATGGCAGCAAGAGGAACTGAGGTTGACAATGACAGTCCCTTGAGGAGGGAACAGGCCAGGCTGAGGGACTGCAAAGTTATACAGTATTTATTTATTTATTCTCCATGCATTGGGCTCAAGGTGAGCCAGTCCCACCTCTCTGCCCTGAGCCCTGAGTGCTCTGGAGACCCCAGCTCTGCCCAACTTCTGGTTCCTCCTGGTGGAGAGCCTCATCCTGAGACATGTTGCTGGACCCAAGGCAGTTCTGGGTATCCTGGCGCTAACCCACCCACCTGTGAATGTGCGCACCTTCTTCTGGCCCCCAGCTCTGTTTTGGGAGGGTAGGTAAATGGACAAGAAAATGAAGCCAAAGTGTCAGTGCCCAGCAGAGCCTGCCACTCACCCCCTCGCAGGGCAGAACCCTGTCTGCACAGAGCTGGTCTCGGTGTGGCACCTGCCTGAGCGAGCACGTGTGCGGTGTCAGGAAGCGGCGTGCTGGCTCAAGGGCTGCTGCTCCAGCTCTGCTGGGTCGGCTTCCTGCCCAGGAAGGTGCCTGCACACGAGAGGGAAAGAAATACCTATTGATAAAAATAAGTATTATAATAAGTAAAACCCAGTCTGGTAGTCTTTATTCTTCCACTGATTTTTCTGTATTGACAATAAAATTGTACTTTTCATTTAAGAAGACCTCAGTGGGACCTCTTTTGAGTTTTTACACACAATTTGTCCCCTTTGATATTATTTTCCCCCACTTTATATCTGGGTCAGCGGGGGCCCAGTGACCTTATGTGGCCGAGCAAGCCCTGCTAGGGGACCCATTGAAGAGTCAGGGGCTCAGAGGTACAGAGAGCAGCCTTCCTTTCTTGTTACCTCTTGCTCCCCTTGGAGGATGGGAGGCAGGAGGTAAAGGCCAGCTGTATTGCCTGCAAGGTCATTGACCAGGTTCCTGCCAGGTGGGGGATGGTCGCAGAGGAGTGCCAGACCGGAGAGATGTGTAAACAGGAGATGTCAATTAAAGACTGGAAGTGGAGAATGCTGGGAGATGGGTGCTGTGGGGGCACCCACTCCTGGGGGCAGTGTCTTTTGAGAGGAGGAGGCCAACAGAGAAATCAGGGCCAGTCGTTCCAGTGAGAAAGTACAGGGAGTGCAAGGGCACCAGAGCGTGACTGGGAAGCTCATATTCCCTACCAGCAGCAAGGAGGCCTGGGGAAGAGTCACGCTATGCAGCGGGGCAGAACAGTGGAGTTGGGGATGGCGGCCAGTAAGCTGGCAGGGTCTGGCCTGAGGTAGGACCTGGTGAGGTTCTGGCACAGGCCAGTTGGGGTTGGGGGACCCTTTCCTCTCACTCAGGGTCCTACATACCAGAAGTAGATGGAAGAGCAATTAAAATGAAAACTCTCCATTATCTGATGGTCTGACTTCGTAATATAAATTTCACTGCAGCTTCACCTGAATAACTCACAGGAAAGCTCCTCTGAAACTCATTCATAGCCTTCTAACTCTTATTTTAGAAATAGACCAGGGCACCTGGGTGGCTCATTCGGTTAAGCATCTGACTTCGGTTCAGGTCATGATTTCACGGTTCATGGGTTGGAGCCCCGCATCAGGCTCTGTGCTAACAGCTAGCTCCAAGCCTAGAGCCTGCTTCAGATTCTGTATCTCCCTGCCCTCTCTGCCCCTCTCCTGTCCACGCTGTCTCTCTCTCTCAGAAATAAATAAAAACATTTAAAGAAAGAAAGAAAGAAAGAAAGAAATAGTGCTAACTTTCCTGTTTTCTTGGGCCTTAGATGATTAGAAGAGACAAATGCTGGCAGATTGAAAGCAGGAAGGTATAAAGACTGGTATGTTGATGACAAGGAAGAGGCAGGAAGGGATAAAAAGCCAGAACATTATGGGCATGGAGATAGTTATGGCAAAGAATAGAGCTGATACTGGATGTGAGTGAATAAGAGGTGAGCGAAGGCTGACTTTACTGGGACTAGTGCCCAGGCCCAGGTGCCCAGCCTGGCACATTATCTGTGGCTGGCCACAGAGTCCGGCAGCACGCCTCCTCCAGGTCATCATGACCCTGCCAGGGTTGTCTGCTGTTCCTCATTGCTTCAGCCTGGATCTCAGCCCCTTTGTAAGTCCCAAAGGGCCTGAGGCAACCCCTCTGTCTGCTCCACCCACAAATCTGAGTCACCAAATGGGTGAGTAGTAGACACAGAGGGGCCAAAGGTAGGGTGTTCCCCACTTGGCCCCACTATGGCCTGGACAGAAAACTGCCATAGCAAGAAGAAGCCCATAAACTCTTCAGGGGGGGAGGTGTCTTGGTGCCTGACAGATGCTGGCAATGGACAAGGGCTTTGCACCTCATGTACTGCTCACCACAACCGTGTGAGTGGGTCTAAATATGACCCATACACCATAGATAAGAAAACTGAGGCCCAGAGGGGGCAAGGCCCTGTCTGAGGAAGTGAAGTACAGAGCAGAGCTTACCTTGAGGGATCCTGCCTGCCCATCTGTCCCTGGGCTGCTACATGAGATAGCAAGGACAGGCATCTGAAGTTGGCAGCTTGCAGGCAAGTTGATTTTAGATGCTGGTTTTATCCCCCTATGTCCCTGCCTGCTAGGGTCTCTGGATCAGACATTGGTCTGGTCAACAGGGTTCTGTCCCCTTCACCTTTACTTCAGCTCAAGCCAGGGTCCATTCTTGCCTGGGGAGGGGCTGCCAGGTACCTCTGACACGTGGTATATTTTCTGCTTAAATCTTTTCTTGTCTCCCTATCAGGAGAGTTAGTGGTGCCTGCCCAGCATAGGGACAGTAGAAGGCATGTCATCAGGCCCAAACCCAAGTCAGAGACCCAGCCTAACAGATGCTGAAAACCCTCTGGTCAGTGCAGTCACTGCCGGATGGTTGCGGGCTAGTAAGGGGAGCATGCCCTGCCAGCACTGGCCAGGGAGAAATAGAGGAGCCATCTGGTTGGGTTTGTAGGACCCTGCACAACATACAAACAATAACTGATGGTAACCCCCCATTGGTTAAGTCCTTTACTAGCGCACATGCTCCTCAGGCACCAATTGGGCCAGACCCCATCTGGGTCTTGGGGACACAAGACGGACACAGTCCCCCTCCTCATGGGGCTCCTGGGCTAGTAAGCAAGAGACAATAAATAAATGAGCAAATGGGCACTCAGGACAAGTCTTAAGAGTGTAAAGAAAGCAAAGCAGAGGGGACAGAGCAGAGAGTGGCTTTGGATGTGGGGACACTGCTGCAGATGAGAGGGGCAGGGAAAGCTCTGGGGCCACTGAGCCGGTACACCCGAGCAAAGAGCAGCAGCTGGCTATACAGACAACATAAAAAAAAGACATCCAGGGAGAAGGAACTGCCAGTGCCAAGGCCCTGAGGCAAGAATAAACCTGGTACGATCAGGACAAAGAAGTCCAGAATGGCTGTCCAGGAGGGCTGGGGAGACAGAGGAAGGGTGGAAAGAGCAGAGGGGGCACGTGAATTTTATTCTACTGTGGTAGAGGGCCTCCTCAGAGTTTAGCAGGGGAATGCTATGACCCTATGTTCATTTCTCAGGGGCAAACCTGTCAGCTGGGTGGGGGATGGCCTCTGACAGGGCCTGGGGACAGCAAGCTGGAAAGGAAGCTGAGAGGTACAGGCTATGGCAGGGGAGGTTGTGGTGGGGAGCAGGAGGCAAGGACTGCAGCCTGGGGATCCTGGGCGGAGTTTGTGCCCCAGGCCTGCGTGGCGAGCCTTGAACACCGGCAGAGGTTGTCCCCATTTACAGCAGAAGAAGTAAAGCTCAGAGAGAGGTGCTGTTTTTTTCTCAAGTTCACAAAGCCTGTGAGAGGCAGAGCCAGGGTTCAAACCTTTATTCGGGAGCTTGTTGGTATGACCACTGTTCTGCTCTGCCACCCAGGGGCACCTTAGCAACTGCAGGGTGCTGAGGGTACACAGAAAGGAAGTTAAGGGGTCAGGAGCACTTTCTGGAGGAGGTGGCAGAGGCAGGGGTGGAAGCTGCGGCCCAGAGGATTCCACCAGGCCATAAGGAGGTGGGTTTGGAGAATGATTCTGTATGGTGCCCCTCACTAGATTCAGCCTTCTGGAATGACTTTGGAACAGAGATACCACTAGGTTATCCAGGTTCCTCTTGTCAGTAAGGTCTTGCTAGGATTTCTCTCTCATGATCACCAAGTGTCCTAACACCCCCTGGATCATCAGTGCCCCTGTACCTGGACTCAGCTTTTTATCTGCCAACTGAGCAAACCTTGCTGGGCCAAAGCTGAATGCCATTCTGAATAGGGCTGAGGGCAGGGCCGGGCTGCTTGCTCTCTCAGAGGGGAGCGCTCCCACCCTGCAGAGCTGCCCACAGTGAAGTGCAGGGGCAGTTGCTTGAAATAAGTACCGACCAAGAAAGCAGGAGAGGATTCTGGGGATCTTGCCGAGGACCTTTCCTCCAGAAGTAGAGCCTGTGCAGGCCTGGGCAGTCCCCTCATACCAACCTGTTAGACCAGTTTTAATATAAAACAGGTTCAAGCTTTGCCAGAAACTCTACAACCTCTCATGGTGAGTGAGTTCTCACCACCCCAACTGCATGGTATGGGCCTTCCTCCCCAGCTTAGGCCACACAGCCAGCTGCCCGAGGGGTCATTGCAATGGTCACCGTTGTGCGCAGGCTGAGCCTCCCATATCTGAGATTCAAGAAGAAGAGAATCCTGGAGGTTTAATCCCGGCTAGCTACCCCCCACACCCTGGTTTTACCCCAACCTCCCCTCCAGTCTGGATTGTATGCTGTGTACTTGGTTCTGGGGAATTTCCCTCAACCTCACAGACCCTGAGAGGATTCCTGGCTGTGAAATGAGGAGAGTGACAGCACCTCCCTCAGAGGGGACATGGGGAGCCCAGGAGGATTAATGAGGCGATGATGAGGAGAGCCTGATACAGTTCAATCTGGCAGCCGCTGCAGCTGTCATTGTAACTTTCTGTCCATTGTTTTCATCTTTCTTGAGAGGTTGGCTGGGTAGGTGTTGATGTCTGCTGAGGTCCATCTGGGCTGGAGGTGGGCTGGAACCACCTGGAGCTGTAAGCAGCCCTTCTCCCCATCAGCTCTGCCCTCCAAGCCCAGCCGCCCACCCTCATGTATCATTTGCCAATGACCTTGGGTTCTGGTCCTAGGGAAAAGACCCTTTGGTCTGGTCTCCGCATAGGCTGAGATGGAGGCGAAGCCAGCCCAACCTTCTAGCAACTGCTCTCACAATGAAAATAAAGATTAGGCCATCTGCTACCCTTGTCCCACACCCAGGGGGTGGTTTCCCTCAGGCCTGTTCCTCTCCCAGCCCTCAGTGGTCTCTGCCCGCAGAGCTACAGGTGATAGAAATGAGTGGGGGAGCTGCCTCTGGGTCTGCCCCATTTCAAAGATGCAAGCCTGAAACCTAGAGACGCAAAGTAGCTTGTCCATAGTCACCAAGAGAGGAAGTGGACACATGGGGTTAGAGCCCAGGACTTTGAGTCCCAGATGAGGGTTTGTCCCCCTCCTCCTAGAACTCTTGAACTGGAGTTAGATGTCTGCTAGCTGGCAACTTGAAGAGCCTGATTCATGGCCTCTCAGACTCCCCATGTCCAGATCTAGACTCTTCACTACTCCCTAGATACGCCTCCACTGTCCCTCCATCTTGGAGACAACCCCCACATTCACATGCCCATGTCCATCCATCTTGCCCCTTGTCCCTCTCAAGCTGCCCTCCTGCTGCTCCCCATGGCTGGTTTGCCCAGATCTAGTCTCATTCACTCACCCAGTTGTACCATCCTGATGGCTTCCTCAGCCCTACTGCCATCTTGAGTGAGGTGCTCACGAACCCAACTTTGCCCTGCCTTCCCCATTTAGTATATTCACAGGCTCCCCCTCCCCCACCATATCTTGCCTGTGCCTTACCCCAGGTTCCAGGATATGGCTTCCAAAACTGCCAAGCCATTCCATTCTCTTCCCTCTTAACAGCCCATCACACTGTATCATTCATATGGGAATGTCCAAGGCAAACTCTTACTCACCCTTCAAAGCCCAACTCAAATGCCCCTTTTCTGAGCATCCTTCCCTAACTTCCCCAGCATTTATTACTGTTTGCTTTAGACACCTACTGCATCCTGGGGAATCTCCCTGGAACTTGAGTCTTCCCAAGTGTCTCCAGCCTGGAGAGGAGAAAACACTTTTGATAACGGATTCAAAACAGCCATTCTTTGGCTTCTTATGAAACATCTCTCTCTCTCTCGCTCGCTCTCTCTCTCTCACACACACACACACACACACACACACACCGTACTTCCCATGAAAGTCCCCTGGGGATATCTTTAAAGTGGCAAATCAGCCAAATTGAAAGCAATAGATAGACAGGGTTCAAATCTCAGCTCCAAAATCACTCTGGGACTCCAGACAAATAGTTTAACTTCTAGGAGCCTTAGTTTCTCCATCTAACAGAAATACTGGTAGTGCCTGTGCCTCCAGGTGGTTGGAGAGTGGCTGGATCTGGCTTTGGGGTGACAGGGAGTAAGTGGGATGATGCTCACCTATGAGCAGATGAGGCAGGCCTGGAGCAGAAGAAGCCTTTTTGGTGTGGCCAAAGCTTCATGCTTAATGGAAAGATAGTTGCTTCCATGACCCTGGACCTGCTGATGCAGGCAGGGCCCAGAGCACTGGAAGTGGTCTCTGAGGCCTAAGGAAACTTGACTCCTCCAGGCAGTCCTCTAGGATAGTTCCACGTGTAGTCCCCACTAGCGAGACCCACACTAGGATGGTACTGCTGGAGGGGGAGCGGTGCCTGGCAAATGCTCCCCAGGCAGAACTCTGTTCTGAGGACTCTCCCTTCATCCAGCATCAGATGAGCCCGATGGGGCTCTTTATGTAACCAGAGCTGGGCTCCTCCTCCATCAGAGGTGAGAATTTTACTTGTAGTCTGGGTCGTGCTAAAGCTTTGTTCTTGAAAGTGCCTCTAGGCCCTCAGCCTCCTTCCAAAGAGTACTTCACTGCTCCCTACCCCTACCAGCCCCACTTCTGAGCGACAACACTGAGTGTGTGTGTGTGTGTGTGTGCGCGCGCGTGTGTGCGTGTGTGTTGACCTTTCCACTTGGCCAACATCCCTTTGTTTTTCTCAGCTCTTTTGGGTAGATGGCCATGGCAGGAGGTGCTGTTAGGAGAGCAGATTCTTAAGAAACCTTTTTTCCAAAGCCCCAGAGACATGGAGCTTGAGGAGACACTGGAAGATGAAGGCCTCCCAGGGCAGTTTGAGGAGTGTGGGTGAGAGACAAGGGTCTCCTTGCAGAGAGCACTCTAACCTCAGCATAGGTGACTGTGGGGCCTGCCCCTCGGCGTTATTGCCACTGCCTGGTCAGCATTGTCAGCCTGGCCAGCAAAGCTGGGTGACCCTGTACAGGTTGCTTTATCTCTCTGAGTCATAGACGTCTCAAAGAAGCCCGAGTCCTGGGTTTGCTGCCAGCTTGCGTGATCTCCCTACCCCAGGGGTGCCTCTATCCATACCCCTTTACCTCTTCGCTTAGAGCCAGAGCAGCACATCCCTGAATGGGGGCTGTGGGCTCTGGGGGCAGTGGCACCCTGTCAGCACCTTGACAATCACCCCCTTTCTCCTCTGGGTCTCAGTGGGCAAACCGGGATATGCTAGGCTCCAGGAGGACCCCTGGGCCTTTCAGAGTGCAGCGAAGGTGTGGTGTGGGCACCACCCCACCCCCACCCCGGGTGAGGTGTTTTCACTAGAATCGCAGCATAGCTGCGGCTGGAGGCCTCTTCCCAGGAAGAAAAAGCAGAGCGCCTCTTCCAAGAACTCAGAGGAGGCCCACAGGCAGGGGAGGGAGGAGCGGGGGAGTTAATTTTAAACCAAACAGCCTTCAACGCTTCTCAGGAACTGGTTGCTCAACGTGATCTGGCAGGTCCCAGGCGGCCAGGCAGGCCTGCTGCCAGCTCAGAGGTGGTGGGGGTGGAGGACTCGCCCCAGAGGAGAGGCCCAGTGACCTTGAGGGAAGTTGGGCCCTGTCCTTGTCCATGAATCCGGGCCTGTCACCCCAGATCCCCACCTACCTGACCTGATTTGCTGGAGTGTGGGGTGGGGTGACTTCCTCTGTCCTAACCAGGCTAGGTGAAATATAACAGGATTAATAATATAGATGTCATGTCCTTCCAAGGGCCTTAGGACTGTCCCATGCCTCACTCTTTGCTTAGAACCTAATACTTATGTCCCCTGGCCTGTCCCTCTGGAGGTTACCTGATGAAGGCCTGCTCTGGGGTCAGAGTAAGGCCTATGCCATTCGCCCCTGGGATGGGACCCGGGAATGCCAGGCTGGTGGCAGACTGAGGAATATGGAGGGTGAAGTTGCAGCAACCAGCAGAATTTCTGGGTCCAAGAAGCAAGCTTCCTGTGTGTGCAGGGAGGCTCTGAGCTGAATACACTGGGCTCACCTCCCCCACTCTGCCCCCTACAGCCAACAAATGAAAGGGGAGGAGAGTCAAAGCGCTTTCACACTCACTGACCTCCTGGCCCCTTCTGGGCTGACAGTCTGGGCCCCCCTCCCAGTGTCTGGTTCCTACAGAGGTTGCTCCCAGGGCACCCTGTCCTCCATTACTTCCACCAGCTGCCCAATGAGACTCCAGCAGCCTGGGCGGGGTGAGGCCTGTGTTCTAGGAAAGGATCCTGAGCTAGCGCTGCCAGGAGCTGCAGTTCTTGGAATCAGCACTGCAGGGTGAGAGGACGCTTCCTGGAACCTGCTGGCCACTCCAGGGAGAGAGGCTCAGAGGAAAGACAGTGACCTCGGTGAGGGGGAGGGTGCTGAGGCCTCAGCTTTGGTCCTTGCCTCCAAGAAGCCCTCCCTGACTGCAGGTGCCTCCTGAGACTCCACCATCTCAGCACTAAGTCTGCTGGGCCCCAAGGGAGGCCCAGGTCTGGCCCAGCCTCATCAGTACCCAGCATCTAGCCCAGGAATAGGCACAGAGTGGACAACCAGAAACAGTAGGGAAAGGAGACGGGGTGCAGAGGTGGGGGCAGCATGCAGGTGTGGGCACACAAGTAAAGGTGGGATATTGGGCACGAGTGTATTGCCCAGACCAGTGAGCAATCAGGGTGTAAAGGGCTCAGGAAAGTAGCAGGGAGAGCAAAGTGGGGTCAGCAATGCCAGGCTGACTCACAGTCTCCCTTCCTGATGGACAGGCAGCCTCTGGCCAGAGATCCTATCATTCCTACAGGCCAGTCTTTTCCTACATGGCCTTTCCCTCAGATCCCTGTCCCACGGTTGGGGTACAGGCCCTGGCTTCAGAGTCAGGCTGTATAGAGTAGAGCCAGCTTAATGCCCAGCTGTGCAGCCTTAAGCACACATCTGGCTGGCTGGAGTTTCAGCTTCCCTGCCTGGATAATGGGAGGAGATGCAACAGGGACCCCAGGAAGCTGTGGGGGCTATGATCTAGGTCTGGGAGAGGGCCGGGGTCCAGATACACTTCAAGGGTATGGCTCGGTGTTCCCATTACAGGGTCGCAGGGTCAGCACCATCAGAGCAGGAACCTGGAAACCTGGCTAAGGGGGCCTGGAGGGCAGCTCAGGATAGGCACAGAGGGCAAGACCTCCCTCTCTGGCTAGGTGACCTTGAAGCAGCCGTCTAACCACTCAGGACATGTTTGCCTTCAGAAGAATGGAGAATTCTCCCTTACCAGGGCTGGACAGCAGTGTGGGCAGGGACATGCCTCTCCCCTCATGCCCTCAGGTCACTCCTTGCCTCTCACTGATCACAGCCCCAAGCCTGCTACCACCCAACCCCAACACATCCCAGAGAATGGGGCCCCAACCCATCCTCTGGGGCCAGTCCTGGGATTGAGAAGGGCTGAGCTTCAGTGCCTGAATGGAGCCATGAGGCAGACCTGTGACAGAAAGATCCTTTGACCCCTGTAGGAGGATTATGGGGCAGCCTAGGGACACAGTTCATCACTGTGCCTGCGCTTGGGAGAACCGGTTCTCAAAGGCTCCTTGAGGCAGCTGGCAGTGTGGGGGAGGCTGAGTCGTCTACTACCTAGAGGCCCGGGCACTTGCAGCCAGGTCAGGCTGGCTGGAGAGAGCCCACCATGGGAGAAGTAGACCGGGAGCCCACCCAGCCGGAATGGGAAGAACTGCCGGGTAGTATCTACAGGGTTTGCAGAGGACACTGGGGGCCTGCTGCAGGTGGTTTCAGAGCCAGGCAACTGTATGACTTGAGCCAGTCACAAATTGTCTGTGAGCCATCCTCTGTAAAACGGAGACAACGTTATCACTTACCTTTATCATGGCAAGGAGTATATATGTAGCTTTCTTTCTCTTTGGGGTTTCCTCCCTAGTCCCACCCCACCTCTCTGCTTCCCCTTAACATGAGCCCATGTAGACATGAGCCACAGCAGTGCTCTTTCCCTTGTTGCAGCAAGAGGGACCCGCGGACACTTGCTTTTCCCACTGGAGCACAGGCCTGACGCTTGCAGTGCTCTGGGCAAAAGGACAAATGAGGCCCATGTTACAGAATCTAAATACTTAAAAATCATAAATCAAGTTATAAACTGCTAATAAAATGTGTTCTATCCTCCTACTCAACAAAGAAACTTTCATACCAATACAAAATCTGCAAATCTGTAGTTTTTCTATGTCTGGAAGTCACATAAAAATATAAGAAAGTCAGGGGCACCTGGGTGTCTCGGTTGGTTGAGCGTCAGGCTTTGGCTCAGGTCATAATCTCACAGTTCATGAGTCTGAGCCCTGTATTGGGCTCTGTGCTGACAGCTCAGAGCCTGGAGCCTGCTTCAGATTCTGTGTCTCCCTCTCTGTCTCTCTGCCCTTCCCCCACTGACTCACTCACTCTCTCTCTCTGTCTCTCTCTCTCAAATTAATAAACATTACAAAAATTTTTTTAAACATCAGAAAGTCAAATATCAAAGGTGATTGAGTTTCACAATTATTGCTCATGTCCAGATGTTTAGTGGTGTTAGATGAAAATAAATAAAGACATGCTTAATTCATAGAGTATTATATATTTATTCTGTAACATTCACTGTTCTTGTTTTATAACAGTAAAACTATTGTTATGTTATTATAATCAAAATTTCTCATATAATTTCTATCCTCTTGGCAGTAATGATTTAAAAGATTAAAGTGATATATTCAAAGAGCACAAAAATATAAATTAAATATATTAAAAATTGAAAAACATTTAAAATATGTTCCAAAAAGCTATTTTAAAAATAATCAAAATTAGTAAAATTAAAAGGCAAAATATACAAGTTATGTGAACTGATGTCAACATTTAAATAAAAAAGGTTTGAAACTAAAACTTTAACTTTTTGAAATTTCTATTCACTGTTAAATATTTCTATAGAAATAAACCTTCCCAATCCACATTCAAATCTTCTGTGAACTCTGAGGCAGGGTCACAACCTCCCTGCATTTCCCTGGGGCCTGAATGGTGCCATCATGAGTGGGTGTTTGGGTCTGTCTCACACTGTGCCAGCACTGAGTGTCAACTCCCCAGTGATGGTGATGCCCATGTGTTTTTTGGCCCATTTATTGTGAATTGGTTGTTTCTGTTTTTGTGATATGTTCTAAATAGCAGGCCCCAGGCAGATGAGAAGAGAGAGGTAACAGAACAGGCATAACTTCCACTAGATGGTATTGGAAAACTTTGGGGAAAAAAAGGAAATCTAGCGTCTCCCTCATACAGACAACCACCATAAATGTTAAATATTTAAACATGAAAGAGGGAACCCAACAAGCCTTTAGAGTACCTCCCTAAGGGTTACAACAATATCGATTCTGGGTGAGGAAACTTCTTCCTTCATGTGTTCCCCTGCATCATTTGCAGGGCAGGCTGGTCTGAGGAAAGGAGAGTGACGGCAGAAATCCATTAATGCCCATTTAGTATCATCTTCCTGTCTTGGGGGCAGAGGGTGGGGGGTTCCCCTAGAAGTAGGCCCTAAGACAAGTATCCGAATACAAATACCTTATTTGAGAGGTGATGCCAGGAATCACCAGTAAGGTGTTGGGAGACAATTCTCTATAGTTCTCTGAAAGTATATTTCTGTATACTTATCTGTAGGCTCAATGAGTCTCTTGTTCCAGGCAAGCCTTTCAAGGGTGATTATTATACCAAACAGCCTTAGAAAACAGAGATAGTATCTCCCTCTAGGGGAAAAAGGCAGATTTGTTCATTGTCCAGCATAACAAAGATAGTATCTCTCTTGGAGGCAAAGGTTTGAAGGTTTGCTTGCAGCCTATTATAAAAGATTTGGGCCCCCTATCCCCAGGGTTCCTCTCCTGTAATGCAAACCACTGCATGTGCAGGCACCATCTGGTGCTTACTGGGTCACCCTGTGGGAACTGGGCTTCAGGGAAGTGGTGCAAGAAAATGCTAATCCTGGGCCTTCCACTGTTACTGTAACAAATTAACTTTTATTTCTGAACCACGAGTCTTGTGCTTTCTGCCAGCATCCGTGGAAGTTTAAGGCGCTAACTTGTTAGCTTGCAAGTTGGGCAAAATCACAGAGCCTTCCCCATTCCTGACATAGAGGAGAAGGGAAGTGAGACAGGGAAAGAAAGGAAACTTAGGCAGGTATGTTAATGAGCATGTTCCCTCTGTAGGCAACCGAGGCTCCGTCCTCAGCTGAGAGATGGAATAGAACACACCTCATCGTTGTCCCACACTTGGAGTGAGAAAGCTGGGATGTGTATCCACCAGCTCCTACCTTCACTGGCTTAGGGCCACTCCAGGGGATGATCTTCCAGTCACTTACCAAGCTGTCCTGTACATCAGAGAAAGCCTTAGGCTGAGCATTGCAACTGCCATATGGGAACTTCAGTGGGAGAGAATATGACCCCACCAGGGGCTCCGAGTGAGCAGGGCCTTATAACTGAATATTGCCCATCCCCAGTGCCCTGCACAGTGCTGAGCAGACTGCCATCAAGTGCATGCCATGTGGCCCAAGGATAAGGACCTGTTTACTTCCCTCCATCCTCCATTAGGCCATGAACTCCTTATGGGCAGCATCTGCATCAATCTTTCCTTCAAACTCTGGTACCACCGGTAGGCCTGGCAATCAGCAAACACTCACTGAAGGTTTATTACATGAATAATGCAAATAAATAAGCTTCTAAAATAAAATGAACAAAACAGAGTCAGCAAGGATAAGATTGAGCCATCCTTAACTAGAGAAAGGATATCTTTCCAAAATCAAAGCAAGTGCACTTGATACAAGGCACTAGAGGCATCACTACATATGTGGGAAACAAGATACAAGTGCTCTAGCCATCAATATTTTTCAATATTATATTGAAGGTCTTAGCCAAGCTATGAGACAAGGAAAATAAAAATAAGAACTATAAATATTAGAAAGGAAAAAAACAAATTTATCGTTATTTTCAGTGGTAAAACATTGGTGTAGAAAATCTAAGAGAAGCAAGGACCAACGGAACTAACAGAAACCAAGAAGTGGCCAGTTATAGGATAAACCACATATATTAACAGCTTTCCAGTGCACCAGCAAGAACCAGTTAGACCATCTCCCTGTATAATAAACAACAAATACTGTATAACTATATAGTAGGTAAGCAGCAAAGCTGCCTTTTCATTAGGAGCATGGACCTGGGATAGCTAAGGGAGGAAATGAGGCGTGAGGAACTGAAAAACACCTCCCCCTCGGCTGTGAGCTTTACCCTCCTACCCCATCCCCCCCATAACCCACCAAACTTTCTCCAGGGCCCCGAGCCAGGGGCATGGGTGAGACCCTGATGACTTTCCCTGGCCCCTCTGCCCTAGAGGCTAGACACAAACTGGCTGTTTCAGAAGGCATGTTGGTTGTGTCCATTCCCTGAGACACAGCAAAGCCAGCAGCTGTAGCCCTGGACAGAGTTCTTAGTTGTTAGGGCTGAGGGCACGGCCAGGTAGCCATGGGGCTTGGAGCCTTGTGGGGCAAAGGCAGCCCCCAAGCTGCCTTCCCAAGACCAAGTGGAAGGGAAGAGAGAACTCGGTCTGGGGCCATTTAATGAAAGAGCAGCACCCGACAAACCTAAGGGCTCTCTATACTTCGTGCAGCCCTCACCTTTCATCCTGCCAAACAGGCACAGGCCTGAGGAGTGCTCTGGGTGTGGAGGAATAAACACAATCTGGAATGGCAAACTCTGAGGGGCCAGTCTTGCCTAGAGTGCAGTGCTCCAGGCCTTCTCTGTCAGCTGCAGTCTGTTCCACCCTCAGAGGACACAGCAAGACTTTGCTGCCCCCTCAGAGAAGGAGCAGAACTGGGGGCAGGTGGTGACAGCCTGGTAGAGGTGCTGTCCCCTCTCCTAGCTCCAGGCCCACCCCAATGACTGGCAAAGTCTAAAAGGCTGAGGTGGCCTGGGTATGGCTCCCACTGTCTCTGCCTAAAGGACCCTCCACTGCCAGCTTTGGCCTCTAGAGATCAATGTTATGTTTAGTAGGTGGGTGAGCAGTGGGTGGAAGTGGGAGAGACGCGCAAGGGAGGCCAGAGACAGGGAAAGTTCCGGGGGTCAGAAAAGATAGAAGAAGCACTTAAGTAGAATATGGAAGTCTGGATTTCATTCGCATAATAGAAAGGGAGAGAGAGAGGAAGATTAAGAACAAGAGCAAGAGAGAGCATTCCAAGCCCCTAAGACAGCCCAACCAAAGATGTGGCCTGTGGGAAATCCTTAGGAATGGTCCGTAAAGCTGGGAAGACCCTGTGGTTGGTCCTCAGGTGAGTTTGCTGGGAGAATCAACAATCTTGTCTCCCAGAGTTTAACGCAGTGTGGTCATCAGGGGGTGTTAAGCCCCAAGAGCCAGGTCAAAGAGGTCAGGGATGTGGACAAGGCACCCACGTTGGGCTCACCCCCCTCCCAGACCTCCCCTAACTTGCTGTGTGAGCCTGGCTGAGGTATGGAGTCTCTCTGGACTTCAGCTTTTTTCCTCATGAAATGGGGGCACAGTACTCAAGCTCCCATGGGCTCCCATGACTCAGAGACAGTGGTTGGGCCTGAGATGGGGTGATACCCTCCCCAACACACACAAGGTCCTGACCTGGCTCCCAAAGCATAGAGCTCCCCCAGCCATGGGAGGCCTTGCACAGACACCTGTGATCATGGACATGGACCCAAGTGCTCAAGTCCCACACCTATGCACGTTCCCATACACATGGGCACCTGTGTAGGGGTGTGCAGGTCTCTATCAGGTGCATGTGTGATGTGGCCTTGTTCCCCCAGAGCCTAAGGCCTCCCACGGCTCCCCGTTGCTGACCAGAGCAAACCTAAGGACACAGCCACTCACTGGGGATCTGTCAGGAGTCCCTGTCCAAATTCACAAGTTTTTCAATGACAGGACCCCCCACCTGAACCACGCCAATCTTGGCTTGATTTATATTTGGTGCTCAGTGCTTGCGGGTGAGCAATGGGCCTGACAATGGGAGGGGAGACAGGACAGATAAGGACCTCAGTCACCCCTTCCCCAAGCTTGGAAAGTAGCCTCAGCCCTCAGTAACTTCACAGAGGATGTTGGCAGGAAAAGAAGACTTGTCCCAGACGCTGCATCCTCACATGACCCTGAATTCCACCCCACCCAAGTGGCCCCAAGAGGAGGCTGAGGTACTGAGCTCTTGGCTGTGACTCAGCGGAAGGAAGGCAGGAAGGGGGGGTGGGGGGGGGGGGGCTGGGCCCTTGGGTTTTGCTTCTCATTTCTCTCTTTCCAAAGCAAGTTCTCAGAAATGAAGGTACCCAGAACTACAGAAACCCCAGGCTTTCAGGGGCACTGGGTTCCCCAGTTCTCCCAACCCTGGAGGCCCCACCACAGGGCCTGGGGAAAAGCCCCTAGTCCCTGTCCCCTGCTTGGTGCCTTCTTCCATGTCCCAGAGTCAGGGATTGAGTACCTGGAAGGTCCACATTGGAGTCGAGAGGGGAATGTGGACTCCTGAGACTTTTCAGAAGCATGTGGCCCAGATTCACTTGCTGAGACAGACACTAGATGAAAGGAGGCACTGGGGATCCCCAGGTTGTGGGGGTAGAGCAGCCCAGGGCAGGCTTCCTGGGAGAGGAGGAGTCAGAGGCTGCTGACACCAAGAACCCAAAGGAGCCGCACATAAGTTTCTTCCCCCTTCCCTTCCCTCATGCCCTTCTCTTCCCTTTCTCCTTTCCTTTCC
The DNA here is from genome assembly GCF_008692635.1 of Crocuta crocuta. Classification (NCBI taxonomy): domain Eukaryota; kingdom Metazoa; phylum Chordata; class Mammalia; order Carnivora; family Hyaenidae; genus Crocuta; species Crocuta crocuta. Next base: position 7,467,124 of record NW_027532172.1, on the reverse strand, counting down.
TTCCTCTCACTTTTCCTCTCTGTTCTTTTCATATTTTTAACTATTGTAAGGAGCCCAATTTAAAAACACATGTGTAGACTCAAATGGGCACACCACCAACTTACAACACATTAGAAATCCTCCTTATGTGTCCAGAGAACTGGGTTTCTTTTTTCTTTTTTTTCTTTTAATTTTTTGATATTTATTAATTTGTGAGACAGAGCACAAGTGAGGCAGAGGCAGAGAGAGAGGAGGGACAAAGGATCTGAAGTGGGCCCTGTTGAGGACAGAGAGCCCAATGTGGGGCTCGAACTCACCAACAGTGAAATCATGACCTGAGCTGAAGTCAGATGTCCAACCAAGCCACCCAAACGCCCCAAGAGAAAACTGGGTTTCTACTGAGATTGAAATAAAGCTTCTCCTGCTGTCCCTGTGAATGAAAGAGACTGCAAAGTGGCCTTCAGATACACTGCCACCACTTGAAACCACTTATCTGTGGAAGTCAGGGGTCACTTGGTCCTGTGCCACTGAATCAAACCCTGAAAGAAGCTGGACACCGAGGCTGACCTAAGACTGTGATTCCTATCCCAGCCCCCAGTTCAGACGTGTGTTCACTGCTGTCCCCCTTGATGGACTTAACACTAAGAAAATGTTGATAATTTGAACTTTAAAAATACATTTATGTTTAAGGTACTGCTTTTATCTTTATAAAAATACATATTTGAGTTCCACCTGACGCTTGCTTTGAAGAAACAAACTCCACGGCTCTAAAGGGCAGGGCAGAATGAGGAAGAGATGGTAGGCTTCTGTACAGGCAGAGAGAGAGAAAGCTGTAGTTAGTTCTTGAGCTGTGGAATGCCTTCAAGAAGGGCTTTAGGCACATCTACCTGGCACCTCCTCCCAGGATCTCCCGGGCCTGGAGATCTAAAACGTCTCCCCCACCAGGCAGGCTTCACATCCCTTATGCTGAGATGGGACTCACCTTCCCACCCACTTGTCAGCTCAGAAACAGAATCTGATGTTTATCAGTCCCACCCCACATGCAAAGGACATCAGTCTACTTTCGGTAGTAGCCATTCTCACTGCCCTCCCCTCCCCCGCATGCAGGGGTTCTATATCTGGTTCCTCTGCTGCAGAGTGTGAAAGCCAGGCACCTGAGAGGGAAGGAAGCTTGCTCCACATCTGGTGCTTCCGTTTGATTTGCCACTTTCCCCTTTGTCTGGAAGCCCAGATCAGCCCTGCCGCTCCCCCCACTCCAGGTATCTGAGCCTCTCTAGAAATTGAGATCCTGGGCTGCAATCAGCCTCCCAGGGGCCTGCTCATGGTCCCCACCCCGCAGCAGGGACATGAGGACTGGGTTCAAACCCCAGCACAACCACTTCCTGGTTGTGTGATGTTGGGCAACTTAAGCCTTAGTTTCTTCACCTGTCTAGTAGCCAAGGAAGCCATCCCTGATGTGCAGACAGGATTTATGCCAGCAGGTGCAGCACCTGGCACCAGCTGGCACATGGGGATGCCTGGTTACTGTTATTGGCAATGTTAGGGCCTGGGAGGGTAGTCTTCCCAATTTTACCTCAAGGGCTACCTCTGATCTATGCCCCCACTGGTGGCATCTGAATCTCCTGACACCCCTGTCCATTGCCTGACACTGCCTTTGGCATGCCCTAACGGCATCCCACACTCTCAAGCTGACTATCCTTAGCATCCCACTCTCCAGTTTAGGGTGGCTCCAGGTTCTAGTCAGAGTCATGGGCCCCATTGTGGTCCTGGACACCTCCTCCTCCATCCAACCCATCAGCAATGGTTGAGTCAGTTCTGTTTAGGAGCTACCTGAAGAGCCATATGAAAGAGCCGCACCATCCAAGTAAATGACCACTGGCCCTTGGCAGCACTGGAGGTGGAGAGCACCATGAGTCAGGAGGCAGATGCTATGTGACCCTAAATGAACTCCTTCCTTGGAACTGTTTGGAAAGAGGGAGATCAAGGAGACCAACCTGAGTCTTGCTACAATTCACCCCTTCCAATATGATCAGGCCTTCTTGGCTTCATCGAAAACATATTAGAAGAATCCAGACTCTCAGACCCACCTTGAGGCATATCAGCCCATGCCTGGCCTCCCAGTAGCTCTCCCTGTGGCTCCTGAGTTGTGATCATGGCTTCAAGAGCCCCAGTACTTGGCCATCCTGAACAGGGACAGGGTCAAGGGCTCTAACTGGCCCCTTCAGGTTTGGTGACAAGGCTAAGAATCCCAGGAATGACTCAATTCTATCTGAGCCACAAAGCCCAGTCCAGGCCTATATCAGGAGCTGCGTACTGGCTGGTGGCTAGAAGGAGACAAACCTTCCACAACTTACACAGAGAGTTCAGGTCCATCAGCTTGAAGTGAGGGACTACTGTGCTCATTTCACAGATGTGGTACCAGCAACCCAGAGAGTGCAGGGTCCCTGTTCATCCTCACATACTCAAGAGGTACTGGATCCACTGCCTAACATCCTCTATGAAGGCCTGGGTGGTCCCCATGCCACAGAGATGAGCCATGGAAGCCAGCCTTGCCTCCTTTCCCCTGATCACAGTCCCATTCCCTAGCTGCCCCTGGTGCCAGGCCAGCCTCTCCAGGCCCACCCTGACCAGTCTTCCAGTCTTCTCTACCACGTTAGACCTGTGGATAGGGAGCCTGGGCAGCTCAGGTCTCCAGATGAAGGGGGGTTCCGTACCCCCTACCCCAACCTCTCAGAGCAGATGTATTCAAAGCAATCTACCATGCACCTCAAATTTCCTCCAGCTCCTGCCCATTTCCAAAGCCACTTCTATTTTTATGTATTTGTGACAACAGCACTTCACTTCAAGTACCAAAATCTGTACTAGTTTCCTATTGCTGCTGTAACATATCACCACAAATCTGGTAGCTTAAAACAACACAAATTTATTATTTTATAGCTCCAGAGGTCAGAAATCCAAAATTAGTTGTACTAGGCAAAAATCAAGGTGCTGGCAGGATTCTATTCTTTCTTGAGGCTCTAGGGAAGAATCCATTTCCTCGCCCTTGCCAGCGTCTAGAGGCTGTCTGCATTCCTTGGCTCATGGCCCTTTTCTCCAGCACACTGCCTCCCTGTGACCTCTGCTTCCCTTGCATCTCCTCCCCCGCCCCTGTCTTATAAGGACCCTTATTGATTACACTGAGCCCATCTGAATAATCCAGGATAACCCATTAGCCCATTCAAGATCCTTAACTTAATCACACCTGCAGTTTCTTTTGCCATGTGATGTAACATATCCACAGGTTTGGGGGATTAGGACACAGGCACCTTAGGGGCCATTTTTCTGTCTGCCCCAGGAGGGGTAAGGTTGCTTTGCCAATCCCAACCCCCATCCAGAGTCCTAGTCCAGGACTGAGGAGTCCTGACAGGGGATCAGGCCGGTGTTCTGGCCAAGACTCTGGGTGGGGTCTGGCCAGGGCCCAGAGCTCCAGGAAACCTGGTGCCTATCCCTGTTGCCGCCAAGGACAGCTTGTACTCCTGGCGCAGCCGCTGTGCACAGATCAGGTGCACTTGAGCCCATTAGCATCCATGGTTCAACTCGGACAGCTGCCTAGCTCGGATGGGAGGCCGGGCCATCATAGCTTCTTCTCTTCCTACTGACTAGAATATGCAAAAGCAGCTGTCAGATCAGACAAGAGCCACACAGGAAGTTCTGGCTCTATTCTAGAAAATACACACATTGTTGGTTTATGAGTGGACATTACTGACCTTAGGGTATGCCAGACCCATGTGGGGCACCAGAGAGATGAGGGAGACAGGAACGTTTCCAAATGCATGGGGCAGAATGTCATCGGCGCTGGCAGAAGTTCAGGCTAGCAGCATGGTATGTAAGAGGGAGGACAGAGGGGTCAGGGCGGGTGTCCTGGAGGAGGCAGCATTTATGTTGGAGCTTGAAGAAGGGATCATCTGGACTGGCAGTGGTGGGCAAGGCATTCCTGATGGGAGACACTGCCTGGGCGAAGGGAAGGAGGTATGTTTAGGGAATGGAGAGTTCTGCGAGGAAGCTGCAATCCAGGGCAGTGAACAAAAGAATCCAAACACGAACAGGGAAGGACATGCTGGCCTGAAAAGGTTAAAGCAGTTCTCAAAGCCTGTCAGCACTGGAACACTTTGTTCTGATGGAAGCATACTCAGAGCCCTGATGGGATTCTGAACAGGGTCCACACAGGGTCTTTCCCACAGCCATCACCCCCTGACCCCACCTCTTCAAGTCCTGGCCTCTGCAGGACACAGTGACCACACTCAAGTCATGAGGAGACAGTCAAGGGTTTAGGGCAGGGATTGGCAGCAGTCAATGGCCCAGGATCCAGGTACAGGGTTGTGGTAGAAAAGGGTTTAGGGGTAAGGCACCTAGGGTGGCTCAGTCAGTTAGGCATCCGACTTCGCCTCAGGTCATGATCTCACAGTCTGTGAGTTCGAGCCCCGTGTTGGGCTCTGTGCTGACAGCTCAGGCCTGGAGCCTGCTTCGGATTCTGTGCCTCCCTCTCTCTCTGCCCCTCCCCCACTTGCTCTCTCTTAAAAATAAACATTTTTTTAAAAAACTTTAAAAATTTTTATAAAAAGGCTTGATGGGTTTAGAGGTACATTTCAATAGGGCAGCTAGATGGGCCCCATGGAGAAACCCAGGGGCAGCTAGAACAAGCATCCAACTGTGAGACAAAAATCTTAGTTTCTTCAACTGTCAGCAGATGGGATGGAACTCCTTTCCGAGTACATCAGTCAAGAACTCCTACACCTACTTAGGGTCTGGCTGAAGGAAGCTAGGAGGGCAGTAGGCACATCCCTCAAGACCTCAGGGGGTCTCAAGAGCCTAAACTCTACCATCAGTTCCATAACACATGCTGGGCGTGGGGCGGGGAGAGGGCAACTCATGTCTTGCTCTGGCCCCAGGAAAGAGGGAGGAAATAGGGCAGGTAAGCCTGGCTTTCCTGGGCAGAGCCACTAGCTGTTTTGGCCTGGACCTCAGGGCATTAATGCCCTAGTGAGGAGGGAGAGGAGGTGCTGAGGGATATCTGGGCAGCCAGGCTACCAGCCTCTTGGGGGCTCTGTCTCCAGAGAGCAGGTAAATGTCAAGAGCCCAAGAGTGAAATCCTTGCCTTCCCTCCTTTCTAAACTGCCCTGTCTCTGCCTGCTTTGTTTTGGTGTCAAGCACCAGACAGATGCATAAGGGTACAGGCCCTCCCTGTGTCTCCTTACGTGTCTTCTCTCTAGAGCAAACAGTGAAAGCACAATGCCCCATGAAAGGTACATCCCACAGACCCCTCAGAACCATCCTATGAGATAAAGCACAGGGTTCCACTTATCAAGTATGAAAGCCAAGGCTGAGGGAGGTGAAGTCATCTGCCCAAGGTCATATCCTGGTGAGCACAGATGCCAAGATCTGAACTCAAGCTGGTGTAGCTCCAACATCAGAGCTCAATGTCCAAGGCCCAATCAAGCCAGTAGCTGCAGGCTTGAGGCCCGGCCTGCCAGTTCACTCGGCCTGCATCTCTTTATCAGAGGAGTCAAGCTTCATGTTTTTCTAGGAAGGGTTGTCCCCAAAGGTTGCTCCTGGTTCTGTGACCCCAGCTGCCCCTACACTGTCACTCCCATCATTACGTTCTCTTAGGGTGCCATATCCACATGCTTGCCAAGACCTTTCCTCAGTGATGGGTCCAAGGCCAGGAGGGTGAAACCATCAAGGAAGCCATTACTGGCTGAGGTGTGGTCCAGGCTGTGGGACAAGGGGACAAGTTGCCCTAAGATACTGCTGAAGACAGCAGGAGCTGAAGGGCACAGGCAGGAGTAGATGGGCAATACTGGTAAGGACCTAGGTGGGCAAAGGTTGGAGAGCACAAGGGGGCTCAGAAAGCTAGGAGCCTCTCTCTGGCTCTGCCCTACCCTCCCAAGTTCTTTCCAGACAGCCATGATGGGGAGTCCCTACCCCTCCTCAAAGGAAGTCAGGAGCAGCATGGAGTCCATGCAGCTGGCATTGGGCAAGGAGCAGGACACAGGAGTCCTAGGAGCTGCAGTGTGGCCCCTGCTAAGGCAGATGTGAGCCTCAGCCACAGTAGGGGAAGGAGTGGGTCACCCAAGCCAGGTATGAGCCCAGCAATACAGACTCTCCAAAGGCAGGGACCTAACTTCCCATCTCCACTTGGCTATCTCCCACCATGGCATGTTAGGCAGGCCACATCTTCTCTTGGGGAGTCCCTTCTGGAGGAGTGAGCACTCAGATACCAGCTCACATCCCACCTGGCTGACCGAGAATAAAATGAGGCTGCCACCTAACACTGGCCTTGGAGCCAGAAGAGCCAGCTCCTTGCAGGGAAAGGAGCTGCCCAAGGTCCCGGTGCAAGACACAGCCCTGGAACCTGAATCCTAGCTCTAGCAGAGGATGCTGCCCACCAGACCATACTGCCTCTGGCCACCGCACCACCAGGTCAGGCCCTTGAAAGTGCCAGTGGGCTGAGCCAGCTTGGTCTGGCATGTTCCTCAGGATCCGCTCTGATGTAGAGTCACACCAGCACTTGCCAACCTGGAGGTTTCCTGTCACTGTGGACAGAAGGGGTGGGCTTTCAGGCCTCCTAGTGGCCACAAATTTGCACAGACCAGAGCTCAGGTGGAGGTCATAACCTGCTACCTGCTCTGTCTGGGCTTCTTACTCTCCCCAGCTCCAACCAGGGACAGATGGGTTACCTGAAACTGCAAGGTCAACTTGGAAGGAATGTTTTAGCCAAAAGCTATGAGAATAAATAGTAAACATAAACGCTGATTACTCCTTACTGGCTCAAGCCCTCAGTGAAATAAATGTGGACAGGTGACACCAGAATGGTGCACGAAAGACCCTCAGCCTGATCTCCTCCAGCAAGCAGGCAGCCAGCTCTAAGTTGAAGTTCATATGACGCGCCTGTGCTCAGAGCCTAGACCCAGTCAGAGTGTGTGAGAATGTACCTAGGGCAGTTGAGGGCTAGGTCGAACCCTAAGAGTGAGCTGATCAGTCCCAAGCCCCTGGCATCCAAGGCCAAGAGGATCACCCATGTGCCTTTCTCCACACTGCACTTTCACACTCCCACCAGGTGGGAGACTGATGGCTAGTCTTGCTGGGGCAGAAGGAAGCTCTTACCCCCAGCACTGCCTGGGCACAAGGGGCCAGGGGACCCACAAATCACAATACCAAAACATTAGATGACTACTTGTTGGTCTCTTGACACTTTATTGGCCATATCTCCCAACATCCCCAAGGTAATTCCACCCACAGACACATTGAGCAACCTATCCTTGGCCACACTGATATGATGGAGCCCAGAATGGGAACCTAGGTGTGCTCAGTTCTGAGGAAACTATGGATGCCATTGTTCTTTGCCAACACAAGAAGGACATCCCACCCTTGCTTCTATCCCCAAGACTCCTAGAAATGTGGAGCATGGGTAATCACAGAGCCATAGGAAATATCATAAGTATCTGGGTTCAGGAAGGTGCCATCACCTCCCTCCAAGCATTCCAGGAAGAAGGATCAGCCAGCCACTCTGGCAGGCTGGGGCCCCGGCATGGCTTCTGCAGGCCAGCCACGCTGTGGCCCAGACCTCCGGATATGCAGGAACCTGGGCCTAAAGAGACAGGGACAAGAGGTCAATTATTGCCTGGATCCCACGGGATGAGCAGAGCATGGGAACAGCATGCTCTCCCTACAGCCAGAGCTGTGGATGGCCTGAGTGGAAGGACCAGTGTGGCTATGGAGGCAGGGGTGGGGCAGGTAGAGCTCACCTCCCACAGAAGTCCTTGTGCACAGCCACAAGATCAAGGGACAGGTCAGGCCGGCTCTGAAGCCAGCTGCCAACAAGCTCTGGATGTCTTGGTTCCACTTCCAAGAAGATGCTCCTACATGAGGGAGAAATGGGTCCGCTCAACCAGGCAGGGCTAGGACCTGCACTTCTGGGTTGCCTGGACTAGGAGGGGTGGGGGCAGAATGACTGTCAGGGCAGGCCTAGTACACACTGGGACAGATCCAGGAGACCCACCCTATCCATACCCAGAGTCCTTCAGGAGCCAAGGTGCCAGGGCCAAGATGTGGGTAATGATGTCCATGCCCTCCTCTCCACCATCCAGGGCTAATGGGTCTTCATAGCTGAAGGGAAAACAGTGGAAGGTGAGAGCCTGGGACAGGGGGTAAATTAAGCTGAGCAGGGCCCTCCACAAAAGGAAGATCTGAGGACATAGAGGGAGACCCCAAATGGCAGCTCTGATTCCCCTACTTCCTATAGGCAGCACCCTACCAGGCAATGCTAAGCGTGCTTAGTGAATCCCACTGACTGATAGCGAAGTGAGGCTGTTCCTATGCTTGGGCGGGGGTGGGGGCGGGTAACGGGGGCTGGAGCTGGCTAGACCATTCCTGAGAGTCTGGAAAGAGGGAGCTAGCACCTTGACCCACATTATCACTGCCTCGTTCAAGGGCTTCTGGGCTACCCCTAGTTCTCAGCCCTTGTTTGAGAACAGGATGGCTCACTACAAAGCCTGGAGAAGGGTCTTAGTCCCAGCCTTCCTGCTAAGCCCCTACATGACCTTGGACCAGGCACCTTCCCTCTTCGGGTCTCAGTCTTCTGTAAAATGATGTACCCATTTGAGCACCTTCTGTGTAATATGTTAGTCATTGCTAAGTCCTCCTCATGGCCCTGCAAAGGTCTACCACTCCCCTTTCAAAGGCAGGAAATGAGGCTCAGAGAAGTTTAGTGGTTATCTAATGGTCTTAAGTGGGAGGCAGAAGCTGAATCGAGTAGGTCTATGGGCTCCTGAGTGAGCCTCTCTTTCAACATCACTGCCTCTTTCAGTCCCCTCTCCCTCCCCGGCCCTCCCAATGCTGTAGTTCTTCCAAGGCAGACACATCCCCCAAGGCCTTCTCAGGCCTGGCCTCCCTCCTACCACACCCTGCACCTGCGGATTTCAGGGGCCAGCTGCTCCATGTCTTGCTGGAAGATGTAGGGAGGGTTGCTGATGATCAGGTCCATGGGGCCCCAGGGCAGTAGGTGTGCCCAACTCCCCTCTATGGTCAAAGGAAACACACAGCAGATAACAGGTGGCAACTCTACCTGCCACCATATCCCTTGGGTAGTCCCCCTCCCCAAGCCACACCATGGGCCTATCACTAGACCTGACAACCCAGACTTGCAGATTAGTGCCCAGGGTCTCCAGCCAGCAGCCTGGTCAGGAGTGTGTATACTCTAAGATGGCAACTCTTCACTTGGAATATCCTTGCCTTCTCTCCTTCCTGTCAAAAATCTCAGCTCAAGTGCCACCTTCAGGAAGACCTCTCTGACTGCGTAGTCAATACAAGAGCCTCTGTCCTGTGCAGCCCTACTGGCCATGCCATATGCTGCCCCATAGCCAACATGGACTCAGTGTGTGGAGGGCATGCCTGGTTTGTCAGTCAATTCCTGGCAACTCTGCTTATCAGCTCCATCCAGGTGCCAGGTGCTACACCAGGTGTGTCACACTCTGTGGAGGGTGCATATGAGGCTCGAAGATCTTGTGGATACATAATAAACCGGAACTGCAGCCAGAAACCAGGGACACTCTGCAAAGGTGTGGGTGAGCTATGCTATGCCTGGGCCAGGTAGGGGCAGGGTGGGTAGCCACTAAAGTATTAAAGTATTTTGGTCTTAAAGCTTTTCTCCTGAGCTTCTGCTCATCTCTTGACAACAAGCAAGCCCTAGTTAAACTCACTAATTATAGGGGTTCAGAAAGTAAGAAAGACCCTGTGGCTGGTCCCTGCATGGGTCAGGTCAGCCCAGGAGGCAGCAGAGACTTGCCTGTCCTCAGCAAGGATTGGTCTAAGATACCCCGTGTGTGTGTGTGTGTGTGTGTATGTTGGGGAAGCCCTCCATCCATCTCTGCAGAGTGCCTTATCCACCATTTAGCGCCCGTGCCCAGGATCCCCACCCCAGGGAACATGGGTAGGGAAGATACCTAAAGTCACATCCAGGGGAATGATCTGAATTCTGTCCAGCAACCGAAGCCTGGAGAGATGGGAAGTGAGGGTGAGCACAGGTGAGGCTCCTACTGGTGGCTACCAGGACTACGAGAATAAACACTTCTTGGACTGTCAGTTATATGGTACCCATCGTCCTTCATAACCCTGTGGGACCCATGTCAGGCCACCCCTCCCCACCTCCTCTTTCTTAGGAGTAGAAAGCAGACATCAGTGAGTTTGAGATCTGAATAGGGATTGAGATCAGGTCCCAAAGTCAGACTTCCCCAACCCTAACCCTCTGTCCTCCCAGCACACCTACCTCTGAGCATTCTCCTGGGTCAGGCAGATGGCAGCTTCTCCTTTATCCACAGCAATGACTCGGCTCTGCCCCAAGAATAAACGATGGGAATGTAGGGAGCAGGGTGCCTGTAGAGGCCAGGGCTGGGGATCAGAGCTCTCCTCCAACCCCCTACCAGAGAGGAGGGAAATACCCAACAGCCATTCCCCTCTCTGTAGCCAGGGTCTGGCCAGAGAGAAGGGGACAAGACTTAGAGGCTATGACCATGATGGGCTGGGGGCAGCCCTGTCTTTCCACATCTGGCCACCTCCTCAAGTGCTTCCAGCAGAAATGGGTGGGGAAAGGATCTGTGGGATAGTGAGTGGTAGTCCCAGTCTACTCATGGAGGGGCACAGGGATGCAGAGGGGGCTCACCTGGGGAAGCTGACTCAGCAGGCTAAGGGAGATGGCTCCCGACCCGCAGCCCACCTCCAGGATGAGGGGGCCACCTTGGGTTCCCACTGCACAGGAACTCTGGGTCACTTCCTCCAGCACCCATTGAACCAACTCCTGTGAGGCAAAGGGGTCTGGATTAGAATTAGAGACAACCTGGTTCTCCAGGGGGTCTTGGCACAGAGACCCAAGCATGGTTAGCCCCTATGTGAATGTAGAGGGGTGTCTAAAGCTAGACTGAACTTTATGTCAGGCCATGGGCAGGTCACTCTGCCTCTCCATGCCTCAGATTCCCCATCTGTAAAACTGGGCAGGTGAGATAACCCACCTCATCAGAGTGTTGGGGAGATTAAACAGAAACGCATTTGTGAGACATGGGTCCCATTCCTGGTACATGGTAAGTGTTCAATAAACCCCAGCAAGCCCTTTTATAGATAGCCTCCTGTTTTATGCTCATGACAATGCTAAGAACCATGCCTGATGGTCCTTAGCCACTTTCTCTATGACTGGCCCTGCTTCTAGAGCTTTCCCTCCATTAGTTTGTTGGAGCCTCACAACTGGCCCATGAGGAAGGCAAGGCCCAGGGGTCAAGGCCCTTCCTGGAGCCTGGTTTACACTCATGATGGTCAATTATCAGGGGCCAGAGCATCCCCAGCTTCTTTATAGAGCTGAACTTAGGAGGCTCCCAGGGAGGGACAGGGACTTGCCTCCATGGAGGTGGGGCATAGTAGGAGGAACACATTCCTCTCTAAGCCCCATATCCAAAGGGGGCTGTGGCATGATACATAGGGCATGGGGATAAGTGGGTATGGTGTGGTGGGAGGTGCCTGATTGCACCACACCTGCCTTGGGGGCCCCGGGACACTTCCATACATTGTTGTTTTGGAAACAGCAGGCTTTCAAGTCTTGTCTGCCCATCTGGCACCTGCAGGGACTGTGCATGGAAACCAATACAGGGTAGAGGTGAGGGTGAAGGGCTGCTGTTGTCCAGTAGCCAACCATTTCTAATGAGCAGTGGAGTGAGGGCCTAAACAGCCAGGCATGGAGCTGGGAAAGGGCAGTGTGCTTCCTTCTCAAAGGCAGCCCTTAGGAGAAGTCTCCTACTTGCGACTCCTGGGATCCTAAGCAGGGCTGGCTCAGGGAATGGGCAAAGGGGTCAGCAAGTGGGTGCTCCCTTCATCTATAAAGAGGTCCACCTCTCCAGGAAGGCTTCTTCACCACACCCCTGCCAGGCTCTCTCTACCATAAGTCTACCATGGCTCCTCTCCATGAGTCTAAAGTCCAGGATGCGGTTCGCCTCTCCCACCAGACTGAAGGCTCCATGATGGGAAGACCAGGAATCTAACCTATCACAGTGTGTCCTACAGGCAAAGCCTGACTCTCAGAGGGGCCTTCTGGCTACTTCCCAAGTACTGGGCAAGCCCTCATGGTTGTGGAAAACCATCCTCTAAGCCTCAGACCCCCCAGATTCCCCCAAATCCCCAATATCAACAGTCAAGCTCAATGGCTCCAGATCACTTAGACCCATTTGCCATATAAGCTCCTCAGTGCTGAGCCCCAAAAGGCATTTTATCCTTCCAGGCCTCCTAATACCCTGTGCCAGGGTAGCAAGTTCAAGGCAGAGAGGACTTAGCCAATGGGTCCAACCCTTCCTGTTTCCCTCACTTGCTCCCACCAGTACCAAGCACTACTGGAGAAAGTAGGAGTGCTCGCAGCAACCTGGGCCCACAGCACTGGGACTGCCATAGCGCGAGCAGTCTAGAGCTGTGGTGGAGAGACTGCAGGCTCAGCACTGAGGCCACTTACTGAGCAGCTGGTAGGACAGCTGAGGCTTGTCAGGGGTGTAACGTCTCTTGGTTTCCTGGCCACAGACAGACCTACTCTGGTTGGAGAATGACCCGTTGGCCAGCCACACTGGCCAGCCGCCTCATAGAGACACCCCTGAACTCAGAGAGACATGTCACATATGAATGGCCACACCAGGCAGCGTGTGAAGCTGAGAGACTGGGCCCCACTCCCACCAGTGTCCCCTGGACCCTCTATTACACTCCAGACCACTTGAGGACCAACTTGGCTATGGGACCACTGTAGGGGTAGAGACTATATGCAAGAAGCCCAGAAATTTTCCTCCTCACCGAGAGAAGAGCCTCCAGCCTCCAACAGCCTGAAATTGGTGGCTCTTTACAGGAGGCTGAAAGCTGAGCTGTCTCAGACCCAGAGCTCTTCTTCCAGGTGAATAAGGGAAGAATCCAAAACCATGATGGGGTAGGGATAGAAGAGAATGTGGGGAACAGGCAGCTTCCCTCAAGAAGTCAGCCCAAGGCCTCAGCAGGACCTAAATGCTGTGAATACCCTCCATTCAGATGCTCTGAGACAGCAGCCCCATGAAGGTGGCACTGCCTCTCTCAAGCCAATCACAGACAAGGCACTGAGCCTCCCACACCCCACAGAGCCTCACCTTGCCAGGTTCAATATGAATGGCTCACACTTTCGGCCTTGGGTTTCCCACTGTACACACTGCCAGCCTGGGGACTGAGCCACCTTCCCACCCACGGGGAAAGCCCAACTCATCAAGCCACATGCCACCTACAACTTTGCATTTCTGACTTCTGCCCCCGTCATCAGAAACTGCCCTTCAGTGGATAAAAAGAACACAGGCATCATGAACTCTTCCCTGCACCCATTCTCCCTACTCCCTGCCACAGGCCACGTCCTCTCAAGTTCTTGGTAAAGCACCCCCAATGTGGCTTCACATTGGGGCAAACCTGGCAAGTTCTCAGAAATGTCTGCACAGTGAGGTGAGGACCTGGCCTTCCAACCACAGCCTCCCCCTCTGTTCCCCCCTCCCCCAGCTCCTTGCAACAGAGCTGCTCTCTGGCCCAGACCTGCACAGGAATGGGGGCGGGGGGCGGGGGGGACACCCATGTGAGCCAGAAGTCCACATCCCACATTCAGAACCCTGGAGTATATGGCTGGTGCCAGGTCAACTCTGAGGGGACTCAAAGGTCATCATGGTAGCTTCCCTCCCATGTCCTGACCCTTAGCAGCCTCAGGAGACAGTGAATGACTCCCAGCCAGAGGTCACATGCTTGGGAAAGACACCGGGTAGCCTCCCAAGAGCCTATGGGTGGCAGACCACCACTTCTTGCTCTGGATCTCTGCACCCCATCCCAGCTCGTCCAATCCCAGATGGGGCAGCCCTATGGGAGATGTGGGGCCCTGACCCAGAGTCAGGAAGTCCAAGTGCTGCCCCCATACTCTTCCACCTGGAAGCCCTGTGACTTTAGGTAGTTCTCAGATTCTCTACTGTCCTCCCAGCACTGGGCTGTAAGGGGAGGACCTGGCCTCTGAACCACATGATGTGGAAATGAATGGGCTCAGAGGGTTTCTTGGCCAGGGGAGAGAGGCTAGGAAAGAAATGGAACTCTGGGTCCCTGTCTGGGCAGGTGAATGAGGCCTGATCTCTCCTAGGAATACTTGTATGCCTGGGTGCCTTTTGAGAAACACTCCTCAAAACCTGGTGCCCTCTAGCTTGCCCATCAGCCCACACACAGCCTCATCGACCTGCTCTGCTCTCTCTTGACTCCCTACAAGGTCAAGGGGAAGCCCAAGAAGGGCTACAGAATGTATCTGTTCCAGAATAAGGGGGCCTCACCAAGGACCAGTATCCCTAGGCCACACAATCCCTAGTCCTAGTAATTTGAGAGACACAGGTGATTACCTGACCAGACAGTGGATCTAAGAGAACCAAGTCACAGATTCCCTGACCCAACCCTCTTATCATCTGGGTCCAGAGGAGTCAATGACTTGCCTGAGGTGACATAGCTGTACCAGGCCTGCAGGCGTCCAGCTAGAGCCCTATCCACTTCACCCACACCTCCTGAGGAGGAGGGCATTTTCCCCCCATGGAATGGGTAGGCCAGGCTGGGAGCTGGAGCAGTGGTCTGGGATGTGAGGACAGTCAAGGAGGCCAGCAGGAGACCTCTGCACGCGTGGCCCCACCTATCAAGCCTGCCAGGAGACACCAGAATGGAAGAGGAAGGCCTCTGAGGACAATAATCATGAGGTCCCAGCGCCCTCTGGAGGAAGTCTTGGGCAAGACAGGTGCCCTAAACCCCACCCTAATACCCATTCTGCTCTGTCCTGGTGGCACACCTACCTCGGTTTCCGGGCGAGGGATGAATACTGGGGGGGCCATCTTCAGAGTGAGCCCTTGAAAGTCCCACTCCCCAAGGATGTACTGCACAGGCATCCTGCAGAGGAGGCAGCTACGTGACATCAGTGCCAGAGCCTGGACCAACAGGACCATGACTGATTTGAGGGATACCACTTGTGGGATACCAAAAGTATCAGGGTCGTGCCTCATGTGCCTCAGGACTGAGCCAAGGCCTCCCCTCCCTTCCTTTCTTTCTAGTCGCCTGATTCCTCTCTCATCAATCCGTCAGACCAACACCTTTCTAGTCCTTGGACGCTTTCCTCCTCCCTGACCATGAACTAGTTGGGCTGGGGGAAAACCAGACACCTGTTCCCCATGCAGAACCCTCAGGTCTGGCCCGTGGGTGCTCACCTTTGCAATCGACAGCTACTCAGCTTCTGGACATGCTGTAGCTGCCAAGGGGTCAGGGGCTGGGTCCGAAGTACTGGCCTCAGGCTCTGAAACTGCCCCACAGAGAATGTGAGTGGCTGCCTACCCTGGCCCAGGTGTAGGTGGGCAATGCTTGTGGGCCCAACACTGACCACCTTGATCATCCCTGGATCCCTACTGCCTGGCACACACTGTAATACTTAGCTGGATGAATAAATAAGTATCTAAGACATCCCTTCAGAAAAAACCCATCACTCTTAGCTTAGCATTCTCAGTGCGGCAGTAAAGCCTGGATGTTCTTCCCTAAGGTTTTCCCTCCCTTATCTTCTGCCCTCTTAGCAACACTGCACTTAACTGTTTTGGCTCCAAGGACATGAGCAACGATGTACTCACTGGATGCCTGGGCCTCAGGAATGCCCCTCTTCTCAAAGACTGCAGTCCAGTGGCTGACCAGCTCTGTGGCACTCAACAACCCAGCCAGGGGCAGACAGGGTTGCCATGAGCTGAAGGCCCAGTCCCTGGTGCCTCCCCTCCTCCCCAGGCCAGACAGGAGGGCCCAGAGCATTCGGCCCCCAATCTCCATGTCTCAGGGAAAGGCTCTCCTGAGTGCTCCCAGGTCCCTAAGTCTTCCTCGTGTCAGCCACCAAAGATGGTCACTGGCTCTGGCTCCTCAAGGTGGCTCTGATCTAGATGTGACTGCCAACCTGGAAGAGAAAAAGAGAACCAGGAGAGCAGCTGAACCTTGTGTGACCCACTCTTCGCTGACCTGCTGCCTGAGAGAGGGCATGCTCTTGCTCTGCTACCTCCTTGACTCCATTTTAGACCCTCACCCACCTATTTGATTCTTCTTGTCTTGACCAATTGTTTTCATCACGTTTTTAGCTGAAGTGGGCTGAACCCAGAGCTGAGTCCCTGGTGATGGGTCGGGGCTCAGGTTTGAGGGTTGAACAGATCTGCTCCATCTAGTGTGTGTTACTTGGGAAAGTCATTATTTCTAAGTTTCAGTGTCCTCCATAAAATGTCCACGCGAACAGTGCAGTAGACAATGAATGTCAAGGGCCTGAGAGTCAGCTCAACACACAGGAGGGATTCAATGTTACATGCTCTTAACTAATATTGCAAGAGAAGAGACTGCCTTTGCTTGGGAACTTTGCTTTTGACATTTTACATGTATTTGACTGATTTGTATGCTAAAATTCTCTGCCCCTCCTGCCTACCCCCCCACCCCCCATTTAACCCATAATCCTAAACATCAGCATAAATTCCCAGGTTAAAAAAAAAATGACAATTACTTGTTAACTTTATACTTCAGTCATCACAAACAAGATTTAACAGAAATTTTAAAATTAGTGGTCCCCTAAGGTCCACTGTCGCAGGGACTAAGGTCCAAACTAGCATATACTGAGCACCTTCAGAGACAAGCTGGGAGGGAAAGCGACTTGCCTAAAATAGCCTCGCTGGAACTGTCCAGGCAGGACACAAACCCACGTCCTCCGGACTCCAGAGGCAGCTCTGTCCACCTGAGCGTTGCCCCAGGAGGAGCCAAGGCCTGCAGTCTGGGACGCAGCTTCCCTCTCAGCTCTGCAAGGCATCGTTAATGACCCAGGCGAGGTCGCCTCTCCCCCGGCCTGTTTCCTCATCTATATAACGCGGAGTGAGGGGGTCTCGAGAGTGCTGCAGTTCAGGGGCACCCGTCCCGGTTCCCATTTCTAGCACATACCGGCCTGAAGAATTACCCCGCCCGCCCGTCGGGATGAAGACACCACCGGGGCATGGACCCCGGATATGCAAGACCGCGGTGAGTGCCCTCGGATGACCTGCTTCCGGGGTCGGTGCGTCTGAGAAAGGACTCGGGCGGACCCAGTCGCCCAGTTCCAGAGTTCCTAGTGTTACTGGGCTCCACGCGGGAAGCCCCTTGCGGGCTGTTGTAGCCCGTAACACAGGTTACGCCCGTAGCCCACGGGCGGGAGAGTGCGTGGATATGTGGGAGGTTGCCCTCTGGGAGCTAGGTCCCGCCATTCTTCACGGAGGGGACATGGCCCCAGCCCGCGGGGACTACTACGAGCTAGTGTTTCGGTACCCGGCCGCGGTGGTATGCTGTCAGCCCCAATGGGGGCGTGCCAGCAGTCAGCCAGGGTTTGAGAATTGGAGCGCGACGTCCAGGGGCGTGGTCTAGCCTAGCCTCTGCGCAGGCCAAGCAGCACTTGGACGGATTCCTGTACTGGGGGGCGGTAGCAGTTTGAGGGCGGGACCCAGTGTTCAGGACCTGGCGGAGAAAGTAGTCCGAGCCGGGCTGGGGGCCAGAGGCCACTAGACCCCAGGGCCGCTTTTGACCCTCTTGCTCCCAGGTTTTAGGATTTGGACGCTGGAGACCTGGGTTTGAATTCTAACTGTTGGCGGCTCACTCTATGGGCCTCAGTTGCTCCTTTGACAAAACTCATGGCAGTGTCCCACAAAGTGTGACCTGCTGACGCCCTCCCACCAACCACCAGGATCTATTGTTAACTAGATCACTGTTTACGATTATTAAACATGAAGTTTCCTGGGCTCGGTCCCAGACCCATGGTCCTCATAAACTCCCCTTGTAAACCCGAAGATTAGAAGGTATCCGAGGGTACCTCCCCTGAGATGATCGCGCTGTGGAGGGAGGCTATTATGAGGGGTATATGTAGGATTGTGTCAGGATTCCCAATAACAATACCAATCTAATAATACCATTCTGCTTCCAACTTCTCTGAACTCAGCTACCTCATTTCTAGCCTGGGGTGGGTGTTTACCCAAGAGCCCTCTCGGTAGAGCTCATCTGAGCAGGAAGCCGAGCCCCAGGGAGGGGAAACATCTTGCTCTAGGTCACAAAGCCATGGAGGGGCGAGCCAGAGTTCAACGGAGGTCCCAGGACTCCCAATCCAGTGCTCTCCCCCAGCCTCCAGCTTCTGTCTGCATTTTGGAAGCACGCGTCTATCTCAGAGGAGGTGGAGCTCGGCCTGAGTTCTAGTGCAGTAAGAGCTTGGCCATCCAAGGCCCTCTACCCTACTTCAGCAAAGGCCATGGGGAGTGAGGGGTGGTCTGCAAGAACCGACACCCAGTGTCCGGCTCCTTCTGGGGGCGGAGCCAGGTCCGAGCGACAGGCAATCAGGCCAGTGCCGGGCGGGCTCTGGACCTGACAGCCAATCGGGAACCAGGGGCGCGGAGCGGGCAGGGAAGGGAGGCACTGGAGCGTGGGGGACCCGTGGGGCTACTCGCCTCGGCCCCACCCCCGCGGTGGGTCCAGGCCCTGCCTGTCCCGGCCCAAGCTGCCTGAGCCGGCACTCGCGGCTGCCTGCGGTGCGCTGTAGCCGGCCCCGCCCGCGGCTCCGAGCGCACTGGGAGGGCGGACCTGGGGTCGGACCCGCAGCCCCTGGCCCTGGCCTCCTGTCGATCGCCACCACCCCTAGCCTCTCCAGCTGAGCTCGGCGTCCCAGAGAGGATTAAGTAAGTGCTGAGGTCGCAGCTTTTGCGCAAGAATGGAGGAATCACCGAGTCGCAGAGCGGGGATGGGGATTGGAGCAGGGAGGACTGAGGAACCTGGTAGAGAATGGTATGCGGGTTCTCGGAGGTCGCGGTGCCAACGCATTTCACCCGATTCCTTCTCTTGCCCTTTGGACCTTCAGGCAGTCCCATACAGTGATGGGCAGGGCATTTTCTCTGCTTTGGATTGAGGAGTAAACAGAGCCCAGAGCAAGAGTTAAGGGTCTGGCCCAAGGTCATGTCTGGGGTCAGAGGCAGAGCCAAGAACGAACCTGGGACTGCTGACGCGTTCAGTGAAGCTGGAGGGAGAGGGAAGAGAGGGATGAGCCCCCATATGTCTCTGCCAACCTTACCCCTTCCTAAGGATCCATCATTAGTGTATACACTCCGTACACACACACATGCACGCACACACACTCACACGGGTGGTCAGTGTTTAGATTTTAGGGAAATCTGTGTGGCCTGCACAAGGAGGCACCCCACATACACCCATGAGCTAGGACAGGAAGGTACGTGTGCAGCCATGGGCTGTGTATCTCCCCCTTCTCCCTAGGCCTGCCCTTCTGCAGCTTGGCTGGGACCCCTTCCCACTTACCCGTACCCTTACCCTTACCCTTACCCTTACCCAGCACCCTCTGGCCTGGGAAGACCTAAGCCACACCCTGTCGTGGGCACACCTCCCACCCTCTCCTCCCAAGGGAGGAGGGAGGGGACAAGGAGCACCTCAGAGTGGGAGCTCCATCCCTTCATCTGAAGATACGCTCCCTGCTCACCTTGTTTTCCCTTGTCCCTGGCAGCTCCTAGCTCTCCCATGGAGGTCCATTGACCCTAAAGGCCTTCAGAGAAGTCGTGCTAGAGGACCTGACCTTAGCCTCTCTCCCCTTCCTGCCTTCTGGACTCTCCATACCTGCCCCGCCCCACTGCAAACACAGCCTGGATCACACAATGGGCTGGGTCCAGGGGCTTCTGTGGCTCCCCTTTCCCAAGTGTGCTGGCCATTGGTGAAGGTCTATATATTGGGTGCTGACTGTGGGCAGGGGTTGCACTGAGCTAAGTCTTTTCTAGGGACCAGTTCATGCTGCCATTTTAATGACCCTGTGAGGGAGGTGGGGTTTTGTTTTTGTTTTTTGTTTTTGTTTCTGTTTTATCTCAGACTCAGGAGAACTGAGACATAGAAGTGGAGTGACATGCCTAGAGTCATCTGACTCTTGGGCAAGTGTTTCCCTCCAGGAAAGGAAAAAGCTGCAGTATTTTTTTTTCTTCAAGCAGGAGGTGAGGGATATGGGGGGGTCACGGAGTGAGGAGATGGGAAATGCAGGGAGTAGGGGTGGAAAGGTGGCTATTACTCAGAGGAGAGACTTTTTCTTTCAAACCTCCCCATCACCTTTCTCATCTTCCAAGTATGATCACTATGGTTATCATACCCTTGAAGAAGGGGCAAGGTGTTATTTTCACCTTCCTAAATCCACGTGGGAACTGTACATAAGTAAAGCACATGTCCTGATGTCCCTTGAACTTGCTTTTGCCCTCAAACTTGTATTTCCCCAGTACCTTCAGAACTTAGGAGTACTTAATGTTACCACTGAGTCCTGTCCTAAGCCTCATGTTTTTTATTCTTTCTTTTCTAGCACCCAAGGAGGAGCCAGGGAGCTCCCTTTATCCAAGGAGGTGGCAACCTGCAAGTATAGTGGGGGGCCACAGGCTGGGACACTACTGATGTCAGAATCAAGTTGGTGGGTTGGCTGACCACAAGCAGTGTCTCAGCCAGGGCCCTCTCAGCATCAGCATGAACTCCAGGATCCCATCTGCTAGGGGCTGGTTCAGCAGCCACCCACCTACCTCTGAGCCTGACCTGGAGGCTACCACAGATGGGCCAGCTTCTGAGACCACTACCCTCAGCACAGAAGCTACCAGCTTTAATGACACTAGAATCCCTGATGTGGCTGGTGGCACAGCTGGTGTGGGCACAATGCTTCTGTCCTTTGGGATCATCACAGTGATTGGCCTGGCTGTGGCCATGGTAAGAGCTGGCAGGCTGGGGCTCACTCAGGTAGCTGTCAATCGGAGGCGGGTGGTCAGTGTTTAGATTTTAGGGAATCTAATCAGAAGATGATTATCTGTTAATGATAGCACAATCTTCCCCTTCTCCAGGGATTTGTCCACTGGAGACCCAGAGACCAGAGAGGCTGCCACCAATTGGAAGAACCAGAGAAGGTTCTCAGGATACATGGGGGTTTTAAGATGGGCCATGGGGGCCACGTAGGAGTTGGAGAAGAGGTTGTTCCAGGTGGAGGGTCCTGATGGGCAAAAGTTTGGAGGCAGGGAGGAGGTTTGAGCAGCAAGCAGAACAATGAGGCAAGTGGGAGGAGGGGTACAATAGGAGTAGAGGCCAGAAGGCCATGGGAAGAGATCCTGGGCTGCAGAGTAGGGGTGGGATGCTCCAGGCATGGCAGGCTGCTGGCCGCATTCATTCACTTAGCAGTTATTTACTGGGCATCTGCCCTGGACCAAGCCTTCAAGTCTCCAGACACTCAGGAGACAAGGTCCTGCCCTATGGTTCTTCAGGGCACTAGGAGACAGGTAAACCAAGGATGCCAAAGCCAGCCCAGAGGGACTGAGCTGGGGAGTTGGGCAGGAGGACTTTCTAGGGTAGGTGGTCAGGGACACCTGAGGAGGCAACATTACAGCTGAGACCCCAAGGTGGAGGCCTGGCCCCAGTATCACAAGAAGGGGCAGAACTGGGCAGACATCAGGACCGAGGTGAACTGGGGTAAGAATCGAAGGTGTTCCCTGATAGTGGATATGTTTCAGGATCTGGTGTCTGTCCCTGCAGATATGGGCCCTCCCCCTGATATGCTACATGGACACTCAGAATGTCACTGAGGGACTGCTGGAGACTGTGTTGGTTAAGACCAGGAAGAGTGGGGGTGCAGCTCTAGTCCCCCAGGTTGGCTCACATCCTGGCCACTGCCCCACGCAGGCTCTGATGGCTAGCCTTAGGCTCAGGAACATGTTGCTCTGGCTAATTAGGGCTGTGGATGGTCCATCCATGACCTGGCTGGAGCTGCTGTTAAACCAACGTTGCCATATGGGCCCTGTAGGCTCCAGATCGCTGCCAGGGAACAACTGCTGGCCAGCAAGCAGGGCCAGGATGCAACACACAGAGTGAGCAGGCTCCTGGGGCAGGGGCGAGGCAGAGTGCCAGTGTTTCCCCATGGCACCCATGTGGCCGTTAAATAAACTGAAACAATCTTACCTCAGAGAAAATATAGGATCTGGAATCTGCCCTTTTGACTCTAGGCAAAAGATTTTGACCCAGGAATTTTGGAGGACTCCCTTACACTTCATTGTGGAGGAATGTTCAGATGGCCAGGAAAAAGGGCCTTCTTGCCCAAACCAGAGAGGTAGGAAGATTGTGGGACAAAGGCAGTGGAGGGCAGGAAACAGCTCGTGGGCACTAGCGAACAGGTTCAGAAGTGCTCCCTGAGTGCTGCTTCCTCTCCTCTCTTGTCAGCAGGGCCAGGCTGGGTATGGGGAGGGGCAAATTGTGCCGGGTTGTGTGCCTCACACAAGAGTGGTATGGGCAGGCTTCCTGCAGGAAGCAACACTGCACCTGGATGGTGAGGAGTGGGGAAGATTTGGAAAGGAAGGTATGTGGGAGGGTGGTGTCAGTAGATGGGGCAGAAGGAACAGCAGGGCCAAGGCATGGAGATCGGATAAGGGTTCTGATATCTCGTGAAGACCTGTCTGTAGGACAGGGCCCAGGACAGAGAGGAGGGTTTGGGGCAAGACCAGAGCAGAGGGAGGAGAGGGAGGAGAGGGAGGAGAGGGAGTCCAGGTGCTGGGGCTAAAGCTGCTGGTTCAGGGCAGATAGGGGCTGGGCCTGAGACCTGGAGCTCCCCTGGCATCCTTCCGACAGGACAGCAAGGGTATCATCCACATGTGACCCCTGAAGGGATGGGAAGCAAGGGGCACATCAGTTTCTTTTCAGGCCTTTGGGGTTTCCGAGGAAACAAGCAGCAAGAGGAACTCTGGGTCAGGCTGGAAACCCAACTAGATTTGGGCTGTGAATGAGGCACAAAGGATGTGAGAGCCACAGAGGGTTTGGGACAGACCCTAGAGACATGGTTTTCCCCAAGGTAGAAATGACCATTCTCTTGGCAGCCAGAAACCACCAGTTTAGGGAACAGTCAGGTGGTGGCAGAGGTCCCTGGAGTCCCTGCCTTGGTGGCCAACCCTTCTTCCCCCTCTCAGTGCTTTGTATCAGGATGTTTTGCTCCCTCCCAGAGTTCTTAGGTCTTGCATGTTTCCTCAGGCTGCCTAGGCCTTTATCTTTGAATCTGTACAATGGGGGTTAGGACCCAAGAGCTTTCCTACATTCCTCCAGCATCTGAGCTCTGGGGTTTAGTCTGGGCTGCTATTCAGGGGCTCATGCTCTTCTCCCCAGGCCATGTCCACTGAAGGCCATCAGCCTCCCACGAAAACCTCAGAAGCCCAGCCCAGAGCCTTGCCTGGAGCCACTCCCCTGCAGAGTCTGGCCACTACCTGTCCCCTGTTCTTTTTGCCCATCCATGGCTCTGTACTCCCTGGGGGGAGTTGAGAGGAGGAGGTGTGCTGAAATCTTCCCTCCCCCTTCAGCCCTGAGGAGTCCGAGGCAGGTGCTGAGTGGCTGGAACTGCAGTCTGTACTGGCAGAGATAGGGTCCTCCTGTCTGCAGGCCGGGTCTGCCTGTGTGGTTCTCCCAGGCTGGGCTCCTCGAGCATGAACCTGCTCCCCATCTCGAAGCCCAGGCACTGTCAGCAGCTGATAAATGTCAAAAGGAGGCACAGATGTAAGATGTATGTGTCCCTGGGAGGGAATACCCTGAGGACATGGGGATCCACAGTTCTCCCCATCATCAGCCTCAGGATGTACCCTGTCCCAAGGGACTGCTGGCTAATCCATTCCCAGCCATTTGATGCTGCTCCTTCTCTTGCAGGTTTTATACATCAGGAAGAAGAAGAGGTAACTCCCCAGTTACCACCCAAAACTCCAGCCTGTTGGCAGTGTTGGGTTGGACTCTAGAAGACGTGGGTGGGAAAAGAGAGTCCCAGCAACATTGGGACCCCTCTCCCTGGTCAGGGAATCAGGTCCTCTTCTGGCCACTCGTAGTTGGGGATGAATACTTTCCCTCCGGGAGCCCTGAGCCACCCTTGTCCCAATGCCCTGAGCTCCAGGTCACTGACTCCCCTTCCCTGCCTGGCCCCCAGAGGCTGTGGACCACCCAAGGCCCTGGCCTAGGCAGTCCCATGGACCCCACAGATGATGCCTCCATGGTCATGGCCCCATCTGGTCCCAGGAGTGGGTAACTATCTATCTGAGGGGTGGTACTGCAGGTATAAAAATAACTTTCATTCAATCCCAGAGGAAATCTTGGGTCCCCTAAACATAGTTGTGTGCTATGGCTCAGCCGGGCATCAGGCAGAGCCCGAAGGGCTGGGGGGAGGGGAAGGGCCTGCCATGCCCCCAGCAGCCTTCCCCTTACCCCCAGGCTGGAGAAGCTCCGCCACCAGCTAATGCCCATGTACAACTTCGACCCTACGGAGGAACAAGATGAACTGGAGCAAGAGCTGCTGGAGCACGGGCGGGACGCTGCCTCCATGCAGGCTGCTGCCTCTGTGCAGGCCATGCAGGGCAAGGTGGGCACTAACCAGGCTCCCCACCCAGCCTGCAGGCTGCTCATGAGACCTCTGCCCCCACCCTCCCTCCTTGCTCATGCAGCTTTCCAGCACCTGCCATGTGGTCAGGTGGCAGCTATCGGGTATATGGGTTTTGTCAGGTTTGTTTAGAAACTGGCCAAGTTTCCCTGTGGCCACCTATAAACTGACTGCACAAGGCCAGGGCAGCCCTGGGGTCCAGCCCGGCTCTGCCCCTGCTAGCTTAGTGATCTTGGCAGCCCCCTTGGCCTCTCTGAGCCTCTGCTTTCTTGTCTGCAAATGAAACCCCCAATTCTTGCCCTCTGTGTCCCCACATCTTGGCTAGGAAAGCAGGAGAGGACTGATGGAAGAGATTATTGGAAACAGGGAGGCTGGTGCCTCTGCCCCCCTGAGGGCCCTGGTCCTGAGTGGGTCATGGTTGGGGTCAGATTCTGGAACAGGGCACCTCCGAGTACACTAGGGGATTCCTAGTAACTGACAAACCCCTGGTGGGTAGAGACCCCAGCCAAACTTGCTTCCTATGTCCAAAGGGTTAGGTACCTGTGTGGTCACCCTGTCAGAGCCACTGGATTGCCTGGCCACTTGCTACTAGTCCCTAAAATCCCCAAGGGCCAGAGCAACATGACGAGGGCTGGTCTCTCCCTGACCCATGAAACCCCTTTGCATTTCTCCTTGCCTTGACCCCACAGGTTGCTGGGGGAGAGGTGCTGGCCCTGCCAGAGGGAGAATTAGGAGATTGGACTCAGGAAGAGTCCAGACTGGGAGTCCAGAGAACTCCTGGTTTTGCCGCCAGTTCTGTGGCAACTGATCAGGCCACATTCCCCACTTGGGATATTTGGGAAATCAGGCTGAGAACCTTGGTCCACCCAGCCCATAGAACTACTGACAATTTGACAGTTGTTTCCTGTGCGCCTCCCTGCCTCCCTTGGTCCAGCCCCTGTGTTAGGGCTAGAGGGATACAGAGGTGAGCCCCTTCTGCTGGGAGAGAGTGGTGCATGCATAATTAACCCAGCCTCTGGGCCCACAGGGTAAATGCATGCTGGCCAGTCGGTGATGGCTGTGGGTGGGGAGGGGCCATCAGAGCCAGATGGTATATCCAGGCTGAACTTAGAATTCCAAATGGAAGGCATAGCTGGTGCCAAGTGAAAACAGGCAAACCCAGAAGCAAGGGTGGAGGTGGGCCAGAGACTGAATGGCCTTGGTCAAGGTCCCTGATGCCCCTGTCTCTCTGCAGACCACTCTCCCCTCTCAGGGCCCACTGCAGAGGCCCAGCCGGCTGGTGTTCACCGACGTAGCCAATGCCATCCATGCGTGAGTGGCCTGGGGACAGGCCTGGACTTCTGATGAAGACACCTGCCACAGTGCCCATTGAGCTGCCCACTCTGTGATTGTTAAGATCTACTCTCAGGACCTGCCCTGCCAAGGCCCAGCTATTCCCAGGACCCACCTGCTGACTCTCCAGGCTCTAAGAGAGGCCCTGGCCAGGCTGGACATCTGGCTACTGATGTCCCCTGATCTGAGGGCCCTGGCATGGAGGGCATCCCTCATGTCAGGAAGGTTGAGAGCCATGCTAGCTTCCTTGTGTCCTCCCCAGACCCCTCACATCATGGTCTGCTCCTCTAATGTGGAGGAAGTGGGGGGAGACATGGGATGGGAGGGGAAGGGGGAGGAGAGTAGGGAGGCTTTCCCCTTTGTCAGGGAAAAATTCTGACCTGTCTTCAGAATCTGGAGCCTCCTCTGGAGTGGGGAGAGGCAACAACCAGGTCGCCCCAGGAGAAGCCCAGGGATGATGCAAGACCTGCCAGGTGGGCAAGGATGCCAGGAAGAGGGCTGCTCCTGCCCAAGGCCCATCTGTATTTGAGAGGATCGGTGAGGCCTCCCAGCCACCTTTCCTGGCAGCCAGCTGTTGGCTGGGAAAGAGGAAAGGAGGTAGGGGAATGGGTATAGAGGAACGCAGTGCCGGGACATGCTGAAAAGCCTCAGGCATGTGTGCAAATGTGCCCAAATGCAGGCATGTGCGTGTCCCAGCGCAGAGTAGGATGGAGACCTTTTGCATGTGCCCCACCCTCCAAGTCCACCCCACCCCTTGATGTGCGTGGGAGCATCAGAATAGGCCACCTTCTCTGCCTTCAGTGTTCAGGACTGAAGGAAGAGGAAAGCCAAGGTGAAGGTCCTGCTGCCCATCTCATCTCTTCACTGGGCTCTACAAGCCAGGTAACCTGCTTCTGAAAACGGTTTCCTGTCCTGGTGTATATTGGGGATCTAGGGCTGTGGGAGAGGCTACTGGCCTGAGGGCAGTGGTCACAGGCTGTGGGCTATCTGGGGACATTCTTGCTGCCTGAAATGGGGTGGGGATAGCCCCATGGGAAACAGACCTATTTTTTGAAAGCATAGACCACCCACCCATTGTCCACCCACCCCACACCCCTCAGGAATTCTACCAATCTGGGCATGTGGGCAAGGCATGGGGCCAAGCCAGACCCCAGGAGCTGGGCAGTTGTCTACTCTGGGCATGCATGCGCACATGAGCATGCACAGAAGCATGCCCCCGTGCCCAGCCTCGTCACCATTGCTGTCCTCCGCTGGCTGGAGGGGATGCGGGGGCAGCAGCACAGACCTTCTGTCAGGCAAATATCACATGTCAGGATGTGAGGGCCAAGGAGGCCCGTGTGGGGAAGATTTGGGATGTATTCCCTCCTCTAGATGCTATAAATACATTAGCACTTGAACCAACTGGAGGGCTGTGTGTAATTTAGGATGCACAGACGCTGTAATTTAACTCACAGCATCTCCATGTGAGAGCATTAAAGATGTAATTAAGATGTTTACACAAAAAGAGTGTGAGTCTGTGACACTTGGGGTGTGAAACCCCAGGAGGGAGGGACAGGATGGGTGAGGGGTTGTGTGGGGGCCTGGCGTAGTCACTTAGATCCCAGCTATGAGCTGGCAGCCTCATTGGTTTTCCTTGAACTATCTGATGAAATGCCTCTGGCCCTGAGTTCAAGCTGCTGTGGGGCCTCATGTCTCAACTCTGGAATGGAGTCACAATGCCTACCGTCCCCTTGGGTGGAGAGGCTAAGTGGACAGGACCTTGTGGGACCTGAGGAAGGAGGGAGCTTAAGCCCCAAAGTCTAGGGGGAGGTGTGGTGCCTCAGGATCCATAAGAACTGGGTCTGAAACACAAAAGAGAACACAATAATGTGGCCTTTCCCAGATCACAAGGGTGCAGGGGGTAGGTGGGGTTGGGAAGCCTTAAGGTCATTTGCGTGGAAATCACCTACAGGGTTCAGAGGAGTTTGGGAAGAATGACACCAGGGTGACCAACTGTCCTGGTTTTCTCAGGACTGCCCAATTTTAGCATTGAAAATCCCACAAACCAGGACTCTAAATGACATCCAGATCCTCCCCTAAAAAGCTGAGCCTTCAGGTCAGCATAGGAAACAAGGACAGGGTGAGCACCTGTTCCATGGTGGAGGGCTGGGCTGCAAGCCAGGGTTGCAGGACAGGGCCCTGGGTATATGTGATGCCCCAAGCATTCCACAGGCCACCCTCACTGGGGTCAGACAGATGGGCCTGTCAGTGACAATCCTAGTCTTGTGGACTAGCAGAAGGATTCCTAAGGGTAATGGGGTGAGAAGAGAGGGGTCGATGGGCTGTATGCCCCCATCCTATCGGGTAACCCCTCAAAACAAAAATGTGGGGGCTACAGAGGACTTGGTGTCTGAGGGGCCCTAAAAGAATGAGGCCTATGGAGTAAGGCTAGCACCTAGGGACTAGGGCCAAGACGAAGGCTCCAGGAGGACCCTGTCCCCCATCTCTCCTGCTGCCTGCCCCATGCCCTTTTCCATGGGTGAGCCCAGGTAGGTGGACGGTGCAACTTTTTGAGGGTGACAGGGCCACTGCCTCATCCCTGTCCCTTTGCAGATACCTCCTACCCACCTTCTATTTGCTAGCTCTCTCTCTCCCAATCCTGGAAGAGACCCAAACTGCCTGCACATTCCCAGGCCTTCCACAGAGCATGGGATCAATAAATATCAGGATGAAAGGATTCAGATGATGTGTCCTTGTGACCATGGGCTTGGCGGGCTGACCAGAACTCTCCTCACTGCCCTCAGCCAGGCCAACGGGATGAGAAAGCCAGCTTGCCTGCCCTTACTGCTCCTGAAATTGTCTGTTAAAGGAGGCCCTTTGGAAAAGCCCCTGCTAGACACACACACATCGATAAGTGAAACCTCTATAAATGAATAGCAACCAGGGCTTTGGGGCAAAAGCTGCAGCAGTTTGCAGTGGGTGCTATCGCATGGACATGGATGGGCACCTTCAGAGGAAGCCATCTTGTTTAATGAAGTGAAGTGTCAACTTCCAGCCAAAGTGTATACAGTAACCTCATTGCCTGGCTGCAGGGATACCTTCAGAATGTAAAGGTGGTTCTTGTGGAGGTAAGCCCAGAAACCAGTAGAGCAGTCTAACCTTGCTATGGATTCCTTCCAGAAACATTACTGAGCCCAGCACTGTGGTCCTATCAGTGGACCAGCTCCATTGGTTGGTATCTGCACCTTCATTTGAGATGGGAGGGGGAGGCAGGTGCCAAATAGGAAAGAAGGATGATTGTGTGTGTGTATGATGTGTATATATATACACACACTATGTCTATATATCTTCATATCTACATCTATATGCAAAAGAAGGCAGGGATAAGGTCCAGGTGTGCCTGGGGGTATTCAGAGGCTGAGGGTGGATAAGCCCACCCTATCCTGTGCAGCTGCACCACTCAGCAGTCCTCAGTGTGGAGCATGTTGGCTGAGGGTATCCAAAGGAACCCCAGGAGCCTCTGGTGTGGCACCCCATCCAGCCTGGCCTCTGTGGGCTCAGGACAGGGGGAACTGCAAGCAGAGGTATCTATGGTTGTACAGAGGCCTCTTTTGAAAAGTCAGTGAAGCTGAGAAATGAACAAGAAGTACATAAGCAGAAGGTGCAGGGAGAGGAGGAGGGGAAAGGGAGAATGTGGAGACCCTCAGGTACAGTGGAGAGGGGTGAGGCTGGGATGCTGTCCCACCTGTACCAGGGCCTGCCCTCTCTCACCCCTACCTCAGAACCCCTTGGCAGTGGTCCTCACCCCCACTCATCACGCTGGCCTCTTGGATTCTGCAAGTGGAAGATCAGGGTAGGTGTCTGTTCTCCCCAGGGGGAGACCACCTCCACACACCTGCCGGACCTAGAGGAAAGTCAGCAGGCATGGGAGGGGGGGGCAGGAACAAGAAGTAGGGATGGTCTCCTCCACCACAGAGGAAACCCAAGGTCTAGAGGCTCAGCCCAGGAGGGCATTTGTGTGGGGAGCAGAGAGGTAGCTAGGGCTGAGACCTGTCTGGGAAGGGAGTTCCTTTTCCCAGCCTCTGGCTGGAGGAACACAATCTGGGTCAGAACATCAATCTGGGATGAATCTCCCTTCATCCCAAGCAGGATTTCCCCTCGGCTTTGGAGAGTCCATTTCTTTCTCACAGCTCAGCTTGAAAGGTAACTCTCTGGGTGCCTGGATGGATCTATGAATGTGGGAGGCCCAGGATTCCTGTGTGGGCTGGTGGTTAGAGGAAGGAGGGAGGACCAGAGTGTCTCTCACTGGGGACTAGCATTCATCATGTTTGATGCCCACAAATGGCTGGGCAAGGAGGGTTTTGTCACTCCCATTTCATAAGTGAGGACCTTGCAACTGAGCAATCAGAGGCAAGCAGCCCAGGGCTCCGTGTACAGCCGGTGAGCACATCAGAGCCTAGATTCTAATTTGGTACAGGCTGGGGCCAGGGCCCACAACCCAAGTGGCCCTGGCAGCCCTTGACATGGAGTCTCTCAGGACACAAATCTGCCTGCACCCACCAGGGTGGCCCAAGATGCTCCAAGCCCCCACCTTCCTGGTCTCTTTAGCCTGGCAGGAGGCTGGGCATGCCCCAGACCTCTTACACAGAGGAAACTCAGGAGAAAGGGCCACAGATTCATCCCAGCTTTCATAGGTGAGGGCTAGGACTGGGTCACTTCTGAGGCTTCATGGCAGCCTGGATCCTAGCCCCATATCATCCAGGAGTATGTGTGTGGTATTGCATGGGAGGATCCATGGCCTTGTCTGCTAGCCGTCTGTTCTGATACATTGTCACTAGATGTTAGCTCTCCCACCTGGGGCTGCCCAGTCCCACAGGTGACTGTTAAGGAGCACCCGGTCTCCCAGTCTCTCAAAAGGCCAGCTCCTGCCTTCGTGGATGGTAGCTTCCTGGATGAAAGTGCTCACTTGCTGGGGTTTCCCCAGGGTCTCCTGACTGAGGCCCAGCCAGTCCCCTCAGCCTCTCTTTTACCTAGCTACAATCTGGGGTCTGGCCTAGGAGAATGTAGGGAGGGGACAATGGCAGACATACCAGCCATTGGGGCTGGTGGGCCTCCTGTCTTCTACCCACTCGTTGAACAGGGGAGAAAGGATATGTTCACTCTGGCCATTCCCATTTGGCCAGCTTAGTACACTTCCTTTGGAGGCCTGGAGGCCTGGAGGCCTGGGTTAGGAGGGGCAGTCAGCTCTACTTCCTGGGGTGTGACAAGAGATAAAAGGCTTCAGGGTAATAACAATGCCAATAATAATAATAGCAATAATAAACCATAATGATGTGTGATTTATTGAGCTCATGCCATGTGCCAGACCCAGTGGATCACTCATGGAGGGAGGGTCAGGTCAATCTTCACCAGCGCCAGCAGGAGCGCCATTCAGCTCACAGGCACTCATTGCTGGACAATGGCCAGAATCTGGTCCTAGTATCAATTACCCTTGATTGGCACCATCCTGTACGATCTCACTTTATTCCTAGTGTCCGTTGTGAGGGCCTACCGTCATTCATCTTACAGGGGAAGAGATCAGCACCCAGAGACTGAGGTCATCAGGCTCAGAGCCAGGCACTCGGCTTTTCTGCTACACCATTCCAGAAGGAGTCTCAGACAAACCCTAGAAACAGGAAGGTAATAGGGCCTGATGGGGCACCCAGAAGGCACTGCCTACTTGAGTCCCCAGTCTGCCTCCATCTCCAATGCCAGCCTGTACTGCTACCTGCTGGTAGCTGCAGGCACTACAAGGGGACTTCCTGCTTCCAGCCTCAGCCAGGTCACTTGTCAGTTGTCTGGAGCTCAGTGTCCCCCACCCGCCCCAGTTCTCCTCAGGCCCTATCCTTGAATCCCTCCTTGCCCTCAGCCTCTCCTTCATTTGGTGTGGAGAGCAGCCCTCAAGCTGCCCTCAAGCTGCCCTCAAGCTGCAAGTCCCACGTCAGAGGTTCATCAGCTGGCGCTGAGACTGGGGTGAGGTGAATGGGGGCCTAGGGTTCCAAATGTAAGGAACCACTCACTCAGGTGGCACGTGCACCAACCTGAGCGTGAGTGCCTCCTTCAATTTGTGCCCTGGGTGCCTCACTCGCCTCATCATAGTCCTGACCCTGCTGCTGAGATACCTCTTGGTCAGCAGGCCAACACTGGCCCCCATCTCACCCACACTCCCATGCCAGCAGGTTGGAGGCCTCAGGAGTCCATGCAGCGAGAGGGAGGGCCCCTGCCCTGGCTGGAGCTCATGGAGATGCTCTTCACCGGGAGAAAACTGAGAACACCAGATTATGAAAGATTTAAGGGACTTAGCAGCAGCTCAATAAAGGGTCAATAAGGTGACACTCAATAAGATAAAGCCTGGGGTGAAGGAGGAGGGCAGGGTTCCTGCTGTAAGTCCCTGCAGGTAGGTCAGACCCAGAATCTGTGTGTGGGAACCTCCTGGGACACTCACAGGCAGAATCAGAACCCATAAAATCCCCCAGCCCAAAGTGTGGGCACCACTGTGCGTTCATGTTACAGATGGGGAAACTGACACAGAGCAGTAGGATTGCTCAGCATGAGGCAGGGCCTGGATTTGACCCCAGAAGGCCAACCCCAGAGTTCACACCCAACACTCCCAAGGAAGGAAAGAATGTTCTCTGAAGACAGACCTGCCCCCTCCTCTTGCCCCTTACTCATTCCCTTCAAATGGTCCCAACCCCCCATGCCAGACCCTCTGCTGGATTCTGGAGCTGAGGGGGCATCCAGAAGGGGCTGGTCATGGGAGAGTCCCACCTGGTGTGCAAACCAGAACAGCGACACTGACAGAAACACCACACCTCTCCCCAGGAAGTGACGAAGATGCAGGTCAGGTGACAGGAGAATTCAAAAGAGGTCATCACTTCTGGCTGGGGGCTAGGCAAGGCTTTCACTGTGCTGGACCTGAGCTTGGACACAGGTGGTGGGAGATGTTCCAGGGTGGGCAAGGTGTAAGGAATGATGGGATTTCTCACAGCCAGGGCACTGGGGATAGGGATCTTACCTGGCAACCCTGCACACATGGAAGGCCTACATTATGCCAGGCCAACCCTACATGTCATGACCACACTGCCTCTCTACAAAGTAATCCCCCTGCCTTCCACACTGGTTCAGGTAGGAGTAGAAATGCATCCGACACTGCTCTGCAAGAATCGCCAGGGTAGTGCTGCTGCTTAAAGACTCCCCTAGACAGACCACACCCATCTCCACTCCCCTCAGAGAGCCCCGGGTCGCCCAAGGGAGGACCTTTCCCTGCTTGAGTGGGTGGAGTCAGCACTGTCCCTCCTGAAGACAAGGGCGCTCAGTTCTGAGCCCTTTCCCAATGTGACCACTAGGTGGCGGTGCACAACCAGAGTATGGGGTTGGTGAGGGTAGGCAGGCGGAGGTCCGAGGAGCAAAAGGGGTGGGAAGAAGGGGTATGCTCCGAGTGAAATTTAGCCTTGAGGCATTTTTCAGGACTCTTGGATGGCTGGTGCTATGAAGCTGTTGGCTTCCTCCCCGCCAGGAATAGGTCTGGACGGGGCCTGGTTCAGGGAAACTGTTCATGGCTGAGGCCTGTGCCTCCAGAACGGAGCCCCGTGCCTAGTAGGTACTCAGGGCTATTTACTGACTGGAGGATTGATGAGTAGTTCTTGCATCATTGAATTTAAATGAGTTAATATATAAAAAGCACATGGAAAGTCTTTAATAAATATATGTAGTTATTTGTTCTTTTACTATGAAAGATGGCTCTGTCTTTCCAGAACACAGACACCAGAGACCCTACCCATCTTGGGCCTAGGGGTCAAAGCTGTGGGCCTCACCCCAGAATCTAATTAGCCATGTCCACCAGGGAATAAAAACTGAACCCCAAGGTGCTTCACCATTCAGCAGCAGTCTTGTGGATATTTGGGGCCAGCAGGGGTCTGTGCCAAGTGCTGAGGATGGCAGAGGGCCTGGGCCCCCCCTCACCTTCACCAGGGGTCTTCCATAGGGAGGAGAGACAGCCAGCCTTCTCCAGCCCCTGACAGGGCTGGCCCACTGGCAGGTTCAGCTGGCTGGAGGTTGGGCAGGGGTGAAGTGGGGGACATGCCCTTTGGTGGTCATGGCTCAAGCTCACAGATCAGCAGACCCCTCCTTCTAGAACTTTCTCACTGCCACCTGTGTCTATCCTGACCTCCACTGTAAATGCCTGTCCCACCTTTACCTCAAATCCTAGCTCCTTGCAGTGCCCCACCAGGGCATCACACAGAAAGACAATAAATGTCTCTCCCCTCACCCAAACAAGAAGGCTTCCGCCCCCACCCCCCACCCCCACTGAACTCTTCTGAGATTAATCAGCTATCCCACCTGCACCTGAGTTTCAGTAAGGTTGAGGACTTAGATCATACAGGGTTTGAACCCAGTTCTGTGACCATCCTCGGAATGGATCTGGTTCATTCCTGCACCCCTCATGGCAGGTCCTATTCTGGTCCTGGGCTGAGGCTGGTTCCTGGGTATATCACCAAAAGGCCCCCTCCTTTTAGCTCTGATATCCCCATGAGTGAACACATGAGACAGAGCGTTTGCTGCCTGCAGCAGCCAAGCTGTGTGGCTGGGGAGGGTGGGCGCTGCACCATCTCCTCCCCATACATCATCTCCAACAAGGCAGATAGCAGGAAACACGCAGCTCCTGCAATGTGATTACTGGTGGTCAAGTGCAGCAGGCAAACTGACTCCGAGGAGGAAGTGGTGGTACAACTGGCCTGGGACCCTCTTCCAGCTATCAGGAGGAGGTATGACTCGTGGCGAGTCAGCTCTGCCTTCCACCATGGGCGTCTGTGACAGGGGTCCCAGAGACCCCTGCCCAGGGACCCTGGGACACCTGGACTCACCTGAGTACACCTTGCTGCATGAATGAGCTGGCCTGAATCCCAGCTCAACCACTATGCAACTCCAGACAAGCCTCTCCACCTCTTGCCTCAGTTTCCTCACCTGTAAACTGGGGCAGATCCTCCCTACTTGACAAAATTGAGCTCGTATTTGTAGAGGGCCTCAAACAGTGCCTGACACATAGGACACACCAGGTAAATAAGTAACACACTAAAGATCTAAAGGGTGGCCCAGAGGAGTACAGGGCCTTTGCGGGAGTGAGAGGAGTCACATATAGGCTCAGCCCTCCAGCAGCCCTGGGGTCCACAGGGACTGCAGGTCCACCTGGTCCAGGTCACGCCTCCTATGGTCTTGCCCTCCAAACCCTCCTTTGTGGCCCAAGTCCTAATGTTGCCTCTGCCTGCAGTACAAATGGCCCCACCAGGTCCCCCACTGCCAAGTGGGGACAGGGGTATGGGCAGTTCCTTCCTCCAAAGGACTTAGGGCCTGACCTGACTTAGGGCCTCCTAGGAACACAGCTCAGCCTCTGGGATATGGCCTGGGAAGGACAAGAGGTAGCAGGTAAAGCAGGCAAGAAGGATAGGGCAGAGCCTGAGCTCTGGGACCAGAGAGCCCTCTGACCTGGTTCCAAGAGGCCACCTTGAACATTTTTCCACTCGGACAGATGGGGTCCCTCTGGTTTCCTGTCAGTTTCAGAAAACCAGAGGATGGCAGAGGCTCCTTTGCCACTCCCCAGTCACTCCTAATACAAGAGCCACAGAGGAGCTCAGGGCCCAGGAGGCCTGGGGGTCCTCAGGCTGCAGAGGAGGGGCTGGCCCCTTGTCCCAGCATGTTCTCTGTCCAGCTTAGACATCCAGGTACCTCCCTCCCCCCATGTCTTACAGTATGCCCACACAGACCACCTAGTCATCTTCCCTGGGCCCCCCAGCCACCTTAACCAGGCTCACAGCCATGCCTACTTGCCACACTGCCCCCATGGCCCTTCCATCCTCCACTCACAGGTCATCAAGGGTTCCATTGAGCTCTGGAGCCCTCTAGTCTGGCCTCCAAGCCCTTTAGCTTGCTGCTTCCCCCACAGCCAGCCCTCAGCCCTCCAGCCCCATACGTGGGCTGGGGTCACGCCCCACCCTGCTTCTGGCTGGACCTTGCCCCTGATGGGTACCAGCCTCCCTCCCTGCCCTCCTCCCAGCTCCCTGGCAATTACCCGAGTGATTAATTTAGTAATTAATTTGGTAATTAATCATGCTCTGGCTGCTCAAGATGCTTCTCTTCCGCTGGCCTGGCCTGGAATATAGATCTGCTCGGCTTTACTTTCCTGGGAAGGGGGGCCGATCCCCGAAGGCAGGAGGGATGGAATCCACTTTGAGTCCATTGCCTGCCCTCCCCTGGGCACTACCAGGCACACAGGGGCTGCTTGTAAAGGTAAGCAAAATGAGATTTAGCTGAGTCAGGGGGAGAGAGAGAGAGGCCCAGCTTATGCCCCTCAGAGGCCTTGGGGGTGCCCTAGGATGCTCTTTAGCGCTGCTTCTCAGCCACAGGGAGCTCTCTACCCCTGTGGCAGCTCCTCCCCTGGCTCAGCCTCCACTCAGCCTCCTCCTCTGGGCTCCTGGGGGAGTTGAGTAGGGGACACAGAGGTTCTGTGAGCTGGGCACTGGTGGACAGCCATGGTCCTAGTCTTTGGTGAGGTCCCAGCCTCTCAAAGCCTCCAGACAGACCAAATCTCCCCCACCTCCATCTGGCTGGAGGAAAAAGGTGACCTGTGACAAAGGCACCAGTTCAGGTGGGCTTTAATCAGCAGCAGGGTTCAGTGGTTGGGAAGAAACTGAGTCCTGGTGCTTGGTGGGGTTTAGGACAGGTCCAACCCAGGTGGCCCTGACCTTGCTGTGGGCTCCAATGGGGCTAGCCACCAGATGTGCGGCCCTGCAGGGAGAGCTACCAGATTGCACCACCAGGCCGGAGCCCCCATGGAGCCAACCCAGTGGCATTGATTGAAATGGCCCCCTGCCAATTAGGATATTTTAAAGAAATGTATAATGATTCCTAATTGGCACCCTCATTAGGTGCCAATTAAACACTTAAGCATTTCTTACAAGTTTAACACATTAATAAGGCAACTCATTACATGTTAACGAGATTTATTTCTCATATTTATTATATTGTTTCACCACTGCTGACAGCAGAGTTATTTTTAAAAACATGGCTTCTGGTTGCACACAGCCCCTTTCCTACCCTGTCTTGATGGACAGCCTGTTCTACCAGGGCTCTTGCCTGAGTCTTGGTCTCCAGTCCCCTGGGTCCTCCCTCACCTCTTTTGGTCCAGTCTCCCATAGGTGAGTCAAGCAGGGCACCTTCTCTCCAAAATCTGGAAGGACTGGAGCGCCTGGGTGGCTTAGTCGGTTAAGCATCCGACTTTCGCTTAGGTCATGATCTCGCGGTTCGTGGGTTCGAGCCCCGCGTCAGGCTCTGTGCTGACTGCCGGCTCAGAGCCTGGAGCCTGTTTCAGTCTGTGACTCCCTCTCTCTCTGACCCTCCCCTGCTCACGCTGTCTCTCTCTCTCTCAAAAGTAAATCAAACATTAAAAAAAAAATCTTCAAAATCTGGAAGGACCAGAGCACTTACCCTTCTTTTAAAAAACACGAGGTTAACATCCTGAACATATACTATACCTCATCCTTACACCCCTACATGTGGCACCGCCCCACCCTCCTCTGTCCTAATAACTGCATAGACTGTACAGTGAGACTGCTCCATATTCACTCAGCCAGGCTCCTCCTCAGGGTGGGCTGTTTCAAACCAATTACTCTTAGAAACATCACACAGTGAATGTCCTGGGGCATAATTTCACATGCATGTGAGTGTATCTATAGGGTAAATTCCCAGAAGTGAGCAGTGCTAGATCAAAGGATACGTGCATTTGTTTTAAATGTGTATTTATTTTTGAGAGAGAGAAAGGGAGGAGCAGAAAGAGAGAGAGAATCCAAAGCAGGCTCTGAGCTCTCAGGGCAGAGCCCAAGTCAGGGCTCCAACTCAAACCATCAGATCATGACCTGAACCGAAGCTGGATGCTTAATTGACTGAGCCACACAGGCGCACAAAGATCTATGCACTTTAAATTTTGGTAGATATTGCTAAGTTGCTTTCATGGAGATTATACAATTTCCACTCTACTAAGCAGCTACAAGTTTCCACTACCCCCTTGCTCTCAGAGAAATGTGCATTGACCTTTCACAAGTTTGCCTATCAAATTTGCATTTCTCTCAGAGTAATGAGGTTGAGCATGGTTTCTTCTGTGGTTGACTCTTGTGGATTCCCTTTTGTGTGAACCATGTATTCATCTCCTTTACCCATTTTTCAATGGGATTGCTGGTCTTTCCTTCTAGAATATAGGAGCCCTTCATATATTATTGAAGTCTGTGACTTTTTTCCTCAGTTTTGTTTATATTTAAAAAATTTTTTTTCACATGGAAATGTTTGATTTATATGCAGTCAAATGTATCTGTGTTTTTTTTCTCTTGTGGCTTTTCTTGTTTTTGCTTTGTTGTGTTGTTGTTGTTGCTGCTGCTGCTGTTATAGTTAGAAAAGGTCATATGAGATTAAACTATGCAAAGACCCCCCTTTTTTCCCCCTGGAAGTGTGTTCTTCATTCTTTGGTCCCTCTAGCTTTGATCCAACTAGAATTGATGTTTGTTTTAAGGTGTGAGGTAGGGATCCAAGTTAATTTCTCCCTCAGATTATCATCTAGTGATTTCAGCACCATCTTTTCCTGGAGGTTATTCTCGATGAGTTATTAAGACTTGGGAAATGTGCCACTGGGGAAATAGTATGTCCTGTGGGCTGGTGAGTGGACAGGGGCAAACAATGTCAGGAGACCAGCCCCATTAGGACAGGATGGCAAGGCAGGATATGTCCCTTGGAGGTTAAGAAAAGGGAGAGGGAAGTCCACATTAGGTGCTGCATTTGATTTTTTTCTTGGATTCCAGAAATAGTCATTTCTGATACCCAGTTTTAACTTTGCCTACCACACCAGAATTCCTTCAGTCAACTGTGTGACCTTGACATAACCTTGATGCAGGCAGAGTGGTGGGGAATTAAGGGATAGAAGGAATGGAAATCTGTTCCTTCCTGAGAACCCTTTGAGTGGCCAGATGGCCAAGGCCTAAGGGTCCTGAGCAAGCCTCCCCAATTCTGGAGCAAGGAGAGGGACTATTACAACACATCTGAGAAGCTGCATGGTGCTGAGGAGAGCTTCATGGGACTCAGATCTGCAAAGGGTCTCAGGATCTCGGGTCCTGAAAAGAGAGAACCAGCTGTTTGGAGAGTAAGGCAAGGAAGAGCAGGGCTTAGCTGGGCTACACCTACCTCTCTGCTCCCCCTTCACTCTGCTCCTCCTTCTCCCTCCTCCTTCTAGGCTCCTATTCCTCCCCCTCTTCTCTGCAACCAAGACCCATTGGCTGTGATCTTGGATATCGTTCTGGCCCCCAACCCTCCCTTAATGCAGTAGAGGCCAGATGGGTCATCTCTAAAGAAAGATCTGCTTTGAAGGCATTCTGGAAAGTGGTACATGTCGGATGGCACCTGGGGTTGCTCTGAGCCAAGGCAAGGGAAGGTCCAGGTTCCAGGCCAGAATACTAGAGGAGGGTGAGAGAAAGAGTGCATATTCTAACCCCCTGTGCCTCTGCTGTCAACCCTAAGGGAATGTCCTCCCTCCATCTCCTGGAAATTGGATTCACAAGTGTTTTGCCTCTTTCAGCCATCAGGTGGCAGCAGTGGAATCCACAGTGTGCCTTGTTCTGTCCTTTCTCTTTGGAGCTGTAGACTTGACCTCCAAAGGGACCCTGAGGTTATCTGGTGGCCTTGGACCACCAAAGGTGAGGCAAGATGGGGTCATAGTTCCTTCAAGGTACAGGACCTCCTTCCATCTCAGAGGAATGAGGGAACTTTGGCCCTGACTCCTCTCTCAGCACCTCACTTGTAGGGGCTACTGGAGCAGTAGCTGGGTAGGAGGAACAGAGACTGGGGGTTCCTGGGGTGAGTCTCAGGAGCTTGGCTATCCGAGACACCCACAGCCACACCCTGACCATGCCCACTGATTCCCAGCCGGTAACCAGAGAAGACACTTCCTGAAGACTGAGGACCCTGGGAAGGTGGAGGGAGAAGGAAGAGGGTGGGGGTAGATGAGGAGAGGGGCCAGGACTGTTGGGCAAGGTCCCACTGCCCTCTACCTGGTCCCCCATCCAGAACGCAGCACCAAGGTGGCATTAAGGACTCTGTCACTGTCCATCCATGGGTTGAGGTTGAGCTGGGCCCAGGAGCCACCCCCTCCACCCCACTCCCCAGCACATTTCTCTTCTTTGCCATAGAGGGATGGTGTCCTGGAGGGTTTATGAATTTTTCCAGCATTTCACCCTCCACTGTCTTGTCCCCCTCCCCAAGCCCTGCATCACTCAGGCTGTACCAGCTTCCTTGTCATCCACTCCAGCTCCAGACATCTTTCATTTATCTCCATCATACTGGATAAGGAGGTGCCCAAACTTGGTGGCAATCTCCGCATGCACCCTCTCTACACCTGGCCATGGGGCTTAACCCTGGCAGAGCTTGGGAACCTGCTTTCTGAGTGTAAAGGGTCCCTGGAGCCATGGCCATTTGGGCCCCCTCTGACAAGCTGGATCACAGCCTTAAGCCTTTATGTGAGACCCTCAGAGATGTGCAGTCAATTGCCCTGGGAACCATCTTCTTGTTACCGGTCCATGAGCAGGGCCTACCTTACTCTGACCTGAGTGCTCCCCCCTTCCCGGGGTCCTGGCCACTCATGGACCAGGAGGGAAAGCAGCTGAGACCTTGACTCTTAGGAAGGGCTTGGTGAGGTGATGGCTACTTTGGGTTCCCCAATGCCTGGGAAAGACAGGTGATAAACAGGAACCCAATATACAAGGTATTTTTAGGCTCTGAAGGAAACAAAACAAGACTTCGTGGAAATAAAAAGTGGAGGGGGAGCTTCAGATGGGCACTCAAAGAGGGGAAACTCCTGAAGCACCGGGCTGACATCCGAATGTTAAGAGTTGCTAGCCATGCATGCACCTGGGGCAGGAGGGTTCCAAATGGGAACAAACAACAGCAGCAAAAGCAAAGGTCTAGAGGTTTCTTAGAGAAACAGCCAAGAAGCCAGTGAGGCAGAAGGAGAGTGGCACATGCAAGGAGAGGCCAGGGTGGGGAGGGCTTGGCCTCACTAGGTGGAGAAGGGTTTATGGCAGGCCAGAAAGGACACCAGGGGCAGACATGGGAATAAATGAATGGATAAATGAGCAAACAAATGAGTCCTGGGACTAGGCCCTCCAGCAGCCTGGCGCTCGCCCTGAGGTCTTTGTGAGGACAGTCTTGACAAATAAACCCAAGAAAACCCACCACCTCCTGCCTAGACAAGGGATTGGCCCACTGGGCAGTTGTGGCCCCAGCAGGGCCTCAGCTTCCACACCTGTGACAGGGTGGGCAAGCCTCTCCCCTCCCCAGACTCTCAGCCCTCCCATGGAGGTGGCCTGGGCAGGCTGGAGGCAGCTGTGTCCCTGATACAGGGGCAGATCCACAGCAGGAGTCCTCCCTGACTTCCTGGCCCAGCACTGAGTCATCAGGCCCAAGGCCACATTACCCAGCCCTGACCCCTACCCAGACAGGGGCCATTTATCTCCATCAGCTGCTCCCAGCATCCAGGCTCTTGGCCAACAGGTCCTATCTCTATTCCATTGGGCTGATACTGGGTAGCCCTTCCCTAACTCCCAATCTCATCAGCTGGACTCCCCCCAGGGAGGAGGCTATCACAGGCAGGTCTCTGCATAGTTCTGCACGGGTCTGGAGAAGTGACCCCTTCTCACTAAGCCCTTGGGAAACCCAGCTTCTAAGAGCTCAAGATTCATCTGCTCCAGACATCTATGAGTGCCCACAACATGCTCACATGTGTTGGGTAGTGGGCACAGCACAGTGAGCAAGGTAGGGGTCCCACCCTCACCCACAGTGAGCCGTGTTCCTCTGCCCAGGAAGGACTTGGTTCCCAGGCCCAGCCTTATGACCAGTGCAAACTCAAGAATCCTCAGGCCTGGGCTCCTCCAGCTTGGAGCCCAGGGAGCACACAGGCCTCCACAAGAGGCCAGCCTCATCCTGCCTCAGGTGGTGAGGAGGAATGTCTTCAGAATCTAGCCCTGAGAATGACAGTG
The DNA here is from genome assembly GCF_008692635.1 of Crocuta crocuta. Lineage (NCBI taxonomy): Eukaryota > Metazoa > Chordata > Mammalia > Carnivora > Hyaenidae > Crocuta > Crocuta crocuta. Next base: position 7,425,226 of record NW_027532172.1, on the reverse strand, counting down.
TGCCATGCAGGGCCCTTACCCCACTTGGTATTGGGGCCCAGCCAACTGACATGGGCATGTCTCCCTCTGCCCCAGGTGAGAGGCCACAGGTACCAAGCAGAGTATGGGAATCAAAGAGACTGTGCATGGCCATCAGTAAGAACACAGCTGCATAGGACACATGTGTGAAGGGTAGCCAAGCTCCGCCAGGGCAGGGACAATCCCTGTTGTCTCCATGGCTGGCACACATGCCTGCTAGGGTATGAGCATGCCAGGTTGGCATGCAGTCGATGGGCCATAGCCATGAGTTGTCTTTTTTGATTGGGGGTGATAGGGTTCAGGGCAGGCCACCCCAAAACGTGTCATTTTGGCATACTGATTTTTTAAAATTAAAGTTACTTAAGAAACAGCTGGGGCAGGAAGGACACTCTGACCGTTCTCTGTCCCCCTGAAAACAGGAAATGCATCTTCTAAGTGTAAGGTACCCTCCCTGTACCAGGAGGTGGAGAGATGCCCTTCTCACCAGAGATGGGAATTCAGGGCCAAGAAGGCTGCATAAACAACCCTTGTCCTTTCTTCACCCATTTACTACCCCTGCCCCAAACTTTGCCTTGTCAGTTCTTCACAAATTTATTATTTCTTTGTCCAAAAGGTATAAAAGCTTCCTGCTGTGGTCACTTCTTTGAGTCTCAGATTTTATGAGGTCCTGTACACATGAAATTAAGTATTTTTCTCCTGTTGATCTGTCTTATGTCAATTTAATTATTAAGCCAGCCAAAGAACCCAGAGGGGAAGAAGGAGGAAGTTTTCTTCCCCTACAAAAGAGGGCTCTGAGCTCAGGGTGTCTTCCACACTGCCCTGTCCCTCTGGCTGGGCCCTGGTCCAGAGGCCAGAGACCACTTGGATAGCTCACTGGGCAACAGAGATGAATGGGGGTGGGGCTTTTCTCTTCGCTCCCCAAGGGCACAGGAGTCCCTTGGAGTGGGATTTCTCTTCTCTCTCATCCCTTCTCATAGGACAGCCTCCCTTCTGAATTTCCACCCACAGGCCCAGGATAGGCCGTTGGAGCCCCTAATCCCTGCGTTCCCATCAGCCACGTCTTTCTCCCCAACCTTATCTGTCTCCTGCAGCCACCGCTGCCTCCCCTGTGGCCAGCCTTCCCCTCCCTCCAGCCTCACTGCAGGTCAGGTTGTGCCTCCTCCCCTCCCCTTCCCTCCTTTTTCCTCTCCTCTCCTCCCTCTTTCTCTCCTCCCTTCACCTTCCTCCTCCCTCCCTTCCTTTCCCTGCCCCCTCCCTCCCAGTCAGTCTCCTCACCCTCCTCCTCCCTTTCTCCCCTCCCTTCTCCCTCTTCTCTTCCTCCACCATTCCCCCTCCTCCTCCTCTGCTCCCCCCCCTCCACACACACCATGCCCTCTCCTTTGGGGAGAAAAAGGAGGGGGCTATGGACAGTGGTCACTGTACTCACTCATCCAAGGTCAGCCTTCCAGGGCTGGCGCTGGACAAAGACCCCTTTGACTATTTCCATTCAAAGGGGAGGAACAGCTAATGGCACCCCACAAAGAGAGGCTCCTGGGGCTGTGGAGATAAGAGGGTCTAGTAATGGGCATAGGATGCAAATGTGAGCTGTGGCCTGGGAGAGTTTGCATCCCATCTCCAAGCAGCCTAGACGTGCTCCCTGTAATCTGGAATCCAATCCGCAGGAAATCCTCAGGAGGAAGCTTTGTCCTCCAGAAAGAATACCATGTATTGAATATCAGCATGCTGCAGTGCACAGGACCACCATGCACCTTTCCTTCTTGGCCTCAGGGCTTCAATCTTCCTATCTGTCTGGATGATTTGCAAAGGAGTTGGGTATCAGCCAGCCCAATGATGACCCAGGGTCAGTTCCTTTCCTGCCTTTGCCACTTTCTACCTGTGAGCTCCCTAGCAAGTCGCTTAAACTCTCAATGTCTCACTTTCCCCATCTACATAATGGGATCAAGTGGCACATCTCTGCCACAGAGACTCTGAGGACCTCAGGGGTTGCCTGGCACATGGACATTGTCCAGAGGAGGCAAGACCATGGTGGACCTAGGTTAAGAGTGAGCAGAAGAGACAATCGAGCCCATCCTGGGGTTCCTGCTTGGCCCAGAGAGGAGATGCAACTGGGATTTATCCTTGGCCTTGCAAAAATAGCCAAGAAATGCTGGAGAGGGTCAAGCCGGGAAGTGTGACTTGGGAAGGGCACTCCTTGAGGAGCTCATTGCTTGTTGAAAGGGGAGGAGGACATGGAGGGTGTGCAGGCAGGGGACAGGAAGGCTAGGATTGTGATAAGAACCAAAGGCAACAGCAACAGCGGTGTGAAAGCTCCTCATTTGATAGGTACTCAGTGAGGGCTCATCCTCTGACTTCTGCCTCCTCCAGAAGGTGTCTTCCTTGCCACCCATCCTCCTTGCATACTGTCTGGGGTCAGCTCAGGGCTGGGCAGAGTTTAGGTGCTGCCCAGTGCAGATTTGAGAGAGGAAGGCAGATGGCGTGTGAGAGTGAGGCCTGGCCTACCCCTGCTCACCCTGTCAGGCTTGGAGAGAAGTGCCTGTAGAGGGGAGTCCCAGAGTGACTGACGCCTCCACGGACACACAGACAGACTGATGGACAAAATTAGAACACCTCCTCCTCTGGTCAGCCCCCAGTGTGTCCAGGGATACCTTGAGGAGGTGTGGCTGGCATGGTCTGTTGAGGCTTGATCATGGAGGCCTTGAATGCCAGGCCCAGGAGAGACAGTGATAACAGCTGTTGGCTGCAGCTGGAAGCACAGTCTGCCAGTGCATGTGTGTTGTGTGTTGGTGAATGCATGTGTGGGTGGGTGGGTGCACTCCTCTCCTGCTGCCCTGGCCTCTCCCGGAAGCACATCTGTACTGCTATGCTCCCAGGTGGGCAGGCAGGTGCCCACTTAGGCATTGAGACATCCCAGCTCTCTGTGTGCCCACCACCTCAGCCACCTCTACCAGTGAGTCACATGGGCAATGAACACATCAGGCAATTAAACAGCAGATCAATTCAACTTAACTTCTTAGAGGAAAGCAGCTGTACTCAGCTGAGGGAGGGCAGGGCTACAGGAGAGAGGCTGCACAGGGAGGAGATGGGAGCTGGCAGGCAAGGTGTAGGGGGTGGGGTGGGGCAGGAGGCTGCCAGACACAGCTACTGAACTCACCCCAGGGAGGAGAGCAGAAGCCAAGGGGAGGGGAATGGAACTATGACCAAGGTCACTGACCAAAGGGACTAGGACAGGACTTGGTGGTGGCAGAGGGAATTAGAAGGATGGAAAGGAGACCCAAGGTGGGCAGAGTAGGAGCTCATGCCCTCTCAGCTTCCCAAGGGTCTTCTCCTCGTGGGGGAGGGGCCCATGGTAAGAATACAGACATATTACCACCTTTCAGGATGTTTTAGGACCTGTTCAATTGACAATACTGATCTTGAACTCTGCCAAGGTGCCCTGGGAGGCCTTTTTGACTGACCACATTCTGCACACAGAAGAACTGGTCCAATGTGCAAAAGTCCTTAGCACTGGAAAGTCATTCATTTATTCATTCAGTGATGTGTACTGAGCACCCACTAAGCACCAGGCTCAGGGTTTGACACAGGCAGACACTGAGAAGAATCAGTGCACACATGGGTGAAATTCTACAGTAGGGGAGGAGACAGGAACAAGAGTCTGGCTCAGGGAGGAGGGCACAGAAGGCTCCCTAGAGTGGGTGATCTCTGAGCTAAGGTGCAAGAATAAGAGCAGTTAACAGGGGGAAAGGAATGGGTGTAGGGAGAAGACAGGGAAGGCACTTAGGCATTGGAGACAGCAGGGGTGTGGGCAGAGGGCCAATGAGAACATGCTCAGAGATGGAACTTCGTCTGTCTGGGGGGACCAGGGGCCAGGGGCAGGGCATGGGGGTGGGTTGGAGCAGTCAGTGTGGTGGGTGTGGGAGGGAGGAGCTTAGGCTGATCCTGAGGACAATAGGGAGTCAGGGATGGTTTTGAGCGGAGGTGGGATGGGAGGGCCCATCTGGAGTTTGGATTGTCCAAGCCAGAGTGTTGTAGCCTGTGCTCTGTAGGGGGTGCAGGGCTGGGAGGAGAAACAGATTGGTTGTAGGTGGGAGCAGCACGTCTGGGGATAGATCCTAAGCTCAGCGTGGGAGGTGTCTCATGAGGTGACACGAGTTAGAGGTCAGGATCCAGGAGAACAGCTGCGCACTATGGCCCAAGGATGAGAATGAGGCCACAAGCAAGGACGGACTCGGAGAGAAGGTATGAGACCATCAGTAGGGACAACAGGCATGATCCAGGGATAGCAGGAAGAAGACATGTCTGAAGGGACTGAGACAGTGAAGCCAGGGGGCAGGAGGGGAGGCAGGAGTATGGTATGGAAAGCAGTTGCTAACAAGCCAACAAGCCACATGCTGGTGAGGGGCTGCTGTGTGCATGTCAGAATCAGTGGGAGGCCACCAAGGTCTTAGAGCTGCATATGGCAGCTTTGGGACTGAGGAGTAGAGATCAGAGTGAGGACACCATGGGAGGAGTGTAGGAGAGATGAGTAGACAGGCAGACAGCTGGAGGCATGTGTGGGAATGGGGGTGATTTGGGAGGGGAGAGATGGCTGTGGGAGCACTGGGATGAGGGTGGGGGAGGGGCTGGTGGGAGGGTAATGGAGATGTGTCATAAGGAGCAGAGCATAAGGCACCTTAGCATGAACATAGATGTGTGATCTTAGCCAAGCCTCTGCCTCAGTTTCTCCATCTGTAACATAAGGGGGCTCCCCTTAACTCATAGGCACTGGGGATCCTATGGTGTGAACAAGACAGCCTGATCCCTGCCTCAGGGTTCACAGCCTAGAGGGGACCAGACAAGAAGAGAATCACCCCTCCTCCCCACCCCAGGAATGAATCAAGGAAAGGGGAGTTAAAGCAGCATGTAGGCTCAGGAGTGGCTGGGCCTGATCACATGCTCACTCCCAGTTGTCCCTGGGGAATCCATGACCCCATCGTTCTCTCTCCATGGGTTGGAGACAAGCACACATCCTCCCCCCTATCTCTCTGTCTTGGTACAGGCCTGGCCAGTCAGCTTTCCTCCAGCTTCAGGACCATAGTGACTTTCTAGGATGGTCATCTGACCAAATTCGATGCTGACACTTCTGCTGGGGGTACAGGAATGAGGTATTCTAAGGGGACAAGACATGGGAGGTCCTGGAGGGGCATGGAGTTCACAGTCATAGAAGTATAAGATAGAGAGGCTGTGCTCTGGTAATAATATTTGAGCACTTGTATCCAGCTATGCCTGAAGCTCATAGATCTGGACTTTTCAGTTACTTGTGCCAGTAAATTCCAGTTTGTTACTACAGTAACATGAATCATGGTTTCTGCCTCCCAATTCGTGACCTAAAGGATGAAAGTACCCCCTGTGCCTAGGCAAGGCCAAGTGGTGGGGGGCGGTGGCGGTAGTTTCTCAGCAGAGAGAATGACATGAGCAAAGCTTGATGCTATTGAGGAATTGAAAAAAGCTGTCAGGGCAGGGAACCTGAGAGTGGAGGCAGGAGACAAAGCTGCTGCTGGAACTGCCATGTTGGTGAGAGCTGAGGGGGTCTGTGGAATAAACTGATCAGGGGTTGAACTGAACAAGAAGGGCTGGTGGGTCCAGTGAAGAGTGAAGAAGACTAGCCAGCAAGGCTTTCTATCTGGAAGAGCCTAGGAAGACTGGAGCCTTGGAGAGATGGGAAAGGGAGTATTGAGTAGGCTCCAGATGGAACCCCAAGTAACAGCCAGACATGGGGCAGAGGAGGGCAGTGGGGTCTGGAGAGGCAAGCCACCTCATCCACTGTGTGTGATCTGCCTGGTGGGGTCTTTGGTGGCCTTGGCCTGAGCCATTTCTAGGATGTGGAAGGGTTCCAGCCAGATCTGGGACAGGGGAGTGAATAGGGATGAGAAGCGTGGATGAAGCTGTAGACACCCAAGCTTGGCAGAAGGCATCAGAGAGGCTCAGCAAGCACTTTCTGGGCATCAGGTCCAAAGACTGAGGAATCCCTCCCCACCGCTCCAACCAGGGATGGAGCAGATGAGCCCCTCAACAAGGGCAGGGACAGGAGACGCAAGACCAGTCAGGAGGAGCCAGGAAATTAAAAGCAGGGCATCCAGAGACTCAGCCTAGAGAGGAGTCCTGGGAGACGTTACCTACTACCACCACTCCCGCGCNCCCCCCCCCCCCCCCCCCCCCCCCCCCCCCCCGTGCTCTTCCCAGGCTGTGTGACAAGAGCTGTGACGGTACAGGGGGGCGGGCGTTCCAACAGTCAGGAGACAGACAAGAGAGGTGGTGAAGCGGCCAGCCTGATGGCAGGACCCAAGAGACACCATGAGGCAAGGCACGATCCAGGAGGAGTCTTGGCCGCCTTCTCTCTTGGGGAGATGGATGGGCTGCCCCTAGGGCTCCTCAGAGGAGGAGCAGGAGACCCAAGCCCCACCCCGAATCAAAGCTCTCCCAGGCCTCGCCCTACCCCACCGGGTGCCTAAAAATAAAAGCAACGATAATTTCCCTAAATGAAACCTCCACTTAAACACTTAAAAAGCAATAAAAACTCAATTTTCTTTCTCTCAATTATTTTACTTATTCCATTTTCCAAAAGGTTCACCCTGTTATGAAGATGTATTTTTCCCCATCAGCGGCGGCGTTCTCCGCCATTACTCAAACTGACTCAGCCTCCCTCCGCCGGGAGGGTCCTCTGGTCTCCGCGGCAACCGGGTGCGTGCTGGGGAGGACTGTGACTTCACCACTGCTGTCTTGTCGGCAGCGACACTGAAGGGGTGATATCTGGCCCCCTCGACTCGTGCCTCGGTTTCCCAGACTCCTGGACCTGTCCTCCTCCCGCCCCCCCCATCTACCCCCAGCCCTGGCCCTAGGCCTCTCCGCCTTCAAGCTTCCCCACCATCTGGTGCCCTCTGCCCCCTGGCCTCTGTGTTCAGGCCCCTCTGTGGTGTGCAGAGGGAGACCAAGTGCCACCGACCTCAGACAGCATGAGGCTGGTTCAGGGGAGCAGGCCCAGTGCTTCATCACGCAGTCCTGACACCGTAAAAATTAGGTTTCCCGATGTCATTAGTGCTTTGTGATCAGCTCCATTTGTATCGTGCCTGCCCTGTTGCCTCATCTCTGCTAATTGTTGTACTCACTCCTTCCATTTTTAAACTGCTGTCTTGTTGGCTTTTAATTTTTAATTATTGCTGTCTCCCCTTCCTTCCTAATTGGTCCAGGCCCCTACTTAGGCTCCCTGTGCTGTGGCTGCAGCTGGCTCCCTCAGGGTGGCTGTCGCTTGCCCACCACCTGCCCTAGGTGGCCCTGGGTGGTCACAGCCTTGCTCTGGAGGCCAGCCTCACACCTGGCCTCTGGTGCAGCCAAGCCATCTCCATTTGAGTCCTTTCTCCAAATACATATTGGGCACCAACTGTAGGGGGCTTTGGGTATAGTGATCCTTAAGGGATGTGAATGACCCAACCCACCCTAGAACCACCTTTGTTCTGTTGTGGGCTTGCCTGGGGTTGACAGGGTTCTGGAGGGGGATGTGACCATCTCCTCTTCTACCTCCCAACCACTTGCCACTCAGCCCTGCTTTCTTCATGCCCTTGGGCCTGAGATTTACTTCCTCTCCAGCTTCCCAAAGCCCTGAGGTCATTCTCAGCCTCACCTTGGAGCCTTTGCTCACACAGGTACTCCTGCCTGGGATACGGGGATACACTTCCTCCTCTTGGCTCTGCTGAGTCCTGTTCAGTGCCCTCAGTGATCCTGTTCATTGGTCTGTCCATTTGTCTATCCATCTATCCATTGTCAACCTATCTATCCGTGTATCCCTCTATCTCTATTCTCTGCCTGTATCACTGTCTGATTTTTTTGCCCTTCAGTCTCCCCAAGCCCCTCTTTGCAACTGCCTTAGTCTTGTTCCCTTGGTATTTGTCCTCTGAGACCTCTGGTGTTCGTCTCCATGAGGCACAACTCCATGGAGGCTCCTCCTACATTTCACTTAGTCACAAACAAGCCAGAGCCAAATTCCTGAGAAGTTTAGAAATTGACCCTAACTGCCATTCCCCCCAGCCTGTATCATACATATTCTTGTCTCTAGATCTTTGCTCCCATCAGGCATCCCTGCCAGATGTGCCCTCTCTTCCTCTTGACACATCCAATGACTACAGACTATCCCAACCTAGAATCAGTAGGCCTGGGCCCTCTTCTGGGTCTGCCTGTCTTTTGCTGTGTGACTTCAGCAAGATCCTTCCCTTCTCTGAGTTCCAGTTGTTCTCATCTGTAAAATGGGAACAAACCACAGTTTCTGCAAGGTCCCTCACAGAGCTTTTGGGAAGCTCATAGGGGTTCAGGATGGACATCTAACCACATAACTAGTGGGCAGGGAGGCCAGGGACTCTGTTTTTAACCTCTACTTTGGGGCATCTAGCCCAGGCCCACCCTTCTTTCTCTGAGTCCTTCTACCCTCTCCATAAATGGAATCTTTACTGGGTTGCAGGAGCTAGACTATCTCATGCCACTTGATCCCTAGTACAACCCTATGAAGTAGAGGCCATCAGCCGGCCCAAAGAGGGAAGAGATATGCCTAAGCTCCTACAGTGAATAACAGCAGAATAGAATTTGAACCCAGTGCTACGGCACCTGGTCTTGGGGTGGGTTAGTGGGTGCTAGTGAGCCTGGGTACTCCTGAGGGTAGGGATGGGCAGCACCAGCCTTGGTCAGCAGTTCTAGTTCACCCGAGCACCAGACTCATGTTCTAGATACAGACACCGGGGTCCAGAGAGGGAAAACACTTGCCAAGGTCATGTGTGAATCCTGGTCTGGCAGAGGCTCCATCCGCCAAAGCTCCTCAGCTTCCTGGTTGTCAGGGAGCTGAGTCCCCACTCTGCAAGAGGAGGGCTAGCATGGCTGGCTGGTCTGGGAAACAGCGTGGCCACAGGTGACTTCTCACACTGTTATCCTTCCTCCCTGCCCTGGTTTGTTTGCTTCTTCAGTGGGCTGAGGGGCAGGGCACGGCCAGGATGGAAAGGAACAGCTACACCGTGCCAGGCACAGTGCTGGGCACCACTTCATTCCTGAAGCTACTCTGTTCAGGGAGCTATTATAGTCCTGGTTTTTAGATGCACAATCTGATGCTTAGAGGGAGCAGTGACCTGCCCAGGGCCTACCCCTGGAAATCTGATGCTCCTCACTCCCCTGCCAGAGCTGCCTCAGTCTAAGAATTATCTCTGCTCCAGGCCCTTCTGAGGAGAAAGCAGTGTGGGCCTGTAGGATGGGACCTCACCCATGCCAAACCCCCAGCACAGGCCTGGCTCAGAGCAGGTGTTCTGACATGTCTGGTGACTGAATGCAAGAAGAAAAGAATGTCCCAGCTGGGAATGAATGTCCCAGCCTCACTTGGCCACTACTGAATGCAGCCCCAGGCACTAAATGGACCCCTCATCCAAAAGTACCTTGATTTCAAAGGAGGATCTGGAGGTGAGGCACTGCTAACGGAATTGCCTGTGGGAAAGTTAGGAAAAGACTGGAACAGGTTGCCTTCCCGGTACCACTGCCACCACTCCCCGCAAAGGCCCAGAGGACTGGGTGTGCCAGCACCCGCTTGGTGTCCCAGACGTTGGACTCCTGCGGGCACTGGGCAGCCCTGCCGGGCCTGGTGGCTCAGCGGAGGGCACTGCCACCTAATCCGATGCACATGCGCACAGCCGCCGCCTGGCCCCGCAGCCGCCGCAGCGCCCCCCGCCGCCGCCCGCGCCCCAAACACGCGAGGAAAGCAAACAAAGACGTATTGGTTTCTGCTCTATTAGAGGCGCAGGAGGGGGGAAATCAATGTTTAGTAAATGGGAAAAGAGAAAATCGTTCAGGAAAGACAGTCTATTTCCAAGCCAGAGAGAGGTTCGTAAACAGCACAGGCCATTGCGGAGGAAGCCCCGCGGGCCATCAAACTCCCCAAGCGGAGGAATGTGCACTTAGCGAGCTTAGGCGCCAGCGCTAACCGGGGAGCCGAGCACTCCGACAGCCCGCGCTGGGGCTCCTCAGCCAGGTTTACACATCCAGAAGCCACATCCAGAAGCCTCGGTTGGCCATGCTGTTTCCCCTTAATCCCTTGCATGGATCCCCATTGGCTGGGTCGCATCTCAGCCCCCTTCTTGGCTTGCCGGGGCCTGCCTGGTGGCGCCCCAGACAGATGCTCTGTCCTCTCTCACCGTGTCCAGCCTCATGGCCCTAGTCACCCTGACTGACTGGGACTCGTTTGTTACGAGGAGGGTCAGGGCTGGCTTCCTGGAAGAAGGGCCTTGAATGGTGCAGATGAGTTCTCCAGGTTAAGAAGGAAAGGAATGGTGATCCAGGGTGGGGAACATCTTATGCAGGGGCCACGGGTACTTGAGAAGGAGCCTCAGGCTCTAAGGGAATGGAGTGCAGGCAGGAATAGGGGAACTTGTTTCAGAGGGGGTAGCTGAGGGAGCGAAGACGCTGGGGACAGAGAAGTGGAATTGAGTGAGGACTGGCATCCAGGTAGTTGGAGAGTCTCAGCCCATCTCCTGGTCGGGCTGACCAGCCCCAAAAGGCCCAGAAAAAATACAGCACCAGAGAGGGGCCACCTGAACCTCTGAGTGGCTACAGATGGTAGACAGATGCAGAGGAATTCCTGCTCTGGCTGTACCTGGGCTGCTAAACTGTTAGAATCCCCTTTCGGAATGGACGGACTGCTGTCCTACTTCTCCAGCCCCACTTGGACCCTCACGGCTGGTTTTTAGATGTGCCAGAGAGCAGGGGGTGTGGGTCGGAGCCTTTGTCCTCTCCATTCATCAAGACCTGGTGGGCTGCACCCGGAAATATTGAATTTTAGCTTAAGATGGATGGCACAACTGAAGTCTCCTTTACAAATGAATTACGTTCTGTTTACCATTTGTGTGTGTGTGTGTGTGTATGTGTGAGCATGTGTGAGTACTAGATATGAATGTGAATTTGGGGAATTGCCCCCCCATGGGTGGACACACATGTGTAGGAGTATGTGTGTAGAGAAGAAGTGGTGGCTGGTGTGCAGGCAACTCTTGCAAGAAGTTTGATACAGAAATTATCCTTAAGGGTGGGGCCAGGGATGGGGATGCAGGAAGGACAGCAGCTTTATTATTACCATTGCTGTTACTATTATATTGGTATAATATAATATACCTGTTCCCTGTACTAAGTCCTTTGCAGGTAAGTCTTTCAGCTTCATAAGATCATGTGAAGTTGTGGGGTCATCTCTATTATCACCCCCTTTTGTGAAGAAATGGAGACTCAGAGAGGTGAGATGACCTGCCTGAGGACACATAGCAGGATCCTGTAGCTGGGACTCCAGACCATGGCTGGGCTCTGAGATGATTTTCTTGATGGGGAGGTGGCCCTAAGAGAAAGCCAAGGATAGAGAGGAAAAGGTGGATGGTAAGTGTTGAGGGACATGGGGGACTGGAGCACCCTAGGGCAGGGCACTGAGACCTTGATTGCTCTGGGGAGTAATAAAAGCTGGAAAGAGAATGTGCCCAGGTGAATAGCCCAGCAGAAGGGCCTGTCTTGAAGGCAGTAGGGAAACCAGATGGACTCCTAATCCTAACCTCTCTTGGGACTTTGCAGCCCCACCTCCACCCAGAATACCTGTTTCCATTTCACCCTTGTGGGCCTCTGCTTTCCCATTTGTACAACAGAGTATCTTGACTAGGTCAAGAAAGTGGAAGACTTCTGGGCTTCTCTGGGCTCTGATCTTCTGGAGCTCTCTGTTAGGCATATGCATGCACACCGGTACATGTTTTGGGGGGAGTGTGTGCATGCTAGATGGGAGCACAAGTGCAAAATGGGAGTCCAAATAAATGTGAGCATTGCTTGTGTGCACCTTAGCCCCTGGGGTGGGGGGAGCATGTTCACACTGAGGGTTGGGGGACTATCCAAGTATCTGCTAAGTCAGCTCAGCCCAGGATGAAAGGCGTGAGTGAGTGTGGGCATGAACAGCCAATTAGGGTGAGCCAAGCCTGTGCTTGGCCCAGGAGTTAGGGAATAAGGACAGGGTTCACATGCCAGATGAAGGGGCAGAGGAGAGAGACCCTTGGATCTTAGGACTTGAATTTCCACCCACCATAGCCCAATCCTATCCCTGCACTCACCCTGGTCCCACTGCTCAGAGCAAGCACAAAGAAAACAATTTTGCTCCAGCTGAGGCTGAGCAGGAGATGGAGACTGTGATAAGAGAGCATCAAGGTGAAATCAGCCAGCATGGCCCCTAGGCTGGTCAGGGGAGGGGTTCAGAGTGGAGAGGAGGTTAAGAGGAGGGGACTCAAAGAAGTGCTGGAATGAGAGAACCTGAGGAAGGAGGAATGGGGGGAAAGGCTGCCCTGGGGGCCAAACTATGGGGAGGGGAGGATAGGCTCAAGGACACTGGAGGTGGTTGATTGTATCAAGGAGGATGTAGGTACTGAGGAGAGGGCTTTTAGGTCAGATTCCTGTGGGGCCCTTAGAGAGTCACCTACCCCAGGTACCTCCTGAGTCCTGCAATTGTCATCCATGTGGGCACATGGGTTACAGGGTTAGGGAATCCAAGTGGCAAGAGGAAGCCAGGGCCAGACTTTGGCCTTGAGTGTCAGTGGAGAATTAAACATGACCAGCCTCAGGGCTACTGAGCAGGAAGGTGAGTAGAGGTTCCTGGCACCAGATATTGCTCCCCTCCCCCATTCAGGAAGGCAGGCATCTTTCATCCAGATGCCTGGCATCATGTGGGCACCTTTATCAGAAAGAATGTTCCCAAGCAGGGACCCACTTGCTGATAAGGGCAGGCACTACACTGCAGACCATGCCAGGATCTATTCAGCTGACCTGTTCCAGTGCCCCAACCTGCCACACTTTGAGGGCAGTAAGTTTGAGAAGTGGGAACAGCCAGGTGGGTGAGGCCAGAGCCTGTAGGTGAAGGAAAGGGGAGAGGTTCAAGCAGGTGCTCCTGGTTACAAGATGTTTTACCCCCAGGAATTCCTTCCCCATCTCTGGCAGGAGATAGCTCAGGCCTTGTCCAGCTACACAGCCCTTGCTGGGCCCAGTTCGTTGTTCCTTCATAGCAAGCACCTTACAGTTGCCCCTGCTGTGACCTCCTTCAGAACAGGAAAGGGAGCCTGGCAGGGCTACCTTAGGGCTTCCCCCCTCCCATAGCTATGGGTAGTGAGTGCAGGACCCAGAGGCTATTGCTGGGAGTGGAGTGTCCTTTTAATGCATTTTGCTTATTGAAGAAATAAATGGGTCCCTCAATGTGAGGCCCAGGAGCCTCTAGAAAAATAGCTGTGGCCTCAGAATTCTCCTGGTCCCTTCAGAGGGGCCCCCTAGAGGTCCAGGCAACCTGTAGGGGATGAGGGACACTTTCTATCTCTTCAGCCCTTGTCAGTCAACAGCTCTAGGGGTTCCTATCTATCCCTTTGAGCCTAACACCCTTCATGCTCTAAGTGTCCTCCAAGCATCAGCCCAACCCCACAGGCCCAGGAATGCAAGGATGCTGAGTACCTGGCCTTGGCCTCAAGATACTGTAGGTCTGGCATCTGTATTAGACCTCAATGGGAAATGCCACCTGTATGGAAACATCATTGTGGATATGGTCCATCTGTCCCAGGCAGTGAGGGCCATTGTCAGTCCTTTAGTCTATTTCAGGCTTGGGAAGAAATCTCCCCATCTTTCTCAGTGGGAATGGAAAGGAAGAGGGACCAGAAAATGAATGTTTGTGGAGGGGGAAATGGATGGGTGGGAAAAACTGGGCTGTAGTGTGCCCCCCCACCCCCCCTGGGTCTCAGACTCAGACAGAGAAGGGTGTGTGTGTGGAGTTCTCCCTGGGCTGGGAGGGCAGGATCAGGGAGCCCTCTCACCTAGCATATGGGCATCAGCACCATGGAGAGCTCCCACAACCCACAACGGCCACAACCAGAGCCAAACCACAGCCAGTGAGTCTCTGTCTGGTGTCCTTCCTAGTGAGTTTCATGAGTCTCTTTTCTCCTCAGTGAGTGGTATCACATCCTTCTTGTGTCTCCTCCACATTGGCCTGGACAGCCTAGGACTTCAGGACCAATGTATTGTTGACCAACTTAATCATGGTCTGCCTGGCTACCTCCACTGTGCCCCAGGCTGCTCTCCAGTCCTGGAGACCATCTTCCCACACTCTCCTTCCTCTCAAAGTTTTAATTTAACCAAACCATCTTTTCTTCTCCCTGAAGAATCAATATTTTCTCTGTCTTTTGACACTTATTTTATTTTATTTTTAAATGCGGCCTCCCAAAGGCTGTAATTTATGGCTAATACCATACAATCAGAGACAATGGCTGGGCGCCTGTGAGCAAGAGCAGGCAGGCTCCCTGCCAGGTGCCCCCAGCCCCCCTCCTGCCCTCACCCACTCACAAGGGTGCCCATGACTGTGGAGACAAGGTCCATAGAGAATTTGGGAGAGACATGAGCCATGGCCTTAACCATTATCTGCAGGGCACAAAGAATGGATCTTCCAGCTGGGGAGGGGCCCAGGAGCAGCCCAGAGTTATGGAGGCTTCTGTGGGGGGCTAGTCTGAGTGGAATGGCAGGCAACCTCAGCTGCAGAGAGTGCCCCCCACCACTGAGGTGCAAGAGCTATGCTTCTCTTGGCCTGTACCTCCTTACTCCCCTCTTACCCCTCCTCTGCCTCTGCTGTGCTGTGCCTGCGTGGCTCACGTGTTGTAATCTACAGCGCTGTTATTCTGTGTCAGTGATTTAAGTCCTCTGATGGAGCTAGTGACAGCTTAAATGGCTGCTATCCCCTCCCCATACTCGCCGGGCCCTGACAAGGCCCCATAGGGGGAAGGGGGGTTGCTGAGGTGGGATTCAGACAGTATTTTCCGAGCTTGAGGGTGGCCAGGCTGCTGTTTCTTGCCCCTCTGGAGAGGAGGGAGCCAAGCATGCTCTCTCCTTCCCCTCACCGGTTATCAAAGAGGGAAGATAAAATCCTCCATAAATTCCCAGGAAATGGAGTGTCTGGAACACGCTCAATTCCACCTGCCCGCAGGTGAGAGGTGTAGGGAGGGGGGCAGGGTGCCCGACACCAGAGATCCTTCTCTGTGGACTTGTGAGCTCTGACAGTAGGGTGCCAGACAGGCCAGGAACCCAACCCTGTGCCTTGGGCCCAGCCCCAATCTCACCAGTCACCCCCAATTATGCTGATGCTCAACCCCCAGCCCTTGCTCCCAGGTTCTTGCTATCCTGGAGTCTTCCCTCCATTCAGATATTTAATTCCCATTTCCATCCCTGTTCAGCTAACAGGGTGGGAGGAACATACATATGGGGGAAACTGAGGCACATAGAGACAGAACTAATCAAGGTAACCCAGAAGTTGGTGGCAGTGTAAACACTGATTCCAGTCCCTGCCTCATTCTGGGTTTCTTGGTGGGCATGGGGCATCCTGTGAGTGGGGTTGTGTTTTCCTTCTCTGGCAAATACATCCAGAGCAGAGCACTGGTGTGGGGTGGGGGACAGAACTGAAAGGTCTTGCTGCTGGATAAGGTCTCTCAGCACTGGATCAAGAGAATGTATGAAGGCCTAGCATTGTCTGATCCTCTGGCTCTGGGGTCCTAGACCCTCCCAATACAGCCTCAGAAAGAATAGCCAGCTCAGTCCAGCAAGGCCTCAGGCCAGATTAGTGTTGGTCTTACATGGAGAGCGGGCATGAGGTCTTTGCTGGTGGAGTCAGGGACAGGATTTGACTCTTTGGGAATCCATGAGTAATGAGGGCAGACTAGACTCTGGTCAGGCATTGTGTGATTAAAAGGAATAGCCCAAGAGCCATGGGAACTTTCAGAGGCCCCATTCAGATTTAGGGAAGACCTTTAAAGCAGAGGCTTAAAAGAGGAGTGGGTGGAATTCTCTAGAAGGAAAACCCATGGGAAAGGGTAAGGATTCTAGTCAGAGGGAACAACATGGGTGAAGTAGCCCCTGAGGGAGTAGCCAGGACTTTGCCTTGATGGCAGAGGGGCAGGGAGGTGACAGGACAGAGTTCTAGGCCAGGAAAGACAGACAGATCCTACGACCAGCCTTTCCCTATGTGAGGAGACAGACAGAAGCACCTCCTTTTTCCAAGAGTAGAAACAGGTGCAGCAAGGTTAACTGACTTGTCCAAGGTCAACAGGTTGAGCCGTGACTTGATCACAGGTCCTATTGTTGCCCCTCAGCTTCCATCCCAGCCAGGACACAGGCTAAGCTGGGCATGTAGCTTGCCAGCCTCCTAAACCCCTGCAAATCCCTCATGGGAGTAGGAAGTGTCAGAGGAGTAATTAAATGATTGAGTGAGCAGCACCAGTGACTGGAACAAGGCACCCGGCCACACCAGGTGTCCTTCCAAATAGCCACATGTCCTCAGTTGGGGGCTCTGAGAGCCTGAGCTGGGAGGAGGGGCTGGTCTCCCTGCCAGAGGTGGGGGAGAGTCAGGCAGACACTCAGCTGTTTGTGCAGGACTGCTGCAAAGTGGGCTCAGGGCTCAGTTTGCCAAATTGTTCCCAGACAGACCTTTTACTCCCACTGCTCTGTCGTATGGAGCTCAGTCTGAACAGGGCAGACTCTGGACAGCTGGATAGGCATAGGGTAGGGTTGCTGGGGTAGGGGAAAGAGCTGACTTTTAAGGTCTCATTTCACCTTGAACAGGCCCCTTGGATAGAGTTGGGCTTAGGAGTGAGACAGACCTGGGGTGTCCTCCTGCTTGCAGAGGTCCCTTTGCCTACGGCCACCCCCAGATCCACAACCCTGACTCAGCAGCTTAACCCAACTCCCAGCACCACCCACCTCAACTGCCTTAATGACTTTTTAATAAATTGAAAAATTGTTTCAATACCAAATGCGATCCTGGGACATTGTTCGTGACTGTATTGAGCTTAAGTCAAATGCTTTGCATCCTCAAATCCGACTGATTAATAATTACAAGGAGCAAGGCTGTCTTTACTGTAATGTGTTTAGGAAAACTGATGGATTTAATTTTTTTATCGGCCAAAGTAAGAAAATGTAATCTTTCTGAAAGTATCTAATACAACAATGCACCATAATTAGTTTCTCTGGAAACAGGCATAATGGAATAGAATAATAAATCACTTCTCCTTTCGTCCCTTCCCTCTGATGGAGAGAGATTCCCCCTCCGTGGGGCTGGGATAGGACAGGGAACAAACCTGGGGGGATTGAGGTGGCTGTGGCTCTGTAGCTCTGGCTGGTCTCTGCTGACTCAGCAGGCCTTGGGCCGGTCCCACCCTCCAAGGGGCTCAGAGGGCAGGTCCTCCATTCCCAGCCCAGAAATTGAGCAGCTCTCCAGAACTGGGACCCAGGTTCAAGAGTGGCGGTTGCTCCCTACCCCCGCCCACCTCCCCACAGCCAGACCAGCACCCACTGCCTTAGATATTCCCCTGTCTGAGAAGCCAAGACAATATGCCCTCGGGGGAAATGGTGACAAGATTACTTTGTCTGAGTGTTTGGGGATCTCAAGATGTGGGAGGTGAGATAGGTAGGCAGAGGATAGGATTAATTTGCGGCTGGGATTGCTCATAATTACCACCATCTCTGATGTGTCCCCTTCCCCAAGCTTAGGCTGCCGGGGAGGGGAGAGACACCAGCAGGAGGGGGTTGGTAAGAGGGTGGGGCCAACCAGCCCACTCAGAGCTGCCTCCTCCCCCAGCTGGGTCGGGACTGGCCTGCCTCCCACCTCCTTCAGACAGAGCTTGGTCCTCCTGCTTTGCTGGTTCTGGGCCCTGCCCCCTACTCCTGGGCAGGCTTGCCTGGCAGCCTCCACATTTCTCATCTGAGGCAGCCCCCAACCTTGGCCAACACCCCAGGTGTGGGCTGTCCTCATCAGGAGCTCCCCCACACCCCAACTGCTCCCCCCTCAGCTGCTGCTTCTGCCCCAGGCTCACAATCAGTAATGACAGGATAATTGTTTGTTTTATTGATCATGACCAGCCTTCTATGGCCCAGTGATGAATGATATGGGAAGAGCCACATTTGCCCTGGCACAGGCACCCTAACACCAGGAGAATCAGATGTGGCCTCATCTGCATGCAGACTCTCCCCATCCTGCCACCTCATCACCCATCTTTGACCCTGGCCCGTGGTGGTGGAGCAAAATGAGCACTAAATTGGGAATGTGGGGCCCTGAGGCTGAATCCCAGAATTCCAGAGCCAGTCCCAAAGACCCCAAGCAGCCCCTTTCCCCTCCAATCTCTAATCTCAGATTTTCTCCTGCAGCCTGGCCCCTTGGGAGGTTAGAGCTTTGGAGGAGCACTGTGTGTAACTGGGGTGCCCCAGATGGTGCCTTTTAAATGCCTGCATAGACTGTGAGACTCACAGCCCAGAACTAGCCAGCCAGCTGGTCACCCACAGTTGCTGGACACCTCTCTGCGACCTCATTCATCATTCTCCTCTGTCATGGCCTCTGTACTGAGGACCCCACCCATGTCTGGCCCATCCTCTCCCTTTCGAAATCACCACAAGACTTCTATTGGCTGATCTCTGCCTCAGCCTTTTCCATTGCAACCATCACCACACCTATGGCCAGTCACGGCCTGAAGCCCAGCACAGACCCTCCCCACCTTTCCACAAGGCTCCACCGAGACAGGACAGATTCCCAGGACCTCTTGGCTCACCTGGCCTCATCCCCTAGGTGGGCTTCTTTTTCTGAAACAGGAAGCCCAACTTGAGATCCTAGGGGTAACTGAGGAAGCCACATCTCAACCCTCAAAGTCCTACTGGGCCACCAGCTGGAGAATGTGGGTAGATGGGTCAAGGAGGTGAAGGGAGGGAGAAAAGGAAGGGGGAATCTCATGGCCCCTGTTGGCAGTTGCCAAATTCCTGGTTTCCCTGCTTCCAGGCTAAAAGTGGAGTTGCCCCTCCCTGCCTCCTGGTGGTCAAGTAGGGCTGCGTGTCTGCTTCTGGCTAATGAGTGATGAACAGAAGCCACCCTTCCAGGCCAGAGCAGTTAACTGCTGGTGTGAGACCTTTTAGGGCCCTTGTCCCCCTTTTCCATGACAGGTTCCCAGACTTTGGCTGTTTGGTCAGCCTGGTCTCAGTGTGAGGATGACATAGAGCAGAGCCTTGGTTACCTGTGAAGGACACAGAGCAGCACAAAGAAAGAAAGGGAAAGAAAGAAAGAAAGAAAGAAAGAAAGAAAGAAAGAAAGAAAGAAAGAAAGAAAGAAAGAAAGGAAGGAAGGAGCCACTAAGATTTTAGAGTTGTTACTGCAACCTAACTGAGTCTATCCTGACTAGTGTGGGGATAAGGGATATGCTTTGAGAGCAGGTGAAACTGGGAGAGGGGAGGAGAGGGATGACAGTGGTGGTATGCTGTATGCCAGGAGGCCAGGTTCCCACCCCGGCCCTTCACTTCTCTCTGCCTCAGTCTCCCCACCAGCGAGCCACTTGTGTATCTTTTTGGACTGGTGAGAAGCAAATAAAGGAGCAGTGTGAAAGCATCTTGAGTCCAGAAGAGTAAGCACTGGTGAGTAAGGATGGGGATGGGAACAGGGAGTCTGGCTGTTGATGCTACTGTGAGGATGAGAGCAACACTGAGCTGCTGGAGGCAGTGTTTCTGACGGTGTTTGTGTTGGCAATGGGGGTGCTGACAGCAATGGAGTCTGGCCCTGTCAGCCTAGCCCAGGCCCTGACTTCTACCAGGGCACCGGCTCGGCAGAGATCACAGCAGACCCAGACGGAAGGCTTTGGACGTTGATTAATTACCTCCGCTGGGGCTGGCTAATTGTCTGCTGATCTCTGCTCATCAAGTG
Source organism: Crocuta crocuta (assembly GCF_008692635.1). Classification (NCBI taxonomy): domain Eukaryota; kingdom Metazoa; phylum Chordata; class Mammalia; order Carnivora; family Hyaenidae; genus Crocuta; species Crocuta crocuta. The sequence continues at coordinate 7,405,443 of NW_027532172.1, read as the reverse complement.
CCCTGGCTGTCTGACCTTTGCGAGCCTTCCAGAGCAGTACTGCATGGAGTCAGGGCAGAGGTTTCCCAGATATGCCAGCCCCAAAGACCTCTTCATTTGCTTTAGCTGAGCACTCCCCCACTGGGCACAGCAGAGGCTCCTCCTGGGGAGCTGGGTGCTGGGCTGGGCAGCTGTACAAAGCATCAGATGGTGTTTTCCTGACTCTTGATGAGCGCAATATGGAGTTGCCATGTGTCAGTGAAATGTGTGAGGTACATGGCTGGGAGGGACTCTCAGGGACTTGGCTAAGGGAGTCTTCTCTTGGACCCTCCTTGCAGATGTCAGGGAAGTAGCCTTGGCTCTGGCAGCAAACATCTGTGTCCCTTCCATGCAGAGCCTTGTATTGGCCACTGGGGGCACCACTGACTCAGTGATAACTCCACCCTGGCTTGCCCTCTGAGAGTTTGTCTGATGGAATAGGAAGTTCTGGACCCAGACACACCCAGCGTCATGAATTTGACTTGGTTCTCTGGGCAAGGGCCAGGGATAAGCAGCTCTCTGGATGTAAACACCTCGGCTCCAGCCCACCTCTTTCCTGGTACTAGTGGGCAAACTGAGGTCCGGAATGGGTGAAGTAGGTCCCAGGTCACACAAGGACTTGGGGGTAAGCTGGGCCAGAGCCACGTTCTTGCCTCCAGGTCAGGGCTCCTCACACCCACCCCAGCTCCTCATTTGGAGCTTATTTTTGCTGGAAGGCACAGATGAAGATTAAAAAAAAAAATTCCTCCATTTTGTTTTTGCTGAATCGGCACTTCTGTCATCCCAATCTAAGGGGCTTGGCTTGTCTGCTATGAGGGGGGAAAATGCCTCCATTTAAAAGCAGAACTAAAAGAAAAACATCCACAGGCCCCATTTCACTGCGGCAGACATGATGAGCAAACCATGGTCGTTAACATGATAAAAGTCACTTTGTCTGGGTGTAAAATTCATTTTTCCCCATTTAGCACATGGTGCATTTGCATCATGCTGCAGTTCCTGGGCTGCGGTCTCCTCCCAAGGATGCCCTGAAATTGTTCCCATTCCCCAGGCAGTGTCCCTGAGACTTGTGCCTGGTGAGGCTAAGACCACAATGCTGGGAGGGGCCCATTGTTTGGGGGGGCCCTTTGGCCATGGAACTGCTCCCCCCAGTAGCCTTGAGGGGCACTTTAAGGCCCCACAGTTTTTGGTCAGGCCTGGAGGGGACCCGATTCTGAAGAGCCCCCTCTGGCCCAGTCCTTGCCCTGGCTCTGACAGAGTACCCACAGAAGACCACCCTGCCTGGAAGCTTGCTCCAGTGTCTCATCACCCACCTCAGCCCCAGGAGTCCTGCCTTCAGAGGCGGAGCTTCATAGGGCTCCTGGCTCAGAGAGGAGGTGTTACCTAGGGTCTCCTGAGCAACTGAGGCAGAGTTCATTGCATCCCACCACACCAGGGCTGAGAGTTCAAATCCCACCACCTGTGCTCATACTCACAAGGGTTAAATGCCAGAACTGGCATGGACAGTCTGGGTCCAGCCTCCCATCCTATCTTAGAAATATAGCCTTGGAGCTTCCTCTCACTTGGACTCAGTTATCCAACCATCCAATGACAGGATCTATGAGCCAGACTCTGAGGCCTGTTCCAAGTCTATACTTCCCTAAAACGTATTCAAATATTGTCTGCTGTTCAGCCTGACTCTTGGGAGGACCCAGCACCATAGGGTGTCACCACTGTGGACTGAGGGGCAAGTGGACAGAGGGAATGGGAAGGCAGATCTCTCTGCCCCTCTGCCCAGCAGGCCAAACAAGACCCACAACCTTCCCAAAGCCCCTGCCCCCCACCTTCTCCTCACAGAGGCTGGGCTGGCTCCAGCGAGGAGGCGTGGGACTACTGCCCAAAGTGGCCCAGGTGAAGCTGGCTGCCAACGGAGGGGCTATGGATGAGATACAGCCTGAGTTTTGGGAGGTAGGAGCTGAGAACCCTTATGCAGAGCTCTACCAGCAGATATGGGAAGAAGGAGAAAGGACAGGGTCCCCAGGACCTTGACTTTGGATACAGTTGCAGTAAAGCTGCTAACTGTGGTGGGCAGGCAACAGAGAGAAGAGTCCTTCTGGACAGAAGAAATGCAGGGGCCTGCAGGTAGGAATAGAGGAGGCCCCAAAGAGGGGTTGGCCATTGGCCCCAAGAAAGAAGATGGGGGAGCCCTGAGGTTAAATGCTCACCAGGCCCTGGGGCAGGTTTGGGGAGAGTGAACTCAGAACATGCACAGTAACCATAATGAAGTTGCTGGGTAACCCCGCTCTGCCCCGGTGATTAGAGAGATAGAAAGGCCAGGGAGGCCTGAGCAGTAGATAGGAGTCCTGTCACAGTGGAGGATATGTCCAGATCACAGGGCAATAGGGTGGGCTGGAGGCCCTTTAGAGATGATGTTGGGGTGCCCACATAGGCTTTACTTGAGAAGGCAGGACTCTTAAAAGGTCATGATCCCACCTCATGTTGGGGTGGGGAGGTCCAAACTGTTCCTCTCCTCCAGTCCAGGACAAGGGGGCGTCATGCCCCACACCCCACAGCTTACATCCTGCTGCAGGTAGAGGGGTCCCTGACTGCCAACCAGAGTAGAGCTCTTGGGGACTCTGGGCTGCCTGGAGAGAGGAGAGAGGCCCCCCCCTCGCCTGGTGAGAGAGTGCAGGAGGAGCATTGTGCATGGCGGGCGGGGCCCAGCAACAGCTGTTCACTTACTGAAGCTATTTTATAATATTGCTGGAGCTTTTAAAATAATCCCATTTCTGCAGAATATTCCCAGCTAATTGGAGCTGTCTCTTTCTTATTAAACAGAAAGGTTATAAAAATGTGTGTTGAGGGTTTAAGAGCAATACCTCTCGGCTGTTCTGATTGTTATGACAAGGATAACGTACCGGAAGCCCGTGTTTGGCGGGCTAGGCGGAGCAGGCTCCGGTGGCTGGGCAGGAGCGAAGCAGGGGCTGGGGCCTGGGCAGGGCCAAGCTGGCTCTCCCTGTAGAGCCTTGCACGGCACAGTCTTGAGGAATGGCAGCCTTCCCCAGAACAATTGCTCTCTAAACACTTAGGCTGCTATGACAGGACTGTCCATCACCCAGGCCTCTGACTGGGGGAATTCGCATAATTTACTGAGAGGTAGGGGAGAGGTGGGGGAAGCAATTCCAATTAGCTGAGCCAGGAGGCAGATGAGTTCCCCAAGACATCAGTGCTTCAGGAAGATGAGTAAATAACCCCTCTCCGTGATGGGGGGAGAAGTCTCTGCCTCTGTTCTAGCAACTGAGGATAAAGATACTAAGAGGTACCCATTCTGCAGATGGGAACATGATGTCCACGGCTGTAAAAGGCCTTTCCCAAGGTCATCCAAGGAGGGTTGAAACAAGTCCAGACCTGTTTGGAGCCAAGGCCTCTGTACAGCACCCATCCCTTCCTGTGCCCACCTTTGATGTGGGATTTACCTGCTAACTCTGTTCTGAAAGCCTCTGGGCCCTCCTCCCCTCTGCTATCATCCATCAGAGCAATCCCACTTTAATCTGTCATATATGGGAGATCTGCCTCAAATTTAGTTTAAAATGAATTTTGTGTTGCTTAAAAAGACAGCTGGAAGTCCAGTGTCCTAGGAGAGGTTGACAAGATTTCCACGGACCCCACCCTGCTTAACAGCTGCCCCCATCTGACCCATTTAATGGACAAATCTGTTTATTCCCTGGGCTCCTTCCCTGGGATGCTTCCCTCACCCTCTCAAACAAAAGTAAGCTTCCAGGCTGACCTGGGCCACCCATCTTCTGTTCCTATTTGTCACATTTCTCCACAGGCCACTTTACTCTCCCTGTGTGCTTCAGTGGCTGCAGGAAGGTCTCTGCATGTTGCCCCAACCTCAGTGACCCATCACTCTGAAATGTGCTCCTAGTCCTGCTCCTGGCTTGTGCCTCAGTTCCAAGGTGTCTGGAACAGTCTCAGTGCGTGCTGGGCCTGGAGGCCACCCTGGGTGCATCCCTTCCGTGCATGCTTGTGATGCAGCAAAGGATCAAGCCCCCAAGTGCTTCCCAGCAGCTCTAAGGTGAAGATGAAGGGGGTTACTGAACCCATTTTACCTTCAAGGAGACTGAGGCACAGTGATATTAGGTAATGAGCTCAAGGTCACCTGGGCCCAGTGAATGTCTGCTGCCTCCCCAGCCATGAATCAGGCCAAGCAGGGGGATGATTGTCCTTTCCACCCTGTGCTCATGGGACATTTCTCCTATGATTTGCAGCCACAGCTGATATCCAGCTCCTCCACCCGCCTCCCGGCCTCCTGGCTTGCCTACTCCAGCAAAATGGGCTCTTTCATCATGGAGAACTCACCTCTGGAAACAGCAGACCTAACGCTTCACTGGCTTTCCCTGGAGCAGATCCTACCTTCACACCTTTTACTAGTTCTCCAATATTCCCTTCGCCTGGAATGCCCTCTCCTCTCCTCTCAGAAGCTTTCCCATATTCCCCAGCAGAAAGCAGTCACTGTCCTCACACATCCCAAAGTGCAGGTATTGAATTCTACTGGGCCAGGGGCTCTCCATGAATGGTAAGGGGAGGAGGTGGGACAGAGGCACTTGTCTCACTAGTGGAATCCGAGGCCTGCTCACTGGCCTTGTGAGAACAGATCCCCAACTGCTTCCTGTAAAGCCCTGCAGGGAGGTGCCTTGGATGGTGCAAACGGAGCAGAGAAGTTCAGCCCAAGCAAGAGAGAGGAGGCCTGGTAGAAAACGGTCAAACCTAAAGGCTGCACTGGGAGTGGGCAGGAAGTGCTAATTTGCATGCCATGTGTATAGCTTTGCATATTGAGATAAGATGGGCTTCTTAAAAAAAATTTTTTTTTTAAAGATCACAATGTACTCCTCATGACTCAACCCAGGAAGAGCTGGATTGAGAGTCAGTCCCATCTCTACTGTTTCCGGACCAGATCGAACAACTCACTCTGAACCACTGGAGCCTCAGTTTCCTCCTCCACTCAGTGGAGCTATTGCTCTCAACTTGGAAGGTTACATAGGAATAAGACATTCTTCCAGCCTGGTATGTAGTGGGGAAGGAGGGACAGAAGGGGGGAGAATGATGATGGGGGCTATGGTCTTCATTCACTTTCAAGTGGAAACATCAAGAATTCTCCCTTGAAAATCACAGGAAAGCCAGAGTGATCCAGGGCAAGCCCTTTTCCTCTGTTCAGGGAATATAAGGTTCTCAGTCCAGGGAAATTTGGGAGTAGGGGTACTCCAATTGTAGGTTAAGTTCCTTCAGTGCTTCTTTACCAGGAAGATGCAGCAAGAGTCTTAATGAGGTCAAAGTACAGTCACCAGGCTCTGCCAGGAGCAGGTTTGGAGGGCCAGTGTTCTGAGACCAGCCTGAATGGGCAACAGCTGCCCTAGAGTGTCCAGCAGAATTGCTACAGTGTGAGTATGCGGGGCCACTGAGTGGCTGGGGCTCATGGGGAGCCCTCAGTCCAATCAGAGACGTGTAGCTGGTAGAGAACAACATAGGAAACTGGGAGGTGGTTATATGGAGTTCTGATGGTAGGGTCCATCTCACTCCCAAAGATCTGACCAACAGGACTGGCAGGGGTCACATGGCAAGCCTGACTCCAGACGCCAGCACAATGGAGGTGATGTATTATTATATAGGCATTTAGTCATTCATCAGCACTTGATAATTTCCTTCCCTTTAAGGGGCCCGAGCATGCCCAGATACCTACTACCCCTAGGTTAGGGCACCATCCCCCACTCCTGCCCCATGCCTGACTCATCTCCAGTCTTTCCTGTCTGTGGCCTGCTCCCAGCCACCCGAAGGCAGCTGGCTTGGCTCTTCAGGCAAGACCTGAGTGGCTTGTTGCAAAACGCTGAGTCCACATCCTGATCCTCCCCGAGGTCTCTCTCTGTCTCTCTCAGCGTGTCTCTCCATCCGCCTCTGCCTCTCCAAAACTCCTCCTAGCTCATTTAGAAATTAAGACCTCAGCAAGATGGTGCTCTGGAGCTGCCAGACTGGGCTTGGGGAAGGCTGTGGTGGTAGGTGCGGGGGGTGGGGAGGAGCGTCCTTCCAGATGGGGGGAATACACACAGGCAGAAGCCTCCTCGTGCTCCCACTGGCCTACCTGGGTGCAGCTTCCCAAGCATCCCCTCCTGCCTGCCTGGGCCCAGTGAAGCTCTCTGACATCCTTATTCTGCAAAGACTGAACCCGGTGCTGCCTTGGGGGTTGCCAGACCTCCAGGGTCTATCTCTAGGCCACTGAGGAACCCTCTGCTTGTCTGCATTTGTCCTGGCACTTGTCTTGCTCTGATGTCTGGCACCCTAATCAGCAAGTGGAAAACAGACACCCAAGATGGGAACATGGGCCAGCTCTGACTACAAGAGAGTTCCATGAATGGCCCCAATTAAGGACCCAGAGGGCTGGATCCTGATCTCAGAGGTGCTATTATTCAGTAGGTGACTTTGGTCCCAGTCCATGGCATCTTGGAGACTTGATTCGCCCACTTATGAAATAGAGCAAAGGGTCCACAGAGGTCCTACTGTTCTTTGAAATAGATTCTGGGGCTCAGTCATCTCCAGAACAGCCAGGTTGTTTCCTCCCTGCCTAGACCCTGAGCCCAGTTGGGAAGGGATCCAGAATCCTTGCAAGCCATGTTTAGTTGTGGCACTTGTGCCCGGGACAACCTCCCCTTCTCCACCCCACACCTTCTAGACTGTGATGCCCCTCTCTCAGCTAGTCCACCTGGGGCACAATGATCCCAAGGCAGCCTCTGCCCTGCCTGTCTGGTCAACTCCCATCCCTGCCCCTATTTTCTTGCCACATAGTCCAAGCTGTGCCTTCCATCAAGACCAGGTGCCCCCCTTCATTTGCCTAACCCAGTACTACTTCATGTGGAGGAAAGAGAGGAGAGTGTTTCCATCCAGTATGGGGAGAGGGACACCCCTGCCTGTTTGCCCCTCTGTGTGACCTGAGGAGCTGGAGCTTCCGGCCCTGCTGCCTTTCCACCCTGGGCCCACCTGCCTTCAGTGTTCGCAGCCTGCACTGCACCCCCTAGACAGCAGAGTAGCCTCCAGTCCACACAACAGAAGAACCTAATGGCTTGCCCATTCCCCCTGGGGTCAGTGCCACTAAAGATTTCATAGGGGATCGGGTTGGGAAATACCCTCCTCCAAGGGTCTAGCTAGTTACTGAATCCTAAGTGCACCTGAAATATGCTTGAGGCTGATTCCTGGCTTCTGTGACAACCGATCCAGACTGAGAAGGGGTTTCCAGACTGCGATCTACATTCCCAGGGTGTTCCCACCAGTGGGGGAGAGAAGTCCATACCTTCTTCCTCTCTGCTCTCTGCTCCACCTCACCTCAGACCCTGGAATAGGCAGTGGTCCTGAAGGATCTAGCCCAGAGAGAATGGTGAAGGCTGCAGATGGCGCCGTGCTTCTGAGAGTGGAGAGACCCATACCCGATGCTAATGGAAAAGCTGGACTGGTTCTTGGCAGAAAGCCTCCCTTCTCCTCCCTGTCTGGTGTCCAAGGACCTCAGGGGGAGGGTCCTGAGTGCCAGCACCAGCTCCAGGAGGCAGGGGCCTCATAAAATGGGACAAGGCAGCCTCTTTGGGTCCTTCCACCATCTCAAAACACACTGCTCCTACTGGCCGTGCTGCCACCTCCCACAGCGTCAACCTTTTTCAGTAAACCTAGCCTCATCTGTCTTTCAGGCTCAACAAATGAAGTGCTAAGTGCCCCTTGCAGGAACAGCAGCCATCAGTTAAATTAAGTGACGGTGGAGCTGTGTCCTTCCCTCCTCTCAACCACCTGGTAGAGGTTAATCCACTAAGGGTTGAAGGGCAAAAGCCAAGGGATGCTTTTAGCAGAAGAAGCAAAAGGACTTTCCTCAGGGAGTTTACATAGCCCATTGCTCCAAGAGTTACTTCCTGGGGTCTAGCTTTGATCTCTCCCGCCATTTCATGTACCCTCAGTATTTATTGCCCTCATTCAAGTGCCTTCTGCTGTTGGGGAGGGGAAGGTGGGTGGCATGAGGCATGGGCCTGCCCTCAGAGAACCTCCAGTTAGGAAATGGACTTCTCACTGTGCTCAGATTGAGCAAAGCTAACTCATTTAGGAGACACATCCTCAGCCTCCTGGTTTCATTCATCAAGTTGCCAAAGCCCTCTGTGCCTCAGTTCCCTTATTTGCAAAATGAGCAAGTTAGGGACAGGTTGTTTCTCTTTCCCAGTCTTGGTGGGGGAGGCCAGCACCGGCTCATCTCTGCTCTCCGAGGGCCTGGAGGGGCGGCTATCAGAGGAGGCAATTTGCCGTGGCCATTCTGCTGATGGGGCGTTAGGCGGTGATGGAAAGCAGCCTCCGTCAGAGCCTGACTTAGCCCACCGCTGACACTCTTCACTTCCACCTGGAGGCAGAAAAACATGTCTCGTGGAGAGTTAGAGCCACTGTCAGTGCTGGCCAGGGGCTCTGAGGAGACTTTTATTTATTTGGAAGCCATTCAAACACCTAATGCTCTTCCGAGGAGAGAATTTCTCTCTTTTATTTGTCCTCATTTTCTCTTGCCACAATGGGATGAAGGCCCCAGGGCCACGGGGTGAACCCAGCACCTGGGCCTATGTGCCACTGCGTGTGGGACACAGGGGTGGTGCCAGGGGCCTTCCACTCCCCCAGGGAAGATGTTCGGGTCAGGGTCCTCCCAAGAGGGGTTCTGAGAAGGCCCCAGGGCCTGGCAGGGACACAGAGGACAGAACCTAGACCTTAGCCTGCAGCGCAAGTCTCTTTGCCCACCACAACCTTAAGACAAGTCCTGACCCTTCCTGGGACTCAACTTCCTCATCTGTAAAAGGAGCAGGTTGGACCAGATCTCTCTGAGGAAAACTGCAGACTGCCCAGAACAGCTGCTGGTGGGAAGGGAGACTGCCAAGACAGGGGCTCCTGGTGGTAGCAGGCCCTCTGGCTGGTCAGTCAGGTCCATTGCCATCCTGCCTAAGTGGAGAGGACTCGAGCTTTGTAAGGGGAGTTGGACAGTGAACGTGACACTGTGCTTCTCTGAACTCACACAACCAAAGGTCCTTCTCTAAGGATGAGGCTGCCTCGGCTGTTGGAATCTCGGTGCAGGGGTGAACAGGCTGTCCTGACGTCCTGGCTCATCGTCACCTCTGAGCCGAGGCTTGCCCCACGCCGCCTGTGAGGGCATGCCATCCTGCCATCCGCCTCACCGCCTCTGCCAGGAGCTCCCCTGGTGGGGAGGGGTTCCTGCCTCCTCCTAGTGAAGAGGGCCAGCGAGAAAGAAGCTGGAGCCTGGGCAGACAGTCTCCTCATGGCAACATGTAAGAGTCTGGCCCCATCCTGCCTCAGCCCTTTGCTCAGATGCTCTGCCAAGGGACGCCCTTCCCTCCACCTCCAGCTCCTCATCTGTCCAAGTGCTCCCAGTTCTTCTGTGCCAGTTTCAAGACTCCCTCCTCCAGCAAGCCTTCCCTGACTACCCAAGCCTCACACTGCTGAGTGACCACATGCTCTGTTTCACCCACAGGACATAATTCATGGTTTGAGGTATTCTTTGTGTTTTTCCTGTGTCATATTTCCCCACTAAGTGGAGAGGTCCCAAGGGCCAAGATCAAGCCTCTACACCTGCCAGAACCTATCCAATTAACTAGTGTCCTCTTTCAGTCAAACAATCTGAGCTCAGTGTCCCTCGTGATGATGGAGGTCTTTCAGGAGCTTCCACTGCAGGACCAGGAGGCCTGGGTTCCCCAGGAGTGCTGTGCTGGGTTCTTGATATTGGAGGCCATAATGGGGACACCAAGGCCCAGGTGACTAGTGTCACTCTTAGTCTTGGGGAGGTAGATCTGGCATGACAATCTAGGTCTCCAGATTTGAAGCTCCATGCCTGATCTGCAGTGATCATTGGGTAGCCTCTGGCAAATCTCCTTCCAACTCTGGGCCTCTGTTTCCCCTTCTGTCTAACAAGGGGGTCCTACAGGCTCCCGATAGTCTGTAGCCTAGGACTTGGCCCTGACTTTGGTGTGCAGGCAGTGATGGCTTACACTGCATGAAAGGATTAAACTCTAGCCCCTTCCATTTATTACAATAAACGGCACTAAACAGACTGGGGGTCATTACTGTGCAGAGGATCCTTGAAGGATTCTTAATGCCTTTGGAAGTGGGATCCCTGTCTGATTGTACCTGGAGGCCATGAAGCATCTGCACCATGTTCAGGCAGAGGCATTTGTGGGACCATCTCATCCTTAGATGTCCCCAAGGAGCTAGTGAGTGAGCCAAAGTAGCCACTGGCAGGTGCAAGCACTGGCAGTCAGCCCATACATGGAGTGTGTCCTGGCTGGGGGCCCTTAGGGACCTTTGACTCCAGCCTAAAGGGGGCAAAGAATAGGCACATCAGAGAGGGCTAAAATGAGGCAGGGACAGACTCCTGTTACAGAAGGACAAGCAGAGGAAGGGCTGGGTCAATGGGGCTCGGAAGGGTGGGTCCTGGTTCAGGTCATGCTCAGCTCTGGGAAGTCTCGCTTCCTTCCCTCTCTAATATGCCCACCCCATTCATGCTCATCTTGTGAGGCCAAGCTGGAATCCCTCCTCCTTTTCTAGGAAGTCTTCCCTGCCTACCAGCAAGGAGGACCTGCTCTTCCTGGGAAAGCCTGAGTCTCTCTGTGCTTTCCCTTCATTAAGTCCTGCTATCGGGGTGCTACATGCTTTGGGTCTTCAGACTGCCCCTGCCAGGTGGGTACTATGTCTCCCATTATATGGACAAAGAAGCAAAAGAGGCAAAGTGAATTACTTATGTCACCTGTGATATCTGATGCCAAAGCTTTCACTTCTTATGCCCAGACTGGACCACTCCACCTGGGCATACCCCCACGCTCCTGGATATGCCACCCAGAGGTCCTTATGTCAACAATTTGTGTTCTCCCAATGTTCAGGCTCTGTGTGGGGCCCTGAGGAAGTGACAGGGACAAGGGAGACTCGGGTTCCAACCTGACAAGAGTCTGGGATGAAGGATTTTCCTGGATCCAAGGCAGAGGCTGTGGGCTGTGTGTGTGTGTGTGTGTTTGTGTGTGCGTGTGTGTATTGGGAAGCAGTGATAGGAGAGTGGGGAATGGAATGGGGAGGCCTGTCTAGTTGAGGTGGGTCCCAAGAGGGCTTCTTGGCATAAGTGGCATTTATAGGTCCATTAATACCCTGGGTTCAAGTGGTACGGATGAGGGAGTGTGTTCCTAGTGCAAGGAACCATAGGAGGAAAGCTCTAAGAAAAGACAGCTATCTAGGCCACTGGCTAATGGAGTGGCAAAGGGTGATGAGAGGGAGGCTGGAGGTGAGCATTCTAGAGTGAGGATCTTGCTGCCCCAGGTGTCCTGGACACAAACATTCCTGACGGCCTTCCTCCTCCCTTATGTGGCATAACCAAGCCTAGAATTGCTTGGCACATAGGAAAATTTCCATAAAGACCTCTCTGTTTCTTCTGGTCTGCTGAGCTGACCTCCCCTCAGCCCGCATGCAGAACTGGCACCTGCCAGGTACGGCTGGGCCCTCTCTGCAGCCTACAGTTTTACCTACCCCTGCCACCCTATGACTTCCAGCACAGGCACCTCTGGCCAGGTGGGTAGCCCTAGGCCTTTGCTGCCAAACATATCAATGTGCCTGCCAGGGAAGTCTCCCTATTCCTGGGGAGATTTGATTTTTCCTCCCATGATTTTAACCTGTGGCTGGAGCCAGCCGCCAGGAGACTGAGGATGTTGTGAGCCTCAGAAGTTGGAGTGTGTAAACTCTTACTACCCGTGTACTCTTAATTACCTCCCTTCCTTATTTGTCTTCCTTTAATGGCCTGTCAACCAAAATCTCCCGCCTTTCCCTCTGCGCCAGCAGCCTCAATTAGGTGCACATCTGTGGCAGCTGGAGCTCAAATGCCCAACTACCAATGCCCACTTACAGCCCCCAGCCTGGGTACAGGTGCCTGATGGCTTGGACACTCTTCAGGTATGGTACTGCCATGCTGGTGTGAAAGGGCAGAGAGGCTGTCTCTGAAATTTCCTATCCTGCCACTGCAGAGTCTGCCTTTGGAAGGTTCCCACCTAACCCCAGAGGGCACCCAGGAGGCTAATGCCCATTGTGCTGGTTCCCTGGAGCCATGCACAGACATTTATCCATCAAATAGATGGGGAAAGACACCATGGGCCCATCCTGCCCTGGACATGGGGGAAACAGAGATCCAGGAGACAGGTATCAGCAGGAGGGACTGGGAGGGGCTGGTTAGCTCAGGGCTTGTTGACTCTTCTGTGTGGAACTCCCCTACCCCCCAACCTATTCTGTCTAGCCTAGAGGGGCTGCCCTATCCAGAGATGGGGGTGGTGACATCTGGCACAATGAAGCATCTTGTTCGGTGAGAGCCCTTCTTGTCCCCATAGAGCTGGCCTATCTTGGCTTCCTAGAGTCCACCATGCCCCTCCCGTACACCAGGCCCTGGGCCTGTCAGGAGCTTGGGGGCCTAGCGCACTGTCTTCCCCTGATAACATTTGTGGGGCCTCAGAGTGTGGAGCCTGTTGGCAAATCTCATTCAGGTCAGGGGAGGGGGAAACTTCAAAGCTGTCCTCTTGTCAAGCCCTGGCTTGTGAGGGTGGGGCAGGTGTGGGACAGCTCAGGCAGGACTGGGGAGCTAGTAAGTGTTGTCCTGAGCCTTATTTCCAGCCCCTGACCTCTGACCTCCTTAGTCCAGCGGCCACTGTTCTTCGCTCCTCAACATTAAGTCCTCCTCAGGCTGACTTGTGAGTGGGTGATCAGAGGCTCACCCAGATATTATGAAGTGAGGGCTCTTACCCAGGTGGCTACTGTTCCCCATTCCTCATCTTAAGCACAGAATCTGTGAGCAGTTACTGCTAAAGGGGCTTGCCTCAAAGCCTGGCTGGCAGGAAGCATTCTCCCATCCTATCTGTGCAGGGGGAGGGGCAGAGTTCCAGGAGCAACTTCAGGGGAAATCTCTCAGATGCTCTCTCCCAACCAAGAGTGTTTCAATTTACCAAGCAATTCACTCCCATTCTCACTTCATTCTAGAAATGGGGTTAAGCATCCACACAAGCATTCACAAGGGAGGAAACTGAGGCCCTGAGAGGCCCACAAGCTGCAGAATCAGAAGCCACACCAGCCCCAGCCTTCTCCCTGCAGTAGGGAGGAGCCAGGCACCTAAGGACCAGAAATGATTGGATTGTGCAGGAGTGAGCTTCCCAGCACTGGAGGAATCTAAAGAGAGGCTCTGGAAGCCTTAGGGGCTGGGGCTTGGGGCTGGCCTGCATACTGTGCCTGCTTAGGCCAGGGAAGTAAATGAGTGGCTTTAGAGAGCTGCATCCTGATATTCAAAGCCCCTCACAACTGTGAAACTGGACCTGGGTTTGAGCTCAGGGATCCAGGAGATCCGGGCCCTTTCTTTCTCTCAGGGCGTGGGCACCCAAGTCCCCCGCGAGAGGACTCTTGCAGGTAGCAGGAGCCACTGGGGGTGTGAGTTCAGCACCGCTGCCCTCTTCTCTGGACTGGCTGAAGTCTGCCATTCCACCATTAAACCTGTGACTCCAGGCCTTAAGCCTGTTGAAGGTCGAGCCCCCAGAAGGGTCATCAATGTGTCTGCCTGGGGCCGCGGGGCCGGGAACTCTTCCACGGGTGCTGCAGAGAGGGGCACGGGGTCCGAGGCTGGGGGATGCAGAGGTGCGNCGCGGGACCCCGGCCGGGCCCCGCGCGCCCCTCCGCGCCGCCCCCCCGGCCCACGCCAGTCCCTCCCCGCGCCCCGCGCCGGGGGCTCTGGGTCCAGTTGCCGGCTGCACCGGGGGGTGACGGCCCCAAAACCAAAGGGCGGGCAGCCGTGGTCCCGGTGCTTCTGGCTGCGTCGCGAAACTTCCCCGCGGTGCCTCTTCTTCCCCCACCCCCGAACCCCCAAATGGGGCAGAGCAAGATCTGCAAGCCTTGGGATAGGGTGAGGGGTTCCGAGTTTGCCAGCGGATTCCCCTGCGCTGTCCCGGTGAGAGGGAAACCTGAGGTCCGGTGAGGGGGCAGCCTGCGACCCCTGCCCGGCAGAGTTGGAGCCGCGTGTCTGCCCCATGTTTCCTCCCCAGTGGGAACCTGGCGCTTTTGAACCAGAGGTGGGGGACACCTCACACCTGTCTTCGTTGGCCTTTTCCTTTGATGGCAAGGGCTGGATGCAGAGAATGCAGGCACCTTCTTTTTGTCACGGGTGCCACAGAGGGGGTCGGTGTCCCTTGCTCTTGCTCCCCCACTCCACCTGAGGAGAGGGTCCCCTGGAGAGCCCAACTGGGAGGTGAAGTTGTTAGGGTGGGGGCAGAAAGTGAATGTCAGGGAGGACCCCTGCCTGCCCCTGCTGCTGCTACCAACAAGGGAACAACATCTCCTGGCCCTGTCAGCTTCTGCTGGTTCTCATGGTCCTTCTGAGCCTTCTCTCCCTCCAAGAGCCTGAAAACTTGGGCATCCTCCTCTGGTGAGCTTGGCCAGATGTGTCTGGGGCTGGGAGTGGGTATTCAGCGCATGTGGCCTTTAGGACAGCAGCTATCTCTCTGGGCATCATGCCCCAGACTTATGTCAGTGCCCAGACCCCTCTTGGCCCTGTAGCTTTGGGCCATGGTGACCACCTTGTTGTCTGTTATCTGTCTCCAGGTCTGTGGAGCCACCTGTCCCTGGACTCCTTCACCAGTAGGCAGGCCTGGGGTTTGGGAAATGAGGAGCTGGGCTACTAGTGGCCTAGGGGAAGGTGCTGGCCTCAGGGAAGGGGAGAGGCTGACTCTGCGTCATTAGACCATTTCTGCCCAAGGGTAGGAGCCCCTGGTTTTGGCGACTCCAGCTTGTAGGTTCTCCCAGATGAGGGAAAACAAACTCGCTCTGAGTGTCTCTTCGTCTCGTCATTTCTCTCCTCACACAGCCTGGCTGTGCTCAGGCGAGTGATCAGTTGGCAAATTACAGGTGCCGCATGGACGTGTCCTCTGTCAACCGTCTGGATTTTGTGTGTGTGTGCTGGGGGGTGCGCAGGGAGAGGAGAATCATATGGAAGTTCAGGGCTTGTGGGTGCGTTATTGTCTTTCATTTGTCGTGTTGAAAACAGACTTAAAGCACAATGCTTAAAAAGAGCAGAAGCATTATTTTTTTGTTGTTCTTTTTTCCTTAAAGCCAAGCCACAATATTATTTCCCTAGCCATTTTGTAGCTCCTTGAATGAAGGTTTAAATAGACATCTCTTTTCACCTCTTCCCACCTTGCCCCGTCTCCTTGCAATCTGCAGTGGGTCAGATGGCTGCCTGGCTTACATGGGTCTCCGTTGGAAGGACAGTGTGAGACCCTGACCAGAGTGGACACCTGTCACTTTGTCCCCAACAAGAAGACGATGAGGCGGGTGTGATGGCAGCGGCACATTTCCAGCTGGACACTCTTCTGTTGTCGATAGAGTTGGAGCTAATTTGAGGGTTTGGGACATGTCTTGCAAACCATAATTAGAGAATGAGAGTGGGGGTGGGGTGGGGACTGCGTGGCTCTGAGGGTCCAGAGGGAAGTGACTAATGTGACGACAACACACAGGATTTACCGTGACAGCCAGCGCCCTTCAGCTGCCCTGGTCCCGCAGATGCGGATGCCCATTGATCCTTGGAGGGAGGAAGGGGAGGGAATCGAGTGAGGGGCCCTGCATGACCATGGCTAGCTGGTGGGGGCTTTTGTTGAACTGACATGAAAGGCTGAGGCGGCTGCCGTGGGGCTGCTTGGGGGTGGATGGCCTCCCTGAACTCTCCTGGGTCAGCGCGGCCAGGCTAGGATGAGGCTTTGATACAGGTGGCTTTTGGAGATGGGTAATAGGGGCCTCGGTGTCCTGGCACCGAGGTGATAACCCCTCAGTGGAGAGGGCCCTAGGCAGGAAAGTCATTTCCTCATGAGTGTCTGGCAGAGCGACGGGGCTCAGGTCCTCAGGCCTCTGTGTTTTAAGCTAGTGTGGGTTTGAGGTCCGGTGGCCATTATTTCTGTAATTGCTGTGGCAGTGGCCCTCTGCCCATCAGGCAAAGTGGACAGACGCTGCTGCTGGATCAGAGGACAGAGGAATTGCCACTGGAGTGGGGACAGGGCTTTGGTTTTGGTGGCGGAGGTGGGGGCGGTGGCCTCCCTCACCCCACCTGGAGGAGACCACACATATGAGTACATGTCTCTGCACACGTGCACTCGTGTGTTTGGAGGTGGAGTTGGGGGAGAAGGAGTCAGAGCACACTCTCCCTTTCACCTGCTTCCCTGTTTTCAATTCCGCTCACCCATGGCCAGGAATGGTGAATGGTGACTGGCCACTGCTGCCAAGGGCAACTGCTTTGCCTCTCCCTGCATCTCTCTCCCGCTGTCTCCTGGCCCCTCCTGGGCCCCTTCTTGGGTCCCCCCCCACCTCCACTCCTCCGCTTCCTTCCCATCCCTCTCATTTCTTGGTGCCCCACCCTGCCCTGCCCACCTCTTTTGTGGGACCTTTGTCCCCTGTTCTTCAGCATATCTGGGTTTCTCTGTCCCCTGCTCTGTGGGGCACTGGCTGCGTGCTGGGTGGAGCGCCAGGCTGAGCTGCTTGGCTGGCGGCACCCTCTTAGCCCCACTCTGCCCCAGTGATGTTGCTGGCCAGCACCTCCCTTTCTCTGGCAGTGGGTGGGTGGGGAACTGAGAGCGGCCTGAGGGGTCTGGACCCACCCAGCAGATTAATGACAGCTGGAGTACGTGCTCCTTTTCCTGAGTGCCCACGACGGGGCATGCGTCAGTCTAGCTACGGTTAATGGTGGGTGACGTGTGTCTGTCTGGGCCTCTGAGCCCGCGCCTTCACCTCCCTGTGACTCTCCCTATTAGAGGGAGGCAACATCATACATCTGGGACCCCCATCTCCCCAACGACCTGCCGCAGCTCTTGAAGTGGGGGGGGGGTCGAGGCTTCACGGCCTGTCGCCACCACAACTGGCAGGCAGAGCTGCCAAGTGCTCACATCCCTTCTGGTGTGGAGGATTTGGGGAGAGAGAGACCGTTGGCTGCTGTCTCTTCTGTGCCCCACCCTTATTGGGCACCTCCTCCTAGCCAGCTATGTCCCACTAGCCCCTGGGAAGACGGGGGCAGGGGGAGCCGTTTTAAGATGAGGCCCCTCATAATCTGTGGGTGAGTCTCACTCTGGATTCTCAGTCGCACTGGGGTCCCCAAGGAGAGACTGACTCACAAGTGGAGTGAGCACTTCTACACTCTGTGCCTCCTTTTCCCTTCTGCCTGCGTGCAGGTGGGCACTGCCAGCTTTTGGCACCTCAGACGTGTACGGGTGGACCCTGCCAGCTCCTGGGAGGAGGCAGTTCAGAGACTTGCTGGATGTTAGGTGTAGGCCCAGCAGACTCAAGCATTGACCTCCCGAGCTGCCCCTCTTATTGGGATGACTTTGCCTCAGTTTCCCTGAGATAATAGAATCTGCCTAAGAGGCTGGTGGTGAGAATTCATGTGAGAGGCTGTAGCGTCTGTTGGGCAGGGAGGGTTCTGCGGGTGGCCGCAGTGGCAGCTATCATAAATGGGCAGCCTGACGCCCCCCATCCCCATCTTTTTGTATTGCTCCCACAGGCTGAGCGTCTTCCTATCTGCTTTGCTCGTGTGTCCCCTCATCAGTGCATGCTTTCCTCAGAGCTTTCCACAGCTTCTGGAGGCCTCCAGATTGTACCACTAGCTTAGACTGTACCTACCCACATGGGGTATCAGCTCCTTGAGGACAGACAGACACTGGGCCACCTTCCTCCCTCACTCCCTGGAGTCCAGCTTAACTGTGATGGGGGACCCCACCAGGCTCATGGTGGACCTCCCCTCAATGAACCCAGGCCAGGCCCTTATCCACATTGTTACCTTGACCTCAGAACCTGTGCTCATGCCCATATCACAGATGAGGAGACTGAGACTCAGAAAGATGAGGGTCTTGCCCAAAGCCTTTTGGAGGCAGGACTGGCAGAGGACTAATCTATTGGATATTTCACTGTCCTGCCAGGGCCCTGGGCACATCTGAGCAGTGGGCCTAGGAAGTGGGGACCCAAAACTTGGGTCTTTGGATGAAGCATGCCTTCCAGCTGTAACCTTTCCCACACTATCCCTCTGCTCTTCTGGGTCTCAGACAACCTTGAGGGGCCTTCCTTGGCCCAAGGCTTCCCTGCCAACCTACTTCCACTCCCTGCCACATATACACAGGTGATCATGGGGGACCCCTGACTCAGCTTTTCCTCCTCTCCAAAGCTTTAGTCATAGGCCAGGCCTGCCTGGCATGGAAGGGTGGGTAGGAAGGATTCCCATCTCGAGACGCCAAGATGCTGTCACACCCTCCACATTCCAGTATGATTGCAGAGAGAACTCTGAGGGTGGTTAATAGAAATCTGAGGCTGGATCTTCTAGTGCCTTGGGGCACTGAGGGGACTTCAGAGGACTCAGATCTTATAGATCATATAGGTTTTTGTGCTGTAAGGATAGGTGGGGCCTGGGGGGCTAGGGAACTATTCAAGGGGCAGCTGGAGATTTGGGAGTCAAAGTAAGTAGGCTTGTGGCATGGGCCCCATCTGGCAGGTGGTGGTGTCTGTGGGTAGGGGGCTGGTCTCTTTCTCCTTCTTCCCACACCCCCTCCCCCGCTGCTGTCCTTTCAGGCTTCTGGATTTGAGATCTGCCTCTGGAACCGGTGACCTGTATCTTTAAGTGAGTAGGCTTAGGGCCTCAGGCAGAAGGAGGGAACACCTGGGTCTAGCTACCATAAAGGCAAGGGTGGGGGGCTTTCCCACTGCTGGCTACATTCCTCCAGCCAACTGGGGAGCTTCTGTTCATGTCAGGTTAGGTTTTTTTTTTCCCTCTGGTGCCTACTGTCTAAACAAGAAGCTACAGAATCAATATTCGTATTCCCAGAGGGAGGTGTATGTGTGGTTTTTGCTTTTTTCTTTTCCCTTCCTCTCTTGTCCTGTGTAACCTGAAGAGCTTTCTGAGCTGCCTGTGGCTAAGGTTGGGGGGTGGGGGGTTGGCCCTTTAGGTGACCACCAATGGATTGGGATGCCCTTAGGGGGCTTACAAATTCCCCAAGGGGGTATCTTGTGGCTACTGAAAAGGAGTCAAAGTTGCTGTCATTCAGGCCTACAGTCTGAGCCTGACCTTTTGTGGGGAGGACCTCGGGGCAGAACTCAGCCCCCCCTCCCCCCACCACTGTGGGACTTAGGCTGCAGATTTGGTTTCCCCGGGGTCTGATCCTGCTCACGGACTATCTAGTTCTTCTCACCTGAGCTAGGTCCTCTCCTTCTGGGGCTGGTCTGGCCCACTTGGCTCCAGGCAGCTGCTGGTGCTGGTGCCTGAGCCTGTGGGGGATGGGACCCTGGCTAGCCAGGAGGTGAAGGGAATCTTCACATGGGGGGACCTGAAGATCCTTGCCTCAGGTTGGCCTGGTCCTGGGGGGACCTCTGTCAAAGGCAATTCCAGCCCAATCCTCTCAGCTGGGCTGGGTAGCTTGCATGGTGGTGACCTTGGACAAGGCCTTTCCTCCCCCTGGGTCTCAGTTTCCTCTCTTTCAGGGCTCTTCTGATTCTAACATTCGTGTCCTCAGAAGATAGGTTCAGGGTCTTCCCACTCATCTTCACACTGTGCTCTTGCCATGGAGTGAGGCTTCACCCCCAGCCCAGTAGACTTCATCTCTTCCAGTGTGAGGAGGCTGCACCTCCCATACTGGCCTCTGGCCACACCTTGGGTGTCTTAAAGCTGCTTCTCTGACTGACCCACTTTGAGCTCTAATCAACCTAATTGTTTAGCAGACTGGGAGGGACATGGGAAGTCTTTCCTGCAGATCATTATCCAGCTCTTCCCACCTTGGTAAGGACTGTTAAATGAACGGGAAAGGAGTGGAGGCAAGAGGGAGGAGCTGCCGCTCTGTCTCTTTTCCCTGCCTTCCTGGAACCATGGGTCCCTGGCTCCCCTCCATGCCTTCCTTCCCTGCCACCCACATCTTTCCGATTGAGTCCCCCAGTCGGTGCTCCTGAGGCTCTGACACACCTCTTACCAGCTGTGTGACCTTGGGAACTTCCTCAGCCTCTCTGGGTCTTGGGGCCTTGTCTGTAAAATAGGGTTCCCTTGATTGTGGTGCCTCATAAGACTGGGATAGGAACGGTCCTGAGGGATGGGCCTGACCCCAGGGAGTGCATGATGGAGGCATGTGGATCCTGACCTGTGAGGGCTCTAAGTCCAGCTAGCCCTATGCTCCCAGCGCCAGGAACCTCTCCCATCACTTGTGACCCCTCCCCCCCNGCATGATGGAGGCATGTGGATCCTGACCTGTGAGAGCTCTAAGTCCAGCTAGCCCTATGCTCCCAGCGCCAGGAACCTCTCCCATCACTTGTGACCCCTCCCACGCCTCACTGCGCAGCCAGGCCCTATGAGCACTGGAGACTGCTTGTGGCTTCTGGGTCTTTCCTCATGTGCTTGGCCCTTGCCTTGGCCTGTGTGCACATGTAAGCTTGTGAATGGAAGTGTCTTAAGAGTCTGCTCTTGTGTGTGTTTGCACACATGTGTTAGCAGTGTTCATATGAACACACACTTGAGTAAATGTCCATTTGTATATGAAGACGTGTTTCGGCGTGTGTGCATGTATGTGAATGTGTGTGCACATGCTTGCATACTGTGTGCATATGAGCAGGTGTGTGTGCACGCACACGTTCATGTGTATACGCAGGTGTTGGTGTGTGTGCGTATGAATGCAAAGTTGAGTGTGTGCTTGTGCATGTGTGCACATATGTACGTGCAGGCATATTCATGGTTTATCTCTCTGTACCCAGAATGTACTCCCAATGCCCCACTCCTGCACCCACCTTTGAAGTTATTGCCAGAGCTGGGCAAAAGCTGGCAGTGGGAAATAAAGCAGCCTGGTTGTTAGGACCAGTGTTTTGCAAACTTTTATCTCAGAAACAGCCTGAGTTAAGGCTGATCTGGAAAGTTTGATCATCTACCAACTGGCACGATGACAGTCTGCGAAGGAAACACACAGGCTGCGTCCTTGTAATTCAAATTTTTGCAAATTGAATGGTATTTAGATGCACTGGAGGACTTGGGACTCAGGGAAGCTTGGTGAGTCCTTTGTGAAGTGAAGCATCTTTGCAAACAGCCCTCCTCTTGTGGGGAATCTGGAGGTTGAGCATGGAGTTTGGGGTGCAGGGAGAGTGGAAACCCTTGCTGTGTGACCTTGGGCTGGCGGTTTTCCCCTGTTGGAGCAGGTGTCTCTCATTTGCACATGGAAGGGAGGGAGACTGGCATCCCTTGGAGCATCTGCTGTAGGTTTGGGGTTCTCACCCCCAGGAAAATATTTGTGCAGTTAGTTGCAGGCATGATTTGGGGTACAGAAGTTTCAGCTCGATGATCCCCACACGTTCCTTTATTTGGGGCATCTTCAGCCAAGTCTCTTCCTTTCAAAGATGAATTTTTGTCTACCGAGTCTTCATAAACAAGCTCTCTGGGTGCCATGTGCCGAGTGCTGGCCCTTGGGGCTTCTATGTCCCCAGCTCAGCTCTGGCCCTGATCTGATGGGTTCTGATGTCTGAGAGAACTATTAAGTTTTGCTTTCTTGGCATTCTCAGGGCCTGTGTTGTCAGTGCTGGGATAGCCCAGTGTCCTCTGCATTTCGGGAGGAGGAATTTGCAAAGGGCAGAAGGGGCTGAGAAGGCATCTGGAGCCTGCAGGGATAGTGAGGGTTCCTGTGGGGTCAGCATGCCTGGGCAGGACTATCTCTTTGGGCAGTATGGGCCTTGCATGGTTCCCTTTCTTGGGAAGGACATATCCCAGCGACAGAAGTCCCTGGGGACCCAGACACCTCCATTGTGAGACCAGGAATCTGCTGTCTGAGGCTACAGAGAGGCGCCTTCCGGCCCCACGTGTCTTCTTGCTGCACACACCCCGTGGGCAGGACCCAGTCCCCAGTGCTCCACACAGGCTGCTCAAAGAATGATCCCCCCTTAGGGGCGCCTGGGTGGCTTAGTCGGTTAAGCGTCCGACTTTTGCTTAGGTCATGATCTCGCGGTTCGTGGGTTCGAGCCCTGCGTCGGGCTCTGTGCTGACTGCCGGCTCAGAGCCTGGAGCCTGTTTCAGTCTGTGACTCCCTCTCTCTCTGACCCTCCTCTGCTCACGCTGTCTCTCTCTCTCTCCTAGAAATTAAAAAAAAAAAAAAAAAGAATGATCCCCCCCTTAGCTGTCCTTGCACTGTGACATACAACTGGCTCTCTTAATGAAAACATCCTTGACATGGGATGCAGGAGCAACTTGAGGCCTCTTTTGGCAAGTCCTACAGCACAAGGCGCCTGTGTGGTGTGAGGCCCCAGCTCCTGATCTTCCTCTGGGACACACCTTGGTGTCCCCATGCCATTTTAGAATCAGCAGGGCTTTCTGGGTACCCTCAGGAAGGACAGCCTTATTGCCAGGCAGGCAAGAATGGGCTGGTGTGTTCCTGAGATGGGTAGAGGCCCCTGCTGCTGCGAGTTTCCAGCCTGACGTGGCATTTTAGCCTCGATAACTTCCCTCTGCAGCCCGTGTTCTTCGCCTGCCGGTGCTGCCTGAAATGCTGCATTTGAAGCCTTAAAGGTCAGGCCTGATGCTGCCACTGGTTCCTACAAACAAACAACAAAACAACCTACCTCAGCCCTGCTCCCAGCTTCATTTATTAGAAAAGAGAAGTGAGCTGGCGAAACAGGCTTCTGTGCTGAGGGCTCTCACAGATGGACATTTCTCCTTCCCCCCTTGAGCTGTGGCCGGGGTACGCATGGTGAGAACCTGGGAGTCTTCCCTTCCTTTCCTGGATTCCCTAGGCATGCTGCAGTGCCTCCTACTGAAGGTTAGCTATGACCTTGCACCCAGAAGCCTGCCATGGGCAGAGCCTTAGTTCCCAACTTAGCATTTGAGGAACTGCCTGGGCTGGCTCCTGTCTCTGGCCACTGGCCCTTTGAACATCCAGGCTCCAGCCAGGCCGAGCCACTTGCAGGTCCTAGTAGGAGTTTTGGCCTTTGCACCTTTTGGCCTTTTTTCACCATATCCCTCTATCAGGTCTGCTCAGCCCAAGTACTGAGTCCAAGAGCCCTTCTGACGCCCTCCTCTGGCTCTCTACCCCTTGTGGGGCTCTCTGACAACCCTCTGCCCCAGTACACAGGGGCCTTCCGGGAGTAGGTGTTGAGCTGACCACCACCCCTTCAGAAGGCACGTCTGAAGAGTGTATTTGGCTGCACGGAAAAGAGGCAGCTTTTGTGTCCACCGTGGCAACCACAGCATGATGATCTTTTTCTTCATAGTTAGTCCCTTTATCCTCTGCCAGGGAGTCCAGAGGTGGGTCTTTAGCCTGTCATCAAGGACCAGGTCTTCACCTGTACTCTGCCTGGCTGGCCTCACTTTTAGTGGGGCTGTCTGTTCTTGGCTGACTCCCCTCATGACAACAAGATGGCTGCCATAGCTCCAGGCATTAGGGGTACCAGACAATAGGAGTAAAGGGTATGTTGGGTTCCTCTTAAGAGCCTAGAAAACCTGGCCCGGAAGCCCCTAGCCAACTTCCCCTTGCACCTCATTGGTTAGCACTGGGTCACATGTCTACTGTAAACCAATCACTGGCAATAGGGAAGGTGCATTGTGATTGGCTCCAGCTAATCAGGATTTACCCTTGAGCAAAGGATGGGGTCACCTTGGGGTTGGAGGTGGGAGAGATTCTTACAGGCTTGGGTTTTGTTAGCAAGAAGGAGGGAGTAATGGAGAATAGGAAGGCAATTTCTGCTGCAGGATCAAACCAGAGGCCTGAATGTGGAGTAAGGGTGAAGAAGAATGTGGAAGGGAAAGGGAAGAGGAGGTGTCCATACTCAAGGAAACATTTATTAGGGAAGGAGTTATTTTAACTACATTATCAGTCACTATGAGCTGTGCCCTGGGTGATGTATTTCCTGGATCCTATCCAATGAGATTAGTCCATTTTTATTCCCATTATAGAGACAAGAAAAACTGAGGCTCAGCAGGGCTGAGTGATGCTGAAATCACACAGTTAGTGAGTGTTGGAAGGAGGATTCACACCCCAGTGCTCAAGTCAGAACACCCAATCACAGCTTCACACAGCCCTTCTGTAGCGCAGCTCCTCCAGGCAGTCCCCTGACCACAGGACCCTGGGGGTGCCCCCAACGTTCCTGCACTCTTCACAGCTGTTTCTCTGCAAGGACCGTCTCTTTTATCAGCCTGAGTTCCTTGGGGGCATGATTTCACAGGTGCTGGCTGTCCCATGGGGCCTGCAGCACCCCCCCCGGGGTCCTTGGAGGCTGTGGGTGTCCTGAGAAGATGAAGTCAGAGGGCATGTCCTACTGCTGCAGAGCTGAGGAAGTGACCCATAGACGTGGCCAAGGGGAAGGCCTGAACTTGGCTGGGTGCTCCCTGTGAGATTTGATTCTCTTTTGGGGAGAGGGCAGCTGCGGGGTGGGTATACTTGTGCCTGCTAACTAAGAGGGGACTGGGGTGTCATTAGCTGGCTCCTTTGATGGATATGACAAGATCCACGCTCCAATGAGACTACGTTCTCATGACCTTGCCCCTGGCCCTTCCTGCTACTCTCTGGGCTCTGTTCCCTGTACCAGTCCTAGCTCCAGGCTGGCCACAGTGTTCAGGAGTCAGCCAGCCAAGGGCACAAGTCTTGAGAGAAGCTCTGGGTTCTGTTTTGCTCCTAGATTGGGTGCCCCTCTGGTCACTGTTCCCCACCAGTCGATGAGGGAAGAGGATTCTCTGGGGCCGGCCTTTACCGGCACAGCTGTGAGTCCTCCGGACCAACACAGGCCTCCTCTGATCTGAATCTTCTTCCGAGGCCTTCTCCCACTCACCAGCTGGGAGCTGATGGTACTGTGATGCCCTATGCATACCTGGAATGGGAGACCAGGGCAGGCTAGGTTTACTCACCATTCCCCCATCACTCCACCCCTCACCCTCTATCCTCCTACCTGCTCCATCCCCCGCCCCCACCCCTGGTGGTGCCTAGATTTACCGAGGGAGGGAAGCAGGCAGGCAGCAAGGTCAAGTATTTAAACCAGACCTTGGCTGCTGCAGGCCCGGAAATTCAGGGGCTTGTGCTGTAGGGTATGGGCCTCCCTTCCTCCCTCTACCAGTATCCTTCTACCCTGCCCTAGCCTTGGCCTGTGTCCAGGTCACTGTGGGAGTCTAGGCAAGCCACCTGCCCTCCTCCTCTGAGCATTAGTATCTTCGTCATTCCTGGGACCCTCCAGATCGATGGATCCTTCCACAGCTGAGGACGATGCTCTCCTGCCACCCTGTCTGTGTAGCTCTCATCTCTCTTACTCTGTAACTGCTGCTATGGAGACCACAGCCAAGGGGGCTGCTTCTGACAGGCATGGGAATGGACACAGAAGGGGATCTCTGCCCTCAGGACTGAGTACCCCCCAGGACAGTGGCCATCATCTTCCATGGGGGCTTAATAAGCACCTACTATGCACTGAGCATGAAGTAAGCCAGGGAGCAGTCAGATGGGCTGCAAAGGGCCTTGCCAGCTCCAAGCACCTGGTTGTGGTCCAACTGACCTCTGTCCGTCCCTTAGTGTTTGTCTGGGAATCACTATTCCCTGAAGCCTCCCCTGACTTCCCCTGTGGGTCAGGGGCTTCCTAGGCTGCCTGAAGACTCCCCCATGCTTGTCTTGCAATAGATGTTGCTGCCTGCCCTTCAAGGCTGTGTGCCTAGGAGAGTCAGGGGCAGTGGCCACCTGTCCTTGGCTGGAGCTCCAGGCTAGCACATACCAAGTGCTCAATAAATGTTTGCTGAATAGGGTCTACACAGATGTCTGCAGGCAAAGCTGGTTGTGTCTTTGGAAGCTGGAATAGCTTTTATATTGTCTGGGACAGGGCCCCCATATGAGCCTAGCTTTGCTGGTGTTATGAGGCAAAGGCCACTCCACCCACCCTCCTGTGGCTCTTTCACAAGGAAATGCCTCAGCCCAGGGACTGCCTCCAAGGTCTGTCCTTAGAGGAGAGGGGAGGTGAGTACGGGAGCCCATGGGGCTGTTATTTAATTGAGTGGGGGCAGGGCCTAGGCATCAGTATTTTTCCAGAGCCACCCAGGTAAGCCCAGGTAGAGAACCGTGGCTATAGGGACAGGAAAGTAAACCCCTCCCCCTCACTCCCTCCCAGCACAGGGTACTGAGGCTTCCAGGGAAGGGGGGAGGTGGGGGCTGGCATACTAGTTCTGGGGAGTCTTCTGGTTGTGGTACCTGTGGAAGCCAGTTGTTCCTAGATGCCTATGCATGTGGTCAGTGGCCAGAGTCTATGGCCTGTTGCAGGGAGATCACTGGGCCTCAGCTGGCTGCCCCACTCCTTCCTGGCTCCTCTGTGTTGACACTTGCTCCTGCCTCAACCACCCTGCCGACCACTCCACAGCCTGCCCATGTTTCAGGACCCACCTCCTGACTGCCCCTTCCCGCCCAAGTCTACTCAGCTGTGTGCCGGGTCTGTTCTCTGGGAGCTCACAGTCTGTGGGGAGACCGTCAGTGAAGAAGAAATGGAAGTGAGGCTGAGTAAATGATAACCATGCATGGCTGGCGCTCCAAGCAGCATCCAAGGGGTGGGGAGACACTGCCTCTGATAGTGGTGGGGGAGGTGGGGCAGGGCTCATTCTCCAGATGGAGTTCTGACAGGCCTTCTCAGGGTCCCTGCCATTCCCGTGGTCCTGGGCCTCCCCTAGTCAGGGCTGTGGAGGCCCTGGGGAAAGCACTTGGTCCCACTTTGAGAGAAAGCCACTGATGGGGGGGGGGCGCAAGGACAAGGGGCAGGGGCATGGTAGGGGAGGGGCTCACCCATATGATGTAGCCTCAGTTCCTGAAGCTCCATATGGTGTCCATCCCTGTGCTGCTGACATGTTCCCCAGGCGGCCACATGCCTGGACGGCAACTCCTAGCACCCAGGATGCCTTGGGCTGTGCACAGCTCCTGACTGGGGCCCCGCAGCCCTAACTTCCCTGGCACAGAGCAGCTGGAGAGGGGTGGCAGGGAACAAGCCTAGAGGCTGTGACGTGGGGTGATTTACATGGTTGCTGAGCCAGCGCCAGGGGAAATAAATTTCATAGGGTATTTCTAGACTGGTGGCGTATGGAGGCCATTACTCTAACATGGAGAGGGGTGGAGACTTCACGGGGCATCCAGAGGGATGGACTCAGAGCCACGGACTCTGCTGGCCTTGCTGCACCTACCTGCTTCCTGCTAGAAAGCCTGGTCCGGGGGACTGGAATCCAAGAGGGGAAAAGCTGTGAGTTACAAAGAGAGCCCCCTCTATGACTTTGTTTGAGTCACTTTGTGCCTCAGTTTCCTAATCTCTAAAATGGGATTATATTTCCTGTATTTTGTAGTTGTGAGGATGGAGTGTCCAGTCTTTTAGCCGACACTTTTTGAGCACCTGCCCCTGTACTCAAGAGATGGTGTTTTAATGACAATATCTGTGTCAAAAAGACTAGGAAACTTGTGAATGCTTTGCACTTGTTGGTGCCTCTGGCTGGAGTGGCAGCAGGAAGGTCTTACTGGTGGCGCCCCCATCTAGGCCATGGAGGTAATAATACTATCCCCCACTTCTTTTTTTTTTTTTTTTAATGTTTTATTTATTTCTAGGAGAGAGAGAGAGAGACAGCGTGAGCAGGGGAGGGTTAGCGAGAGAGGGAGTCACAGACTGAAACAGGTTCCAGGCTCTGAGCTGGCAGTCAGCACAGAGCCCGACGCGGGGCTCGAACCCACGAACCGCGAGATCATGACCTAAGCGAAAGTCGGATGCTTAACCGACTAAGCCACCCAGGCACCCCCTATCCCCCACTTCTAATGTGTATTGGGTGGAGGCCCAGGGCTCCCTTCTGCCCCCAACCAGGGGGCTCAGAGGGTGGGGTCAGAGGACAGAGGTTACAAAGTACCGGGCAGCATTGGGACGCCCAGGGCAGGAGGCTCTGCACCAGGGCCCGGTTGTAATGGGCACTGGGTAGTCTGTGGAGTGAATGAGTACGTGGGATTAGTTCCCAGGAAACCGAGCACTTCTTTGCCAGTATGTTCCCCTTTCTCCCCTGCTCAGAGGACCCACCTTCCCTGGGTCCTTCCACACCCAGGCAGCCCAGGGCCTACTCTTCCCAGATGGAGAGCTCCCACAGGCTGGGGGCTATGTGTTAAGCACCTCTCCTAGCAGGGCAAGTAGTAGGAAACCTTGTATTAAATAAAATTCACAAAGTTGATGAGCAGCCCCTCTGAACCCTGCTTTTCTCATCAGAGAAATGGGGGGAAGCAGCCTGCCCCTTTCTCACGGATGGGCCTTGGGGACACGAGGACTGGGCCAGTAAACATAGGTCAGATGCCACGGCAGGGGTGGCCTACGAGTCAGTGCAAGGGGGACACAAGGGCTCGCCTCATCTCCCCACTGTTGGGAGCCCAGCACCTTCCACTCTCTGGCACATGGAAGTGCTCCCCGCGTACCTGAGGTTGGAACTCTGCAGGACTCCGTGTGGGAGAGCAGCCAGCCTTGGTGCCCATGGCTGGTTTGGGTGTGTTCATGGGACTTCACCATGGGCAGAGCTCACCTCACTCCTGGGCTTTGTGCATGCTGCACCCTCTATCTGGACTGCCCACCAGCTCTGCAGTGCCACCTTCACCTGGCCAGAGCCCCAGGCTGGGTCAGGCTCCTTGGCATGCATCCCACCCTATACTCCTCTTCCTTCCACTCATTGGGTCTAGATCATATCTGATGTCTGTTCTCCTTGAATTCCAAGCTCCTGAGGGCAAGGCTTGCCCTGATCACCACTGTTTCCCTTCCCAGTGCCCAGCCTGCAGCCTGGCCCAGTAACCATCTGAATGAATGAATGGAGAGTGCATGAGCTAGTGGGGAATTTGCAGAAGGCTGGAAACAACCTGCAGAGTATTTTGTCAGGGATAAGCCCTACTCTCCTTAAGCCAGCCCCAAGGACAACTGGGGCTCACCAGGCAGAGTGACTCCTCTCGGCCTGACCACCTCCCTGGGGCTCAGCAGAAGGAGGTCCGCTTGCCAAGGTGGCACCTGAATCCCCCTCCTTGCTGCAGCTCTGGATCCTGCACAGCCCGCAGAGGGGATTTGCATTGCTAAAGGATTCACCACAGAGCACCTGAGAGTAACCAGCCCAGAGCGTGTCAAGGCGGGTTGAGCACTCACATTCGATTTACATGCGGCTTCGAGGCTCTGAGAAGCTAGGCGCTATCGAGAAGCAAATCCCAGAGGAAGTGGGCATCCCTCCCCCCAGCCTAGTCTAGACTCCCAAGGGGGGAACTGGAGGGGGTTTGAGCTCCACAGTGTGGAGACAACATGCCTATAATAGGACAGCCCTGGTGGGGTATAAGGAAGAACTTCCCAATTATTGGGGAGACAGTAGGGGCTCCAATGGAAGGGCAGGCCCCTTCTCAAAGCTGGAAAAGGTCATAAATGAGGAGTGGCCCTTATCTGCACCCTATTTCCTACTTTAAATCTTGGCCATTGGCATCCACCTTGAGATTAGGGAGGCCCTCTGGGGCCCCTGGGTGGCTCAGTCGGCTGAGCGTCTGACTTCAGCTTAGGTCATGATCTCACAGTTCGTAGGTTAAAGCCCCGCATCAGGCTCTGTGCTGACAGCCAGCTCAGAGCCTGGAGCCTGCTTCCAATTCTGTGTCTCCCTCTCTCTCTGACCCTCCCCTGCTCATGCTGCCTCTCTCTCTCTCTCTCTCTCTCTCTCTCTCTCTCTCAGAAATAAATAAAAAACATTAAAAAAAAAAAGAGAGAGAGAGATTAGGGAGGCCCTAGAAGACACAGGTTGGGCTCTGGAGCCATACTTTGCTGGGTTCAAATTCCACTTCAGCACAGACTGGCTGTGTGGTCTTGAGTGTGTTGCTTCACCCCCTGGGCCTCAGAGTCTTCATCCTCAGCGGGCCTGGATTGGTCCGCACCTAGCCAAGGATGCTGTATGATGTCAGTGGGAACCACACACAGAGCATCCAGCATCCAGTGGGTGCTCCACGTCATTGGTCCTTTCCTGGGTGTTATGCCACCTGCTGAAGTTGGAGGCCCTTTCCCAGCCCTGCCCTGCAGCCTCTCTCCCACTGCTGAGGGAGATGAACAGGGTGGGCACCAGCCTGGTGAGGGCAGGATATTTGGGTAAATCTATCCCAAGGCATTTCCAGAAGTCTCTTTGTTGCCATACTGCAAGCTAAGCTCTGAAGGGAGCTGGATGATGGGGCCAGGCTACAGCCCCAACTTAAGGCAAGGGTCAGTAAAGTGCAACAAGGACTATGGGTTGGGGATGGGGGTAGGGGAAATCCAGGAAGACTTTCTAGTGGAGGTGACTTGGTGGGAGGGACGCAAGGTCAGAGAGCAAAGCTGGCTCTGATATGTTGAGTTCTGGTCTTTGCTCCACCTCGCCTCTGTACCTGGATGTCCTCCAGGGGCCTGCCAGCTTCCACAGGGGGATCTCTGTCCTGAGGAAGAACAGAGGACCCTGAGTCGGGGGGGGGTCTCTGTTCTCCTCAAGGCAGGAGGCCATGTCAAGGATGCACACAGAGGACAGCTATTTGTGGCTCATCAAGGATTTGACTCATGTTGGGGGGTGGGGAGGATGTGCAGGAGGGGAGACGGGGACGAGTGAATCACAGAATCTGACTAGAGTAGTCGGTGACACATGGATAGAGCCTATGTTTCCACTTCCAACAAAGCTTTAGCTGTTGGTGTGAGGCAGGGACAGGTGGCTGGAGCTCCTGGGTTCCTCCCTGACCCACCTGGTGACCTCTCCAGGTGCCTCAACCCTACTGTGCACTTCTTGAGACCAAGCTTGGGCGCGCCTCCCCCATCACAGCACAGGGCTGGGCATATGGGGCCTGCTTCAATATGTCCCCCTCCTAAAAGTCAGCTTTGTTAACCATAGTTTATCCATTTGCTAAATGGGCCTGAGTAGGGGTCACCTTCCCATTGTGCCCAACTCCCTGGGGAATATGCTTGGGAGAGAAGCAGGGGCTACAGACCCAAAAATGCCCATGATCTATGCCAGTGACTAGGGCAGGTAGCTCCCGGCCTAGGGAGCAGACGGTGGATTCTGAGCAGAGTGGCTGGCAGATAACCCTGTGATCTTGGCCAGGACCCTTTGCTTTATTCTAGCGAGACCTCAGCTGGTTCTTGAATTCTTGTTCATTGCTACGTCCCAGCTCTAGACTGCTGAGAAATTCACAAATGATGATATCTGGGTGTCAGTACCTTGAAGACCCATGATCGTCGCCCACCAAGGGAGCTGAGGTGGAGGATCCTGCTGCCCCTGCAGTTTGAAACCCACAACTCCATCTGTCCACAGATGGGAAACCGAGGCACAGAGATAAGAGTGGGTGAGCCTGCACAAAGCCCATGGACTTCATATATATATGAAAGATAGACTATATTTCATATATATATGAAAGATGGACTATATTTGCCCTAGGAACCAAAATCCAAGTATGCAGGAGAAGGCACCATGGGGCAGGAGTGGGTAGAGGTGCTGGGCTGCCCCAGATGGGACAAGAAAACAGAGATAGGTTTCTAGGCTACTCCTTCCCTGCACTTTCTTTTTGCTTCTTGGAAAAACTGGCTGCTCCAGCGCCCAGCCCTTCTGGGAGAGCCATGAATTATGCACAGAAGCCACAGGCCTGGGCAGGCCCATCATAAATGAGCTTTAATAATTCATACGGAGAGGAGCCAAGAAAAGGGAGGGCCTCCTGGGCCAGCCCTGCGGCAGCCACTAGGCTTCCAGCCCCTGCAGGCTTCTCCTACCCAGCCCACCTGCCTGCTCCTGTGGCACACAGGGTAGGGCACGGTAGTGAGTGGGGAGGGCACCGGACTCTGAGGAGGGGTGGCCACTCAGCAAATGGCCTGTTCTTCCAGGCTGAAGTTCAGGAGCCTCATCCCTCAGGCCTCATAGCCCCAGGCAGAGGCAGACTATAGACAAAAGAGAGGAGGCCTAGTGAAATGCTAGCTAAAATAGTAGCCCCAGGAAGCATGTGGAGATCAGTTGCTGTTTGGGAGACCCACTTAAAGTGGGGTGGGGAAGGGGCACCTGGGTGGCTTAGTCGGTTGAGCGTCCAACTTCCGCTCAGGTCGTGATCTCACGGTTTGAGGGTTTGAGCCCCGCATCAGGTTCTGTGCTGACAGCTAACTCAGAGCCTGGAGCCTGTTTCAGATTCTGTCTCCCTCTCTCTCTGACCCTCCCCTACTCACGCTGTTTCTCTCTCTCTCTCAGAAATAAATAAAAACATTAAAAAAAAATTTTTTTAAGTGGGGTGGAGAAGTGGACCTCGCCAAGCGGTTGATGTGTTTACCGAGACCTGAAGGCAGTGAGAGAGGGACCTCCTGGACTTCTGAGGAAAGACAGATCCAGGCAGGGGGAACACCATGTGCAAAGGCCTGTGCACAGAGTACAGGAGTCTATTCAAGCCCCAGTGAGGAGGCCAGTATGGCCTGAGGAGCAAGGGCAAGGATGCCTCTGGGTGGATGGCCACCGGACAGACTTTGCCCTTCCTGTGGTGGCATGGAGCTACAGCATGGTGTTGACAGAGGAAGGACATAATCCCAACAGGATACTCTTGCTGCGCATAGAGGTGAACAGACCAGGGGAGGTGGGAGTGAGGGCAGAAGCTGAAGACCAGTGAGCTGACGACTGCACGTGTCCTAGAGAGATGGTGGCAGCCTGGGGCGGGCTGTGGGCCAGGGAGGTGGTAGGCAGTGGGCAGATTTGGACACTTTGTACAAGTGAACAGGACTTGCTGATAGAGAGAAAGCAGGTTCCAGGTCACCCTGAGGCTTTGGGCCTGAACACAGGGAGCTGCCGTCAGCTGAGCCAAGGGAAGTAGGCGGTGAGGGGGAGAAGGGAGAGTGAGGATGCAGAGGGAGGTCAGGGAATCGGTTTTGAATCCATTCAGTTTGAGAGGCCTGTTAGACATCCAGGTGGCCATGGCATGCCGGCATTTGAGAGCTGGGGTCCCAAGGAGAGGTGTGTGTCATCCTGATTGGCATTCATCAGCTGTGTGACCTTTGGCACATCACTCTGTTACTCTGTGCCTCAGTTTTCCCCTCTGGGGAGTGGGGTTGAATGACTGCCTTGAAGATGAATTGAGGCAGGAGGCAGTGCAGTGAGAGCCCTGGCCTGTCACCGTTGTGATGCCTGACTCACAGGCACAGGCCCCAGGAAGGAAGACCCCAATTAGAGCCCTTGGGAAATGAATCCCCAGATGGCCTGTGGAGGCCTCAGGCCACTCCTCCTTGGGCAAAGAGAGAGAAATGGAGATCTGGAGAGGCTAACTACAGCAGAGGATGTGGGCCACAGAGCAGGGCCACACAACAGGGGCTGGGGGAAAGACGGCCCCAGAGGTCCTTCCCACCCAGGCCATCACCAAGGCCCTCCAACCTGAGCTCTGGCCTGGGTCCCCCTGCCTCCCCTGCCCCTCAGTACCCTCCCCGGCCACTCTTCTAGTACTGCAAGGGCTGCTCCCATGGAACCTGGAGCTGTCCCCCTTAGGGGCTTTTCTCTACTGCGGGAAAACCCCAGACCAGGCATGGTGAGGAGGGTCCTGCTCAGTAACTCTGTGACTGTGGGTGTGACAACCACCTCACTCCCAGAGATGAAAGGATGTTACCAAGGTCACACAGCTAACCATGGCAGAAACTGAAGTCAGGCTCAGGTGACCCTCCATGCTTTCATAACCACTCCTGGGGAACCTCTTTCCCCCCTTCTCAGCCAGCACAACCCTGGCTGAGGCCTGCCTCATATGGGTCCTTTCTAACTGCTGCTGCCCCTATAGGCCTTAATCCTGCACTGATGGTGGAGAGTGAGGCCTAGGTCTGTGACCATTTGCTATGTGAGCCCAGACACTCTCCATCTTTCACTGAGCCAAGTGGGCTGCCTGGCTCTCCCAGCCCAGGACCATGCTGCTCCCAGGGTCCAGGTCTTCTCCTGCCCTCCCCCACTCAGGCTGTTAGGAGTAAATACTGGGCTGGACTCAGCGCCCTAATTAAAGCTGGATGATTGCTCACTGTTAGTCTAAGGGGGGGAGGCAGTCTCACTGCCTTCTAGCTGAGAGCCAACTAGAAGGAAAAGCTCTTTCCCCAGGAAAGATAGGGAAGGGACAGCCCGTAATTAATAACCTCATTAAGGAGCAGTATTTGGGCAGGGTCCCAAGACACACATAGTCGAGGCCGATGGATTTGGACTAATTCAAGCTTCGGCAGCACCAGCCCCTCCTCAGCTCCCCTGGGTCTCTGAGAATCGCTTGTGATAAGTGGGCTGCCTTTGTCCCTGTGTGCTTGGGGATGGGCAGGATGGGGACGGCATAGGGGGATGGGTACTATGTTGCTCACACTATAGGCGTTTCTTTAACTGAATCACAAATCAGTTGAAGATGGGCCAGTTTATTTGAGTCCTTTGCCTCAGTTTACCTATTGAACGGGTGGGTGGCTGGCTGGGGAGCCTCATTCCACCATGAATCAGTTGATCCAGCATGCTCCCCATTCACCCCACAGCACCCTGTGCTGACTGGCCTACATATCTGTAGGCACTCTCATGCCCTTGGCCAGGAGTAGCTGGGCCCAGTTGTTCTCTCAGTGAGGAGCGAAGGACCTTGGCTAGACTTTTGCCCTCTGCCGTCCTTGGGAGGCTGCGATCAAATCAGGGTCAGGGGTGATACACTGGGCTTTGAGTCCTGAAAAAGGCCTTTGAAGCCCAAGCGTCTTCTCTCCTGAGTAGACAAAGGGAAGGTTGCTCTGATCACAGGAGACCCTGCCCTTCCCAACGGGCTATGCCTGTTTCAAGTTCTTCAGGGCAGTGCAGGGAGGGGTTGCAGCCCACCTGGAGGCCTCAGTCTAAGGAAGAGGTCCAGCCGTCCCATGCTTGGTGAACTGCAGGGCTGAGGAAGAAGATTGGACTGAGGGTCTGTGCACACGAGTGTGTGGAGGAGTCGTCACTGCTGACATTCCTTCCATGGGGCCCTGGTTTCCACCTTCCTCTTAGTTGGGTGCTGAGAGTAGACAGGTGGTAAGCTTTATCTCCATTTTCCAGATGGGAAAACTGAGGCCTAAAAGGACACATCTGGCTCAAGGCTTTGGAAGAGCCAGGGCTGGATCCTGGCACTCAGTCTAGGTGGAGAGAGACATTCGCCCCGGTGGTCAGGGAGGACTCCCTGGTAGAGGTGGCTCTGGAGATGCCACAATCCTGGGGTGCAGCCTTGAGCTTTCTGCTATTTACAGCAAGGCTGTGGTCTAGGGGGGAGGGC
Organism: Crocuta crocuta; assembly: GCF_008692635.1. Classification (NCBI taxonomy): domain Eukaryota; kingdom Metazoa; phylum Chordata; class Mammalia; order Carnivora; family Hyaenidae; genus Crocuta; species Crocuta crocuta. Next base: position 7,370,137 of record NW_027532172.1, on the reverse strand, counting down.
TGGCCATGGCTGATGCTCTGCTTCAGCTGCTCTCTGAGCTTTGGGTGGCTGTTGGGGGACCGACACCCTCTCTAGGCCAGAATGTGGGAGTGGCCCTCTTGCCCACTCACCAGTTATCTTTCCCTGGGCCAGGGTCAGCCTGACACAGGCCGTCTAGCCCACCTCTCTTGGATTCTGTTCATGTCTGTATCTCTCCATCTGGCTTTCTCTTACTACCCTTCTCCTGCCCTATCTTCTTCCTTCCCCTTCAGAAGACTGCGAAGGCACCGAGGTGGGAGGTGGCAGGCCAGCTGAAATATAATCAGAATAATTAAATAGCAATTTATTTTAAATCATCGCCTCCCCCAGAGCTGGGAGAATAATTGGCCAGCCTGTCATGAGAGAAGCAGGAGACCTGTGGGCTGCCACCACTGCCAAGTTTGGTTCACATGCCCTTAGCAGCAAGTGGCCTCCACTGCGCCTGCTCCCCTACACCCCTCACCTGCCCCAGCCTAGTCCTCTGTTCTGCCACCTGCCCCTCCCACTTCACCTACAGTTCCACCCTCGGCACCCCCCATATCCCCCCAACCCCAACATGATGGCTGCTTTGCTGAGCTAGTGAGAGGACAGTAGATTGCTCATAGGTCTCTGGTGGAACCAGGTTTATCCAGGTAGCTGCCTGGTGGAGACAGCCTACAGCTGGGCTTTGATAGGAAAATCCCTCCAGAGCAGTGGTAAGGACGCCCACTGAGATGCCTGCTAGGCCTTGGCCTCCCTGGACCTGCTCCTGTCTGCTCTGGAACAAATCCTGGCTCCTTCCCTCCTTGCCCTTCTGCAGGGTCCAGCCACCCACACCCACCCATGCCCTCTGAGGGTAAGCCTGCAGTGTCACCTGTCTCTGGTTTTTTGATTTGTTTAATTATAGATGAGTTTTCTGCATAATTTATTCCAAAAGCCTGGATTATACTGTACAATTAAATCACATTCTGATCAACAACTTTGTGTATAAAATTAACAACTGGCAACAGTTTAATCTGTGCTGCTGCATCTGCACATAGGCTCTTTCCCTTTTTCCCTTCATCCCTCTCCCCCTCTCCCCTTCTCTGGGCTTCTCCTACCCTTCCTCCTGCCCTGCCCCTCCCCTCTGGGGGAGCCTGTGCAGCTCAGAGCTGGAGGGTCCCCGGGGCGGGCTCTGTGTTTGACCAGGGCCTCCCCAGGTTCTAGCTGGTCCCCTCAATGGTTCTGCCTGCTGAAGGGGGGCCCTCAGCCCCAGCTCCTCACCCTACATGTGGATGACCTTGCTCCCTTGCCTGATCGTGACAAGGCCTCTTCTTTCACTTATTCCCCTTAGTTCTGAAGCATGCCCTGGAGAGCAAGGCCTGATGTCCTGCAGCACCTTGGGTCTTCCTCCCATTGGGCTGCCTTCAGCCTGCCCTCAGCCTGCTGGGCCTGGGAAGAGTGTACCTCTGCCCTTTGCCCACTCCCGCCCTCTCTCAGCCATTAGGGGAACCCTTTCCATACTCCCTCCCTCCACATCCCTCTCCCCAAATGTGGGCATTCCTAGGAGATTTCATGAACACTGGGGGCTGTATTGGATGGGCTTCTAGCCCCCAGGAGTGCCTGGTAAGTATAACACATCAAGGCTGCCTCGTGGATTTGGCCATTGACACTATTCAGCCAGTCATCTCCCCTATTTACAGACCAGAATGCTGAGATTTGAAGGGAGCTCAACCCTCCCCCTCCCCCAAGGTCACACAGCCAGCCACTGGTGCACAAGACTGTCCAGAAGCTGCCTTGTCCTGGAAGGGTGGGGTTGAGGAGCTCATGGAGCCAGGAGGACAGGTCTGGCTTCTCTCTAAGTATGTGGCCCTGCACCCATCCTTGCCAGGGGCTCAGTTTTTTTAGCTTGTAGAATGGGGGCCCCAGTGCCTGCACCAATCTGGGTTCAGGCAGATGGAGGTTACAGGGATACAAGGCTCTGTCCTCAGCCTCTCCCTCTCCTGCTCACGCCAGTCATCCTGAGGGCTGCAGCCCCTGACTGCACGTGCCTTCTTCCAGACACTCTCTCTCCTCCCTGTCTTGCTAATTTGGCACTTAGAGACACTTGGAGATAAGCAGTGTCATCTCGATGAAGAGCATGGAAAATCACAAGGATGTAGGGAGGCAGCAGGTGGGCCTACCCTGTTGGGAGGGTGACCCATGGGCACACTGCCTGACCAGGGAGGTATTGCAGAGCTAGGCACCTGGACCCAGGCTGAAAGGAGCCCAGACAAGAGTCGGTCAGCTTGCCTTTGACCCAGTGGGTCCATGAATCCTGATATATCCCCCATACTTCCAAAGCCCCCATGCCATTCTGCCAGTAGTATGACTGTCTGGCCAGGGTTAGCCTCTGCTTGGTGGGTGGTTTCTCCAGACTTCAGACAGGAACTCTGTAGGTGCATAGTTGACTCCTGGCTTCCTTAGTCCCATGTGTTACCCTTTGGAGCCAGCACTGGTACCCCAGCCAAATCCTGGAACCCACAGAATCTCATCTCTGTGACAGTGTGGTGATTTATCTAGCATGTTCTTTTTAATACTGAGACACATATACTGTCTTCCTAATTGAGTTTGGTTTAGGTGAATGATTGGAGTAACTTGTTTTCCCTGGCATTGTGCAGCTGGGGCCTGGGGTCTGTCCATCAGGCCCAGGGTGCCAGACCAAGGCTAGAGCCACCCCTAGATCCCAGGAGGATGTGTGTGTCCTGATGTGTCATGGGTGGACCAGTCTCTGTGGCCTACAGCAGAGCCTAGAGCTGTTTAGCCTGGAAGTGGAAGTGGGAAGATTGTGTGTGTGTGCATGTGCATGTATGAGAATGAATGAGAGTGGGAGAGAGGAAGGGAATGAAAGAGTATGTGTGTCTTTGGAGATTTTGAACTTTATCCTGAGATTTGGCTCTTCTAAAATTCTTTTAGTGTTGAAAGTCTTTTTAGATGAAATGATGGTAATTGTAATAATAATAATGTGTTGTCTGAACAAAATAAAAACTTGGCATCCATGTCTGTTCTTCCAATTAATTTTCTTTTACTTATCTGTGAAATCCTAGAATGAGAGACCTATAGATACAGTAGGAAAGAGTCAACAGCCTGGGGCCGAATCAGTGGTGTGCTAGTAAATGTTTACAAGTCACTTTCCAGGGGAGAAAAACTGTGATTTGTAGCATTTGCCGATTTCTGCGGTATAAATATTCCCACTACGGCCAATTTCAAGTTCTTAAAGTGACAATACTGAATGCAGAGCTGGGAGGAGGTGTACACTCTTGGCCCTTGGCCACAGTAGCACATCTATGCATCAGGTTCTGTGTTCACCACTTCTTGTGTAGGTGACCTTGGGCTGGTCATGTAAAGCCCCTGTGCCTCAGTTTCCTCATCTGTAAATTGAGGATGATAACGTTTGCTTCTTTGTGAGGACTGAAGCGAGAGAGCAGGTGGCATGCTGGCACCACTCCATGTACATAACGGGTGCCCTTGTACGTATTAGTCCCAGGAAGGATTATGATTGGCATTCGTCCCCTACACCAGTGAATGGCTGAGGTCAGGGCCAGGGCAGAGCTAATGGTTCCCTTTGGAGAGCAGCTTCTTGACCTCACCCATTTTTGTACCTAGCTGGACACAGGACTGTGCAGCAACCCATCTCAACATTAGCCCCCCCGCCGGGCTCCGTCTCAGGAGCACAAAACAGTCACCTACCCCACTGTCCACCCACAGCCAGGGCCAAGCAATCAGCACCTGGCACACAGGCACAGGGGCCAAGCAGGCTCTCCATTCTCTGCTGGGCTTTGCCCTCCTCCTGGCTAGCAGCTGATGCCTGATTGCCCTTTGTAGCCTGGTCTGCAGCTTGGCCTCCTCCTGGGCATGGGGTTAGTTTTTTCCCTATGATGGGGAATGGAGGTGGGCATCAGGCTGTGGCTCAGCCAGCAACAAGCTGAAGCTAATACCTATTTCTTTTGATGTTGATTTTTTTTTCCATCATGGTACTGACATTCAGCTTGGCAAATTGCAATTAGTGATCTGCCCGCCTCCTGCTCCAAGTTCCCATGCCAACCGACCCGGGCACACACAATGGCACAGGCCCAGCCCCCCAGCCACAGGCCTGAAGATGGATGTGGGGCAGGGGGCTGGGGTGACAGCTCAAGCTCTTCTGACTCAGGGAGCTAGCAGAGTCCTGGCCCTGAGTGGCACTGGGGAATATAAAGGAGGTGGCAGGCCCAGGGCCAGACACAATCTCCTGGATGCTATGGTTTCTGGGGTCCTCCTCTAGAGGCTGGGGGCTGGTATCACCCTACTCCTATCTTGCCCTGTGGGCTGTGCTTAAGCATGTATTTAAATACATGGTGTATTTAAATCTCTGTGGTAACCCTCCTATGAGTCCTCCCTGGAGCGGCCTTGTTCTGCATCTGGTGGGCTGAGGAAGTTGAGATGCCTTTTCAGACACATTAGTGCAGAGGCCCTTTGTCACAGCAGAGAACACCTTTGGAAGTGTGGAGAACATCTCTCTGGCTGGCTCTTGTCAAGGACTGGTATGATTTTGCTCACCTGATCTGGTACTGTCTGAAGGAAGGGTCACAGGTTAGAACCTGGGCCAAGCCTCTCCCCAGATGCCATTCCTGTTCACGAGTGTGAGCTGAGAATACTGGGTCATGCAGCCACCTGTCCGTCCTGTCCACTCACAAATATCCCTGTGCAACACCCTTTACCACCTGCTCTCATATGTCCTTCTCATACCCTACGAGGTGGCCCTAATTATTCCCAATTTCTGGAGGAGGAAACTGAGACACAGACAGGGTTAGTGTGAGTTCATAGTAGCACCAGTGTGAAGGAGACCTGCTCAGGCAGTTGGCTCAGGTGAAAGACTCATGAGGCCGCTGGGCCCCCAGAAAGGGGTGGGGCAGTCTGAATTGGACCTGTGGGTGGGCAGTTCATGCAGGGTGTGTACCTGTGAGTTTCAGGTAGCATCTGTCTGCTTGGGTCCTGGAAAGGTGAGGGCTGTNGGGGGGGGGCGCAGGTGGGGGGGCGGGCAGGCATCTGCCCCTAGTTACACAATGACTTGGTGGTAACAGCAGTGACTCCTGTTCCCTCCCCTTCCTCAGGACCCACCCGCCTTGGGGACAGGAGGCTCTGAGATCCAGCAGCCCCCACGTGGCTCACTCATGTCCCCCTCTTCCCTGGTGTCCAGAGTCCCTATGTTCAGAGCAGCAACATCAAGGGCTGGCTCTTCACAGTGAAAAATAGTCTCCCTGCAGGCTTCTTGGAGCTGCTGGACTCCCTCGGTGCATTTAAACTACAATCTGCTCTCCTCCCCGGCTGTCCAACAGTACGTGAGGAGAGCCTGGGCCACCAGGTCTAGACTTCAAAAGGAATCCTAGGCTCACTCTGCTTCCTAGCCTCTGTTTCTCCTCTAGTGCAAATTGGGTTCTGAAAGAGTGGCTGCTACTGGTCATGCCCCAGGTCAGTTGGCCCTGGGCTGTCCCAGCACTGCAAGGGGCGGGGGCCCTTCTGACACCTTTCTCCTCTCTGCACACAGGATGCAGCACTGGGCCCGGCGCCTGGAGCAAGAGATCGATGGTGTGATGCGGATTTTTGGGGGCGTCCAGCAGCTCCGTGAGGTAAGCCTGGTGCCCTTTGCTTTCTGCTCAGACACCCTTTTCCAAGTGGGAATGGGAGAAGGGCTTCAGAAGTAAGGAGTGAGGAAGGTTTGGCATGGTGGAACACTGCTGGGCCCATGGGGCAGGTAGGGAAACAACTAGAAAAGCAGTGGCTCCTCCAGGTCTTGGCTTGCTCTTCCTGGTGCTGAGCAGTATCCAGTGAGCTCTGATGTTGGGATGTTGGGCTTTTGGCTTTTTAAGTGGGCAAGGTCTGTGTTCGAGGCGGCGCCTGAGGCAGGAGGCCAGGCCCTGGAGGGTGCAGGATGCGGTTGTGCACGGAAACTGAGGACTGTCCATGCAATGAGTGGGGTGGCCAGGCCGAACAACAGTGGAGAGCGGTGCTGGCTGCTCAAGGCGCTGTAGCAGGAGATTGGTTGAAAGCCTGTGCTTGGCAAGTTGAGGGATCAGGGCAGGAGGGGTGATTGATTAGGTGCGAGCGACCACATTCATCCTCGGAGATTATGTTAATGTTTGAAATAGTGATGTGAAGAACAGGCCATCCGTCACCCCCAGAAGGCTGCAAAATGTGTCGCTGTCAGGTTCCTGAGCCGTCGCTCTTTATGTGGAGGTGCAGAGGCTCAGAGAGCTGAGCTCTTGGAGTGCCTGGGGGGGACTTCCAGGGACCTGTGGGACTTTGGGAGCTCGTTGCTGGAGGCTTGGGCCAGGACACTTGACCAGAGCCGAGCAAGGGATTAACAGGGTTCTCCTGCCGATGGTTGTCCCAGGAACAGCAGAGTAAACAGAGTTACTGTAGGTGGTTTAGCCAAGAGTCCAGGTCTTGGCCCGGTGATTAGATATGCCACTGTTCGTGTCATCCCTCTTGGTCAGGACTGGAATCAGCAGGGGTTACCTCTATGGGGAAGCTACTGCGGGTGTTTGTCCTTGGTCCTTTCCCCCTGCTTGGCTTATAGCAGGTACTCAGGAAATAGGAGCGGCAGTGAGTATGTTGACACTGGCTGTGGATGTGGGACCTCTGACACAGATGGACGGATCAGAGGTGGCTAACAAGGTGGTAGCATGACAGGGAGAGGGAATACAGGTATGAAGATCTCAGCCCAGTTTGCTGGGTGTCCTCCCCCTAGTGGCCCAACCTCTCTGAACCTCCCAGCCCTGATTGCTGGGCTTGAATTGCAGTAACCCCCATCCCACTCTTCCTGTGAACTCTCAGTGACTCAGCCATACTTGGAGGCCAGCAGAGCTTTCCAGAGAAGGCGCTGTAGGAAAAGCTGTTCCGGAACAGTCAATTTATGCTCAGGAATAGCACCCGGCACTAACTAGGTTCTAAGTGGGCACTGCCAAGTGTAGCCATGCAGGTTAATGAAGAAATGATAGTTCTCTGGAATGTGTGTAAAGTCTTTCCAAGTTTTGTGTTGTGACCTAAGATGTACCCCACATAAGGGGTTAGCCATGCATCTCCAGTCAAGAATCTTTCGTGCTTCGAATTCTTAGTGTGAGGACGTTGTTTATTTTACAGTCATGGGCAACTCAGACCCTGAGAGTTTGTCAGCGAGAAAATAATGCACATGTTTCATGCATGAGATTCAGTTCTGTCTAAACCTGGCTGGTGAGAACCAGAGATTGAAGCCTAGCTCAGTACCCCTACTGTGTGCTCCTGGGCGAGTCCTGGACCCTCTCTGATCCTCATTCTTGGTCCATGGCGTAGCTGGGAGATCTGGCTGGAGGATGAGGTGGTGAGAACAGCAGTGGATAGGCTGACATAGATACACCCCATTCTCTAGAAATTTGAATCCCTTACTGATCATTTTCACTCCTAGGATATGTTGGTCATTTCCTTTCTGATGGGAGTTGAGTGATTCCAGACACTTTCATCAATGAGCACATCTTGCCCCACCCCCACCCGGCCAGCCATAATCAGAGTCATGCAGCCGGCTCTGGCAGACCTGCGGCTTGGGCTGCGGCTCCTGACTCCTGTCCCAGGGTGCTGCTCCCCCTCTGGTTGGAAGGGTGGGCAGGATGAGCCTGGGGGAGTGGGGAGCTGGGCTAAAGCTTGGGCCATGCTTGGGGTAGCTGTGGCCAGCCTGGCCGCAGGCAGAGAAGTGCTGACCTGGCGTTCCTGGCTGGCTCCTCCTGGCATCCCTCTGCTACCAATGGCTGCCAGCTCTCCAGCGGCTCTCTGTCCTGCTCCAGTTTTTTCTCACTGCTACCTCTTACTTCCCTCTGACAGCTCTGGGGCTGCTTCTTGGCACTGGACATTCTGGTGAGGTGGGCGGCAGGGAAGCAGGTGAAGAATTCTAGAGGAAAAGGACAATGCCACGGGAGTGGGAGGCAGTCAGCCTCCCCACCCCCTACAACCTGCCCCAAATCTGACTGAATCACCATGGCTCTCCTTCAAATGCATATGAAAGGGTCCATGTGCCCAGCCCATGCTCAGCTCTGACAGGTCAGGGGCATGCTGGCAGCAGAGCCCTGACCCAACTGAAGACACTCCCGGGGATCCTGGCACCAGCTCTGCCAAGCCAACAGCTTCCTTCCCCAGTGGCCTCCCCAGGCCTCCCTGAGCTGATTCCGTGCTACCCCCAAACACCCTACAGCTGGGGTGTCCTGGCATCTGGGCCCCCTTGGCTTTCTTCCCCTGCATGGCTGCCCTCTCCCCCTACCCCAGTCCTAGAGGCTGCCCCACTCCCAGAAGCTGGGTGCCGCAAGAGCTGGCAGCTGCAAGAGTCCAGAAACTGCAGACAGTGGCATTTGGGAGCATTTTCCTTGACTTGGCACTTTCTTCCTCTTGACCTCACCACAACCTCATGTGGGCATGGCTAGGTGCAGACTGGGGCTCACTTACAGGTTAGAAACCATGGCACACCTAGGTGGGATGTGGGGGCTATCTGCGAAGACCCTATCATGTTTCCTGATCTAAGCCCAGGCCCAGGACACAGTGGGAGCTCCTGCTGTGGCCTGGTGCTCGCATGTCATCCCTACCCCCATGCTTAGCCAGATACTCCTAAGCTATGCCCCCTCCTGGTACCCCAGCCCCCCTCCCCCCAAGCCCTGGCCTACTCCTGATGTGAACAGGCCACAAAAGTGTGGATTCTACTGTACTCTGCCCCCTCCGGAGCCCCTGGAGACTGATGAAGGTCTCGCAAGCTCCTACTCTGCCCTCCCCCATCAGCACCATATTGTCCCAGTCCTGTGGGGGGCAGGGAGGGGGAAGAGTAGAGAGCATATGCTTGGGCTCTGAACTCATTTACATAATGAGGCTGATCAAGATGAATAATTCATAGGTGCCTGGGGGTACATGGGGGAGGATGTGGAGACGGCTGGTCTCCCCACTCTGAAGCCCAGGTCACTCTGATGGGTACAGCCAGGGACCTGCTCACTTCTGACTGGGTGTCCAGGTAGAAGGGGAACAACTCTGGGACCTTGTGGGCAAGCAAAGCTGGAGAGATTATAGTCAGACATAAGGAAGAATCAGTGGCTCATCAGGTATGTCATCCTGAGGTGGGTTTCTGACCTGGGTGAAGCACCTTCCTTGCAGAGTTTCTAAAGAAAGAAGTAAGAAGATCCTCTCTCTGGGGTGAGGGAAGGCTTCCTGACCAGAGCTGGGCTGGGAACAGAGACCTCGGATGACCATGTATGGGTCCACCGGCCATCCTCTGAGAAGTATCAGGCCAAGTCTAGACCTATGGGGGCCTTTCTTAATCCATATCCACCCCTCCTGCCTCACCTCCTGACTGGGGCAAGAATGGCTTCGAGCTTTGTTAATCTCCCTGGCTGCTGCAGTTCCATGATGGCCTCCGCCTGACTGCGTGCTGCTGTTTACTCCTGTGGTCCTTTCATACACATGAGGAAACCAAGGTCCTGAGTGACTGTCCGCTCTGGCCAGTCCCATCCTGAAGACCTGACAGGCCAATCTTAAGAAGTAGTGGGGATAGGGAGAAGTACCAAGCTAGAGGTGCAGGCCTGGGGCCTGCCTAGAGGAGCTACTCTGAAGCAGCACCTCCTCTCAGCCGTGGATCTACATCCACAGAGAATAGGACCCTAGGACTCAGATCCCTAACCCCAAATCTCCTGCTCCCTTCCCCACTGCTGTGCTTCTCTGGACAGTCATGGTGATTCAGACTGATGGCGTCCGTGTGTCCTCACTTCTCTGGGTAGCCAGGAACGGCATTTCTGAACCAGTGATGGTGCCACAGTCCCCGCCCATCTTGTTTGTCCCTGGCCATCCCTGCACCCCGTCTGCTCAGTGCTCCCTGGGAATGTGTAATTAATATTTGCAGAGTGCCACATCTGGAGGTGGCTCCTGGCAAGGACCAAAGTCTGGCCACATCAAGGGCCCCTTTCCTGAGGGACACAGCAAAGTGGAAACAGGGCCTCTTCTTAGGTGCCTTTGAGACATGCCTCCTACTGTTTCTCCAACTGTCCCCACTGGCTGGTACCACCAATTCCTGAAACTCATGCATACTCACACACTGCTTTGGGGGTGCTAGTCAAAGCTGTTGTTGGCCTCCACTGGGGAGGGTCCTCTCTGGACATCTGGGCATTCAGGTGGGGTTAGCAGTGTCCAGAAGCGCCCAGGAAGCTCAGAGCCCTAGAGGGAGCCGGGCAGAAAGGAAAGAAGGAAGCTGGGGTAGGGGGAGGTGTGAGGGAACAGAACAGCCCCTGGAGGGTCAGGAAAGGGGAACTTAAGTGATTGTGACCCCCAGAACCCATGGTTGGTCCTTCTGTCAGAGCACTGTGGTTCACATGTGCCCCGAGAGGCAGGTCTGCAGCTCCTTGGCCAGGCAGAGCCCCCCCTCCAGCCCCTCCCCTCACCTTGGGGACCAGCACAGGTCAGAGTCAGGTGAGGGGTGCTGAGGGAGCCCCACCCAGGCCCTTCCACCCTCTCCTCAAGGTTTCCAGAAGCCCCAGAACCTTAATCCCAGGGACTCTGCTCTTGCTCCTCACTAAGCCGCCACCCGTCCTTTAGCCACCTCCCAGTGAGGCCCAGTGGAGCCCTTCTCTCTCCTGGTGAAGATGATCAGGATGTGGGGTGCGTCTGGGTGGAGGTTGGGTGGGGGGGGGCGCGAGTGTGAAATATGCCTCTGGGTAGGGATTGCTGCCGCTCGCCTCCCTAAAAACCCACATATATTATTCTTTAATGGAAAGTTAATTGTCTTATTATTCCCTCCATATGGTCCTCTTGCTCGGCACCCAGCGGGGGTGCATGGGGCTGAGGAGGGGCTCCTGGGAGGGCGTCTGAAACATGGTGAGGCTGCCACTTGAGCATAATTGGATACACAGAGGCAGATGCATGGAAGCCTGACCAAAGCCTGCCTGGACCCCCTCTCTGTCCCCCCAGTGCAGGCGTCCCACTTCTTTCCCTTCCAGGCCTGCCCTGGAGGGGGTGCCTCTTCTGCCCCTCCCCCCACTTGAGGTCTGGGACGCTCTCTCCTGAGCACTGTGTAGGGAGACAGGGAGCCTGTGTATCCTCCTGCCTGCCCTCCCCCCACTCCTTTGTCACCTACAGGAAAAAATTCCATTTTTGAAGCTTTTCAAAAGCCATTTCATCTGTGGCAGGAACTCCTGCCTGAGGGCCAGCTAACTGGCTTGGGTCTCTGGCACCCCTTCCACACATCCTCCTATCAGAGAAAGGGTGCAGAGAGCTCAGTGTGGGGGAAGGGCTGCCCTGAGATACTTTGCCCCAGGGCCCTGGCTTACGTTGACCATCCCTTCCATGGGTACCAGCTGCTAGAGCTTCTCCCACCCCAAGGGCTCCTCCAAGGCTGCTAAGGATGGGCCAGTACCCTTCTCAGCCCCTGTCTCCTCCTAGTCCTCTTTCTACTTCCCACAGAGCGTGAGGATGTTAGGTCAGAAAGGCCTCCCGGCAGGTGGAGGATGCCATGACAGGAAGGCCCCCAGAAGGGCATGAGAGGGTGGTTGCCTCTGTGGCCAATTCAGAGCCTCTTGCTCCTGGAATCTTGCCGGGGGCGGGGGGGGGCGTGGCTGGAGCAGGGAGCCCTGCTAGGAGGCTTCTGGCACAGCCTCAGTGAAGAGCTGCTGCCCAGGTGTCTATGGAGGTTATGGGCGTGGTGGTGGGGACAGGTCCATGGCAGACGCCTCTCTGGGTGGGATCAGCAGACCCATGGCTGGTGGTGCAGGCATGGGAGAGTGACCATCAGCTTCCAGCTTGTGTCAAGAGGTCACCGTGGGGCCACATCCATGAGGTCAGTTCCAGAGGCTAGGGACTGGCTCAGATCTGGAGAAGAGAGTCGTGCATTCCTAAGGTGGGACCTGCCTGAGGTCCCACAGCTGGTAAGTGGCAGAACCAGAACTTGAACCTGGAAGCTGTGCCACAGGCAGCAGCCCCATGGTGAGTGGTGGTGGAAAGAGTGGAGGGGCAGGAATGGCAGGGCTGGGTCTTCCCATACTGAGGGACCCAGGGCCTTGTTGTCCTGCCCCTCTAAATCTTGCTTCCCTCATTCTGAAATAGGGATCTGATCCTCTGTTCTCATGGAAAATGAGAGGATCTTAAGGGACCAGGGACAAGTAAAGGCTGCAGACAAAGCCCTGCAAATGTGGGGGTACCTTTATGCCCCTCCCCCATCTATCAGTTGCTTCTGCTTCCAGGCATTGGTCACAGTTTGGGGAAGTTCAGATGCCCAGGGTGTCTCCTTTGCTTATCTCAGCCAAGGAATTTGGAAATCCGTTTTCTCATCCCTGCTGTGAGTCTCTTCTAGCTGCTGTAACAGAATACCATAGACAGGTGGCTTATACACAACAGAATTTATTTCTAATGGTTCTGGAGGCTGGGATGTCCAATATCAAGGTGTCAACAGATTTGGTGTCTGGTGAAGGCCCGCATAATGGTTCGTAGACAGCTGTCTTCTTGCCATGCCCTCACATGGTAGAAGGCTGAAGGGTCTCTCTAGGGTCCATAACAAGGACACTAATCCCATTTGCAAGGGCTTTGCCCTCATGACCTAATCACCTCCCATAGAGCCCACCTCCAGATACCATCATGTTGGGATTAGGTTGCAACATACGAATTTTGGGGCAGTACAAATACTCAGTCTCTAGCACTGGCTGACCATGACATCTTTTGGGAACCTTACAGGGAGAGGCACAAAAGCCACCAAGGCTTGAAGAAACAGGGCCCATGGGCCAGGGAAAGGTGAGGGGTTTCTTGGGCAAGGAACCTAGGGAGGCAGCGGCAGAGGCCATCCCTAGGGAGGCGGCTGGCAGAAGTGAAAGGAAGGTCCCCTACACCCTAGAAGAGGCCTGTGTGTCAGTTTCTCAAATCAATCAGCCAGTTGGCAGCTTGTCTCCAGGCCTGGTGGACTGGGCATGGGGCTTGGCTGGCAATAGAGTAGAGGTGTAGGAAACCACTGATCTCTGGGCCGGCCCCAGGTACTGGCACTGGGAATAGGTTAGTGGGTCAGAAAATGGTGTGGCCGAGGCCAGGGCTGAGGATCATGGGTTCTTGATCCTCAGCTCCAGGGATGTGTGGAAAATTCTCTGACGGGGTTCCTTCAGTTTATTTTTTTTTTGTTTTTATTTTTTAAACTTAATTATGTAAGTCATCTCTATAGCCAACATGGGGCTCAAACCCACAACTCCAGTTGCATGCTCCCCCAGCTGAGCCAGCCAGGCATGAGGTCCCTCAGTTTAAAGAAGAGACGATCTCAGAGGCATGGTCAGAGCCTCACCAGGCAGACAGAAGTTTTGGTTGAGAACCTGTGGCTTTGCCGCACGGACACTCCTTTCCTGAAGTGGATGCCCCACCATCCTTCCATCTCGAGAGTCTAAGATGTTTGTCTGCTAGACTTTCCTGATGCAAGACACCCTCACTCCGTCCCTGCCTCACCACACACACACACACACACACACACACACACACACACACACACAGAGTAAGACTGTCCTAGTGAATACCCTGGCTCTCCCCTGGGGTCCCCAGACATGCTGGCCTTGTAGCCAGGACAGCTGGGGGTCAGCTCCGATGGGGGCCCGATCTTTGCAGATGGTTGAGAAGAGGCCAGGGTCTGCTCTCCTCCCCGCTGGCCTCTGCAGCCACCTCTGGAGAGCAATGGGGCTGCATGTCCAGAGCAGGGAGCCAGTCTGGATGATCAAGGGTAGGAGATGGGGGATGGGGGTAGAGGGCTGAATGGGTTTCCATGCTGGGCCTCTGGGGATGGCTGACCCGATCTGCATTCCTCCCTGCTCCCCTACCCCCATGCATTGTTGGATCAGTGGCAGCCACGGAGACACTTGCCTGAGATTTGTGGAGCCCCAAGCATTTGGCAGAGGCAGAGAAGTAATTGGTTCTGACAAACCACAGCCGGCCCCAGGGGCAACATGAGCAGCATTTACCACGACCAGGCAGGAGACTCAGGCTCAGCCTGACCTCCCTCCACCTTCTCTGAGCATGGCTTTCCTCTTCTTGTGAGCAAAGATCTAGAGTTTGGAGAAGGTTACAGAGCCTTAAACCTCCTGTCTTTCACATACCTCTCTCCTATTCCCTGGGACCTGGTGGCTCTGCAGGGCGGCTGGCTGGCTACTTGTGTGTGTGGGTGGAGGCAGGGGGCAGAGCCTGGACAGACTGCTCAGCCCCCTCCTTATCCATCCTTGGGTTCTCATGAATCAGGGAACCCCAAAGCTTGAGCATTCTGGGATCAGGGTGTGTAGTCGGGGGCTGGGCTGGGCCCCACCTAAGAGGATGTACAGTCTGGGTGGAGAAGCAGGCTGCACACACACAGGGTGCACATATACATGCATGCCCCTGCAGTGTACAGATATGCATCTCCGTGCCCACAGGCTGGCACGGAGTAGGTGTTAACTAGTAACTGTTCAATGGATAAACAAAGTGGCAGGCACCTTGGGGCTGAGAGGGGGATGTCCAGGGCTCTGACTGTCCAACAGGACCATGGGAACCATCTAGCCCCACATGGGGAAACAGACCCTGCATCAAGGTACCAGATGCCCCTGGAGAGGTACGCTGGTATGAGGTCTGCCAGGCTTGGTCTCCCTATGTGAGGGAATAGAGGACCCAAGAGAAGAGCCAGCTGCAAGGTGTGTTAGCACCCAGATGTCGGGCTGGGGTGGGGGATGATGGGCTGTTCCCAGAGTGACTTCAAGGCCTGGCCAAGGTGTGTGGCCTAGGCAGGGGTAGCAGAGAGCCTCTGAGTTGCCCAGCCATCCCTGTGCCTGTCCCGTTTCCACTAAACATCCCAACTTCTCTCTCTAATCCACTTGCCATTGTCCTCACTTATCCTCATCCCCTCCGGGTCTCACCCAGTTTTAAACCCAACCCACAGCTCCCTCCCTCAGGAAGCCCTCCAGGTTGGGGCTGAGGCTAGTGGTGTCTGGTGTCACCACTCCCTTCTGCTTTTGCATCCTTTGGGTACACAGAGAAGACAGGAGCTGCCAGGAGCCTCTGGTCATATGGAGTAGGGAGATCATGACCAGAAGGCAGGGTCATGCCCGGGCCTCCCCAGAGTCCACCTGCACAGGGCAGTCAGACCTAGAAGGCAAGCAGTCCCCTGTGGTTCTTGGTCCCTTGACTCACTGGGAGACACCTCTCTGACCTATAGAGGTTTGTGTAAGGTGGAGTGTGGCTGACCGCATGTGGGAGAGGACAGGAGCATGATGCTGCGTGCAGGATGTGAGCATGTGTGCACAAGGAAGAGAACCTGCATGCGTGCTGCATGGGGGGGAGGGGAGGCGAGCAGGCATGTGTGCGCATGTGCTCAGGAAAGCATGTGTGCTTCATGCGGGGTGTGACCAGGCAAGAGTGCACATGCACATGTGTGTATGTGGCTGAGCTCTGTGTGGAGGTGGGAGCAGGCATGCTTATAGAGCAGGGTGGGCCTGCAAGGAGGCTGGTGCCAGGAGCTCTGTGTCACCCGGGCAGGCGAGAACTACTTAACTGGTTAATTAGTGAAGCTGAGAAATCTCAACTGTGGGTGAGGAGCTTACATTCATGCACACACACCACGTTCCCATGCATAGGACACCTCCCCCCAAATTACTCTGCCTGCTGCTGTGCTCAGCAGGGGGGACAAGGGGCCAGTCGACTGTGGATCTGTGTCCCCACACCCATGTTTGCCTGCATCCTGGGATGGGTGTTGAACCAAGTGGTCCCACTTTGGAGAGCACAGGCCTGTGCAGGTAGTCCTCATCGTCCCCAGTCCAGTGCTCAGAGAGGCTGGGTGGTGAGGCCACCAGGACTTGTTCCCATTTCACAGATGAGAGAGCTATGGATGTGAAGGGGCATGTGCAGGAGCCTCCTTCCCTGGTCTTGGGCATCCTGATGAGGGAGAGTAGCCCTTCCTGCCCTGGGCTGAAGTGTTACTTTCTGGAGGTGGCCGAACTTTGGGTGTCTGTGGGCTTAGAGCAGAGCTCCAGCTTCTTGCAGCCCAGGACAGACCTCTCCCACTTACACCCGCCAGGTGCCTTGTCACCAGCCAGCTTCCTGCATATGCCCTGCAGGCAGGCCCTGGACCTGATCCCCTCCCTCCCCCAGAAGCCTGCTGAACACTGCCCCTCTCCTGTCCCCCCATGCACCCCAGCTCCCACAGCCCCACATATCTCCTTGTGTGCATGATGGTGGCTGCCCCTGTTCTGAATGCTCCACTCAAGTGCAGCTCCTGAGGCACTAATGCGGTTTGTTGGGCTTGGCCCTGAGGCCCAGAGGCTCCTGGATGCCAATTCCCCAGTTTCCTACTGCCCCCAGACTCCTGGGCCCTGCTGCTGCCTGCCTCATTTTTGTGCAGGAAGACCCGGAAGCTGGGTCAAGTGGCAGCCACTTGCCTCTTGATCAGGTGTTGACGGAGGAGCCTTCATTATGCTCCATCTACAGGCACAGAATAAATTGGTGTGCAGTGAATTTATTCTTTTTAAAGAGGGACTTTCACACTGGGGAAAACTTTTTAAAAGAGCATTTATATAAAAAGCAATTACCATGCCAGTAATTTTTATGTATTCTCCCCCTTCCATCTCTGCCTTTGTGTTTGAACGTGACCGCCTCCTGGGCAGCTGCAGCCTACCTCCCTGGCCTCAGGCTACAGCTTCCCGCCTGCTGGAGTACCTCCTCCTCCGGGAAGGCTCCGGATGCAGGGCCCAGGCCCAGCAGGAGTGCAGGCTCCAGAGCACGGCTGGGTGGATTTATGTTCAAAACTCGGGTGCTTTGGAAATTTCCTCTTGTATGCATCTCTGTCCCAAGGTTGCTCCATTTCCAGGGCTGGGGCGGCCCTTCCCTCTTGGCAGCGCTGAGCACTTAAAGGTACCTGCTTCCCAGCAGCCTCATGGCCAGTCCATAATGGGGGAGGTGGTGGTGTGGGAACAGGTATTTTCCCTCCCAAGGAGCCACTAACGGGCACCCTGCTTCCCCAGCCATTATTGCTCTCACACTCGATGCATTATGTAAATTGTCTCTGTTGCTAAGTGGTGGAGGAGCTGCTCAGGGGGAACAGAGGTCTGGTGCCTTCTGTGGGGAAGGCAGGAGACTGGCCCTGAAAACTCACTGCTCCACATCAATGGGGGTCTGGTAGCCTCCCAGCTCAGACTAGGACCCCCAGGGCTTGCACACTGTGTCCCCTCAGATCACAGCTTTGTGAGGTCTGTGGCTAAACCCACAGCAGATTGGGGCTCCCAGGAGGCCAGTGGGCTGTCTCATTGGACAGGGAGGTCAGACTGGGTCTTTGCCTCTCACCTCAAACTGGCTCCCAGGGTAGGTGCTTCTGCCACCTGCATGAGTCTCACCAACAGCATATATGCCCACAGAGCCTCCTTAGAAACCCTGGGCAGAGTGGCACCTGGGTGACCCTGTCAGTTAAGTGTCCAACTTCGGCTCAGGACATGATCTCATGGTTCGTGAGTTCCAGCCCTACAACGAGCTTCTTGTTGACAACACAGAACCTGCTTGGGATTCTCTCTCTCCCTCTCTTTCTGCCCCTCCCCCCTCTCAAAATAAATAAATAGACTTAAAAAGAAAAAGACGGGGCACCTGGGTAGCTTAGTCAGTTAAGCGTCCAACTCTTGGTTTTGGCTCAGGTCATGATCTTATAGGTTCATGAGTTCAGGCCCCACATTGGGTTCTACGGTGATATTTCAGGGATTCTGTCTCTCTCCCTCTCTCTCTGTTCTTCCCCTGCTTGTTCTCTCTTTCTTAAAATAAGTAAATAAACTGGAAGGAAGGAAGGAAGGAACGAACGAACCCTTGGCAGAGCTGGAAAAGGTCTTGTCTACCCATAGGGCTGGGTGAGCCACCGCCTGTCCTGGATCTCCTTTTGCATGCAGTGAGGCATGATGAGGCACATAAGGGACTTGAAGGTTCCTGGGTGGGACAAGGCCTGGTTGATACAGGGGCTCTCCCATGGTACTCGCCTGTCTTGCAGTCTTCCTTTCTGAGACACAGACCAGGACCAGGGGTCTGGGTTCAATGTCTGGTTCTCTGTTCTCCGAGGGCTCCAGATTTCCCCCAGCCGAGCCCAGCTCTCATCTGAGCTTGTACTTTGTATGCAGCTCCTCTGTGCAGGTCTCTCACCATCCGCGCTCCCTCCCTGGGACTGAGGGGCCCCTGGAGTGGATGTTTGCCCAGTGCAAGGAGGCTGTTGAGTTGAAGGGTTGCAGGTTTTTATATTTTCCAGGAAATTACTTGAGGAGTTGGGATTCCGGGAAGGGGGTAAGAGTTTGCACAGACATTTGTAGCTCACTCAGCCCCACTTCTCAGGCAGCCCCTTCCCTCCTCAGCCCTCCCCAAGCATGGCTGCCTGTGGGTCTGGATGACTCACTCAGGCACAGGTTTAAACAGAGGTCGGTGCAGAGGTAAGGAGTACACCCGTGGCTGCACCTTGTGGAAGATTACGGAGCTTCCTCCTCCCCACTTGGCACCATCCCCCACTGTGGGCTGCTTGTCCCTCAGCTTGCTTTCTGATTACCCCCAACTTTGGGGAAATGTAGACCAGGGTACCATTACTAAGTTGGCGTTTTGGCCTAAGGAGCCAGCTCTGTGTACTCAGCTGCTCAGGGAACTGAAACCTCAACCCCCTTCATTTGCAGTAGGAGTAAACAGAGGTGGTGGTGATGTCAACAGAGCGCAACATCAGCTCTGCCCTTTGGGGTTCCCTGGCTGCAGGCCAGAGGCGGGATTCAAAGTAGTCAGTCTCCTGCCCCTGACTCCTCTGCCTACGTTATTCTTTCTCCTTTCTTCCCTCTCCCACATCCCCCTCCTTTCTCCCTTCCTTAAATTTTTTTTTTCTTACTCTTACATTTCTAGATGGATTTTTCAAGTCGGGGTTTTAAAATCAGTGTCATATACGCACATCGTGTAAAGCCACGGTTTTAACAGGCATGTTGTGTTAGGAGCACAGCAGCCCCCTCCACTCCATTTCCGACTCCCCAGAGGCTGTCACTTTCTAATCTCAGAGCTCCGTATCTCTAAATGACATACTTATGTCAGTACTTAATGATTGCTCAGTTTTAGGCATTATCCATGGACACGCACTGGGGGAGAGGAGGACGTAGCTCGTAGGAGGGCTACGTCCTCCTCTCTCCCTCTTCCCCTTTTCCCCATGCACAGTCCTATCCCTCACCCTCCCAACGCCATCACGCTGTGATGTGGGTGGGTTTGGACTCAATGCTGACATTGTCCTGACTTGGGCAAATGCTATTCAGAACTGTAACTCATAGTATACACTTTTGTGTACAATTTTTACTTTTTTTTTCTGTAGGTAACAAGTGTCTGGTGTCTGCTTAGTTTTCTCTGAACCTTTGCTTATGCTGCCCCAAACCCTCTGCTCTTCTCTCTGACCTTCTGTCATCCCTGCAGATGCATCTGGGATTCTGTCCAGTCAGCTGCCCTGGGAAGTCTTACCCGGAGCCTCCCTACTTGCTCCTGCAAACATAGCCTGTGGCTCAGACTGTGCCTAGGATTTCCCTCCCGTCTCATCTGGGTTGGAATTCCCTGTTTCCTGGATACCATGGGCTCCACTTCCTTGGTTTCTGATTTTCTCCCATGTTTGGGTGGAAGACATTTTCAGTTGACTTCTTGAGGGAAGGTACCTGGGAGCTAGACTTTTGAGACCTCCATGTATCAGAAAGCCTGCCATCTCCCCTACGCTTGGCAGAGATTTTAATTGGGTATGGAAACTATTTGCCTCAGAATTCCTAAGGCAGTGCTCCATTCCTTCCAGCTTCTTGAGCTGCTCTGCAAAGGTCCAAAGTTCATTCGGATTCCCAGCCCATTGTACATAGCCTGATTATTATCTCTAAAAACCTTCTCCCTGTGCCCAGAGTTCAGAAATTTCATATTGATATGCCTTAGTGGGGTTTATTTTCACTCCTTACCATTCAGTGGACACTTCAAGCTGGACACTCATGTCCTTCAGTTCTGGGAAGTTTTCTTGAATGATTTCTTTGACTATTTCCTCCCTAATATTTTCTCTGTTCTCTTTCTAGAACCTTTAACTCAGACCTTTTTCTTTTTTCTCTTTTCTTTCCAATCTTCCATTGTGTGTTTTTTTTAATCAGAAGATTTCTTATCTTCCAACCTTTCTATCAAGTTTTACATTTTGTTGCTATGTTTTTAATTTCTAGGATCTTTCTTTGATCTTTTGGAAAAATAACATCTAGCTCTTGTTTCATTGTTGCCACAATGCCTGTCAGCTCTCTGAAGATGATAGTACTATAGTTAAAAAACAAAAAACCAACCATACAAAAAAAAAAAAAAAACTCCTTTAGGGGACCCTGGCTGGCTCAGTTGGTAGACTATGCAACTCTTGATCTCAGGGTCATGAGTTCAAGCCACTACTGGGCATGGAGCCTACTTAAAAAACAAAACACAAGCTCCTTTGTTTTGAGGTAATTTTAGACTTACAGAAAGGTTGACAAAATAGCATAGAAACTTCCTAACCCTTCACCCAATTTTCTCATCTTGTATAACCATAGTGCAAGTACCAAAGCTAAGGAGAAATTGATACTGGTACATTATTACTAACCAAAGTGAAGACTGTATTTGAATTTCACCAGTTTTTTTTAACGTTTTTAATTTTTTTAACATTTTTATTCATTTTTTTTTAGAGACAGAGAGAAACAGAGCATGAGCAGAAGAGGGGCAGAGAGAGAGGGAGAGAGAATCTAAAGCAGGCTCTAGGCTCCAAACTGTCAGTACAGAGCCTGATGTGGGGCTTGAACCCACAGACAGTGAGATCATGACCTGAGCCAAAGTGGGCCATTTAACCAACTGAGGCACCCAGGTGCCCCTTTAATGTCTTTATTTTATTTATTTTTGAGAGAGAGAGCACAAGTGGGAGAGAGGCAGAGAGAAAGGGAGACACAGAATCTGAAGCAGGCTCCAGACTCTGGGCTGTCAGCACAGAGCCCAACACGGGGCTTGAACTCATAAACCATGAGATCATGACCCAAGCCAAAGTTGGAGGCTTAGCCGACTGAGCCACCTAGGTGCCCCAAATTTCACCAGTTTTTATACTAATGTCCTTTTTCTATACCAGGATTCCAAACACTCCAGTCTGTGACAGTTTCTGTGTCTTGGTCTTTCATGATCTTGACACTTTTTTAAAAGTGCTGGTCAGTTATTTTGTTTAATATCCCTCAATTTGTGTTTGATGCTTTCCTGTGAGCAGATTGAGGTTATACGTTTTTAGGAAGAACACCATAGAAATGATGTGTCCTTGTCAGAGTATCATATTGGGGAGTACATGATGTCAGTGTGCCTTAGTGGTAATGTTAATTTTGATTACTTGGTTAAGGTGGTGTCTGCTTGCTTCCTCCACTGTAAAGTTGCTATTTTCCCTTTGTAATTAATAAATTTCTTCGAAGATGGTTTAAGGTTATATAAATATCTTGCTTCTCTCAAACTTTCATCCATTAATTTTAGCATCCTTTGCTGGCTTTTGCCTGCAGCAGTTATTACTGTGGTGTTCTAATGGTGCTTTCCTAGTCTCTCATTTCTTCTACATTTACTAATTAGAATTCTTCTGTAAGGACAAACTGTTGCTTCTCCCCTGTTTTACTTATTTATTCAATTATTTATTTATATCACTGTCGACTCATGAATCCTTACTCTATAGGTTATAATTCACTTTTGTCATTATTTCTTTTCTTGCTCAAATTATTTCAGCTTTGGCCATTTGAGCTCTTCTAGGTTGGCTCCTTTGCCCTTCTGACATATTCCTATCTGTATTTGAATACTTCCTTACTTTCTGTTACCACAAGATCCTCCAAACTCATCTTATATTTTCCCTGGAATCAGCCACTTCTCCAAGGAGTTCTGGTTCTGTTCATTGGCAAATGGTATATAGAAATTAAGATCTGTGTGCTGAGTGTGCTCATTCCTACTGGGGTGTTACTGCTTCTAGGCCCTCTCATGATTAGAGAGGAAATATGTGTGCATCTGCTACTCATGTGTACACACATACCTATGATTACATCTTTATCTATCTGTATATATATTCAGAACTATGAGCCTATACCACAACTTCTGACTCCAGTCCAGTGCAGTGAGGTTCGTTCAAGTCTTCCTCCTTTCCTCTTTGTGACTTCCATCTCCAACAATGAGAAACCAAGTTCTTGTTATCAATAATAGATTTACTTATTTCTTCAACCCTAACATACACAACTTATGGCATTTTTTACACTTCCTTGTCCTTCTGTAGCCCAGGTTCCTTCAGGCGCTTTTTGTTTGTTTTGGTCTCTGCATCTTATGTGCCTGTCTCCCCTACGTGTTTGGGGTTTCACATGGTCTACTCATATTTAAGCAAACAGATGAGTTTATGTGATAGGAGCTGAGAAGTGGGGCTCACAATCTTCTTAGCTTCAAGTCAAAACACCACCAGAGAGTGGGGGCACTGAATGTTGAGGTGACACTCCAGGCACTGGGGGGTGGGATGGGGGGTTCATGGGATTTGATTTCATTGTGGGTGATCTGGCCAAATGGCCCTTCTGGGCTGTAGCCCAGGGAAGTTTCTTTCAGCCTCCCATTTGGGGTTTCAGGGCTTGTTCTTTGGGGTTCCCCAACATTAACCTACTGCCAGCACAGGAGAGCCTCCCAGGGCCTGCTGAGTCAGTCACCGCGGCCCATGGTTCATCCACTTCCAGCTTCCAAATGTTTCTGGCACCTCCTGCATGTTTTCTTCAACCCATGGGTTTTTGCCATTTTGAGTAGTCCTTTCCTGTGGTTTCAAGAAGTTTTAAGAAAGAATAGAAGTTCAGTCCCCTAGGCACCACTTGCTGTCTCGCTCTTATAGCAGCTGAGATCGTAATTACCACTTGTTTAGTGAAATCCACGCAGGGCCCTGGCCAGTGAATGGATAAGCAGGAGGTTTTCTGTGGCTGAGGGAGGCGGCAGGCAGGCTGGCCTCTTGACCTCACTCTCACTACTCCTTATTCTCCACAGGAGACCTGTTTCCTGTCCTGGGGTCCAGAGAACAGTTTGAGAACTGCTGCCCTGTGGCTGGGAGTGCATCAGGCCCAGGGCTTGGCTTGGGGTTAGCATCAGGGAAAAGAGGAGGGGATTTAGGGAGAACGCAGGGAGGCAGGGGGCTCAACAGGGAACCTAAGCAGCCTGGTTCTTCTTATGACCAGGTGCCCCTCATCCCAAGCCTCAGTTGCCCCATCTGTGCAGTAGGAAGCCCCAGCTAGCCTGGCTTACACAGTTAGCAGTGGGGAAGGGCTTTGTGGATAAAGTTCTGCCTTGACAGCATGCCAGCTATTCCCTGGGTGACACCCCCCCCCCCCCCTGCACCTTCTTTGTGCTCAGGTAGGGTTACCTAGGGCTTCCATGACCAGGGCAGGGCATTACCCTGAGCCCAGCTGAGGGCTGAGGGCTCATCCCGTGGTGCAGCTCCCAAAGATTCAGGCTGTTCTCAGTGAGGCAGAGTCCTCTCTTCAGCTCAGCCCCATGGCTCCAAGCCTCCCCAGGGCCATGCCCTTGCCCTGCTTGTTCCATCTGCCTGTGGTGCCTTCCTCAGCCCCCACTGGCACCTGTTGAAATCGAGCTTCTCCTGAAGCTGGGTGAGTGATCCAGCTCAAGGGTGATCAGATCCAAAGAAGCCCCTCATGATCGGGTGACCTGAGCCCCAGCTTCCTCATCTGTGAAAGAGAGAGTCTCTGCCCTTGGGGTCATGTTGAGATGATGGAAGATGTGGACCTGCTGCAGGTGACATAACCAAGACCCGTGTGTGCCGAGGTAGCAACAGAGGGACATGGAGCTGCGGGGGCAAGAGCTGGACTAGGGACCAAAGGCCGGACAGGGAGAGGCAAAGACTGGGCTGGGCTGGAGGCAAGGGACTAGACCCAGGCCAACAGCTGGAGCAGGAAGCAAGGACTGGATGTGAGGACAGCTGGCCAGTGTACCAGGGGGCCATGGGGTGGACTTGGGGAGCCAGGGCAGCAGGGAGACGGAGCCACCTTTCTCTGCCCTACGGATAGGGCTGGGCAGTGCAGCGCCTTCTAGAAGCAGGCCTGCAGGCTATTTTTGAAAAGCTCAGAGTGAGGTTATGGAGTAATTTTTTGCAGCTGCTGGTTACCAGGAAAGATATTAGTATGAAAGGAGATCTCAGTTCCAACTTCCCTGATGGCATTTCGGGAGGTTGGGCAAGCTGGACCACCCGCCAGAGCCCAATATATCGCTTTATGTCCTGGCTTCAGTCTCTGAAGGGTGGGGGAAGGGGACAGAAAGCATTTCTGAACTCTAAGGAGACTGCAGCATTCTTGGGGAGCCCAGGAAGAGCATCGTGAAGGGCATGGGACTGGATTGGAGACCAGGTCCCGGCAAGGGCAAGCAGACAAAGTGGAGAGGTAGGGCTGAGTAAGGAGGGGCAAGAGAGTGTCCTGGGCAGGCCTGGGGGGGACAGAGTTGCTGCCAGGCTCTCAGTCCCTCAGATCATCTTGGCCCATCTCTGAGGAAACTGAGGCCCAGAGAGGACAGGGATAGGCTCTCCACCACCCAGCAGGGTGGTGGCAGAGCTGGGGCCATAATACAGGGGTGCAGACCCCATCCTCGTCCTGTGGGTAAAAATGGTGAAATTACAATGTCGTTCCAGCCACAGTAGGCAAGACACATCTGTGTGACAGACCCGCACCGACAGACCTGTGCCCCCTGAATGTGTGAGACTCCCATTCCCCACCCTACCAGCCTTTGCCCCTTCTTGCCCTGAGCAGCTTTTGTGTCTCAGGAACCGTCAGTGGAGACTCAGGCTCAATGCTAAGTTAAAGTCACCAGCCTCCTTTCTGCAGAGGCTGAACCCCTCCTCCCTTAGCACACAGCCCAGGCTGGCTGGTGGCAAGACCTGAGTTCTCCATCATTTCCAGCCTTGGGCAAGCGACTCCACCTCTCTGTGCCTCAGTTTCCTCATCTGTAAAGCAGGGATCACTCCCTGTCCTGCCTCTTGGGGTATTTAAAGGACACATAGGTTTAAAGGACACATATCATATATGTAACTTGGTCCCGAGCTGCAGACACTAGGAGCCTTGAATGATGGGCAAGAGCTGCCTCCCTCAGACTGGGGGAGGGGGATCGCAGGATGCTGCCCAGGGGTCAGGCAGAAGTTGATGATGCTTGGCAGTGGGGACAGGCCTGGACAGAGCGGGGCAGAGAATGGTGAGGATTGGCGGGGGGAGCACGCAGGCCCGAGTGTCTGTTTTGCTGATTGCTCCTTTTGCTTTCAAGGAGATTAAACTATTTTTAGTCTGCGCCACTGCTGGTGAGACGCCGGAGGAAGCCTTTCCATCGCCGAGATTTTCTAGAAGCTGCCAAGTGTGGTCTTCAATTCAATTCTGGGAGCCTCCTCAAGCAGGCGGGAGGGGACGTCACCATCTAAGGGTTGTGGGGACGGGCTGGTGTGTGGTTGCTCCCCGAGGCCCTTGCCAGGCTGGCCTCTGGAGCTGTGCAGCCCTGGACTGTGGAGAGGAGTAATCTGATGCACCCGATGTTTGTAACGCTGTGTTTAAAAAAAGTAATTTATTTTCTAATTATTCCTTGTCTTGCATAACCGTGCATCGCCAAAGTGTCGCTATTTAAAATATTTATCTCTCCACGCCGCAGGAGCAGCTCTGGAGCGTGGAGGGGGAAGAAATAAAAGTCCGCGTGCTGGTCGCAGGCATATTACTTTGACTCGTCCTGGCGGCTTTGACGTCTCCCTGTAAATACATTTATTTTTCATTAGGATGTTTCTGAGCTTGTGGCCCCCAGAGAGTCAGAGTGATTACGCTCTTCATCTGTGAGAGATGCAATAGCGAGGTGCTCGTGGAATGAGCTCCGCCAAATGCATCCTGTGCTTGCTTGTGTGTGCTAGGGCAAGGGCCCGAGCGTGTGTGGCCTGGGCTGTACGCGTGCAGTGGGCGTGTAGTGCTGAGCTTCACAGCACTGAATGGGCCACATGGCCAAGGACTTCGGCTGTTTGGTTAGATGGGAAACTGAGGCCCAGAGAGAGTCTGCTTCGGAATGGAATCAGCCTCACTAGCCTCACAGGGCGGCATGCCTGTGGCCTAAAGCCTTCTCTTCAGCTCATCAGGCTTTGAGGTTGGCATCAGGGAAATCCTGGGTAGCTTCAAGGATACGCACATCCCAGAGAGTAGAGCAGAGGGCCCATGTGTTCCCAGCACACAGGACGGAGCCTGGCTGTTCTCTGACCCTCCCTAGGCTGCAGGTTCCAGCCGTGTTGCAGAGGCTGTAAGCATCTGGGGGGCTGGAAAAGCAGCGCCCCTCCTCTGGCCACCCGGTGGAGCAGGGACCAGACCTGGCTCCTCCTTCACTAACAGGCTCTTTTCCAATCAAAAAAAAATTTTTTTTTAAGCTCACTGAATCTAAGAGAGGGTTTTATGCTGAATTTTAAAATACCTTATTTTTTCCAGTCTCTAAACTACTAATCTCCCGGGCTGAG
Organism: Crocuta crocuta; assembly: GCF_008692635.1. Taxonomy (NCBI): domain Eukaryota; kingdom Metazoa; phylum Chordata; class Mammalia; order Carnivora; family Hyaenidae; genus Crocuta; species Crocuta crocuta. Next base: position 7,343,640 of record NW_027532172.1, on the reverse strand, counting down.
GGATTCTGGGACAAAGGCAAGGCCTCGAAGTGGAAATCTGTAAAATTAGCTTCGGCAGTATTAGTGTTTGCAGTTGGAGATTGAAAAATTGCTTTCCCAGGGTCTGATTGGAGGCTCCACTCTCCTCAGGGAAGAGGCAAGAACTCAGCACAGAGACACCCGGGAGGGCAGGCTGGGGGCGGCTGCGGGACAAATGCTGGGAGGCTGTTGTGGGGTTCAGAACAGCTTCTCCTAANCCACTCTCCTCAGGGAAGAGGCAAGAACTCAGCACAGAGACACCCGGGAGGGCAGGCTGGGTGCGGCTGCGGGAGGCCCCCTCCTGAGGCCTGGGAGCTGGGCCTGTTCTGCAGAGCGTGTGCTGGGGTGAATGTGTCCTCTACCTGAGTCTTTCTTATCAGGGCACAGCTTCTCCAGAGATGTGGATACACAGCAGGTGCCAAGTAAATGCTATGGAGCCCAGCTGGGTCCCTTCCCCTTTTCTTCCTGAGACCCCCTCCTTGTTCCCCCCACCTCCACTCCTCTCACACAAGATAGGGGAGGGAGGGAGGCTTCCGGAACCTGACTGAGGGGCCAGCTCTGGTGCCTGTGGGTGCACCCGCCTGTGTGGCCCATCAGGCCTCTTGTGTGCTTGATTGCCTCTGATTGGCTGCAGCTGAATTCAGCAAAAGCTATTATTTGCCCTTGATGAGCCAATCAGATGGCCTCATTGGCCATTCAGAGCAGGCAAGGGAACCTGGGTGGGGGGAGGGGGGAGATGGGACACAGGGAGGTGGGGGCAGGGCAAAACAGATGCAGGACCTAAGCCTGATCTGTGTCCACCATCTGTGACCTTCATACAGATCACACCTCCCTTCCCTGACTCATCACCCCAAACCAGAGCTCCTCACCCCACATTAGGCTTACCTTGCAGCCTTTGCCCTCACTGTTCCCTCTTCCTGCAGCACCTTTCCTGGCACATCTCCTCCCTGGGGCTCCTTTCCACCTCTCCAGGCCAAGGTGAGCTGTCTCTTCCAAGCTCCCAGAGCCTGCTGCCTGCCCTTCTCTCTCTTGCTATGGCAGGAGTTATAGAAGTCACAGGGGCGGGGTGGGTGGTCAAGGAGATTCAGACAAACAGGTGCTCAAACTCTGATTAGCCCCTTTCTAGCTCTGGGACCTTGGACAACCTAGTTCCCCTCTAGAGCTTTGGTTTCTCCACTTGTAACCTCATAATCATACCTCCCTGAAGGGGGTAGGGACTCAACATGGGGTTGGGGCTGTGAAGGCAGGCCTGGAGGCTGGAGGTCCAGCAGCTGCCATGGCAGGGGGTTCTAGAGCCTCTGCAGGCTGGCTCAGGGTTTGACCCTGATGGGGGTAGACAGCCTGGACCCTCTGTCTTGGGGTCATGTTCCTGGGAAACAGGCTCTGTGACACTAAGATTTGCAAACAGAAGATTAATTTGGGGGGGGTGTGGAGGTGCTCTGAGGAACCACACTTGTAAGGGGATATACGGAGCAGACAGGTAGAGAAGCTGACCACATTCAGTTGAATGGAGGTCTCAGCCTGCCCCATGGGGAGCTCTGGGGCTGGGATGGCTCTTTCAAGATCTCTTAAATTGAGGCCAGGGATCCTAACCTTTGTACTCTGCACAACCCCACCACTGGATGCAGGCTGTTACTGGGGAGGGGGCATGACCATGGATGAGGTGGCTCCTTTCATCCAGAGGAGAGTCCTACATAGACTCAGCTGCGGGATTTCAGCATCTGGTAGTTGGTGCATGAGAGCTTATCCTGATAGGGGACCTTCAGCAGCATCCACAACAGCCCACTTCTTGAGCCCACCTTGCTTCACATAGTGAGTTTTTCCCATGTGGAAACACTTGCTCCAGAATGCTGGTTAGTCCCTTTACCTGGCAAACTTAGAAGATGAAGAATAGCAAGATGAGCTCTGCATTCCAACATAAAAGCCACAGTTGGTATGCAGCTGCTCGCTCCCTCCCCACTCACCCTGGATTGCCCTCACCCTGGCCCAGACTCTCATTCCTGCTGCGTCTGAGCCCTACCCACTATGCCCTTCTCAGGCCATGGCTTATGCACTTGTTCATCCTTCATTACAGTTAGGCCAGAGTACAAAGAGGCCACAGCACTGGGTGTTGGACATATTTTTCCCTGCCCCAGCATCTCCTGATAATGAGAATCAATTACCTTTCTGTGACTGCTGCTCTCTTGGCCTTAGGGGCCTGAAGTGACTGGATAGCAGCTGAAACTCAAAACACGACTCTCACTGTGTCACTTGTGAAAACGTTCCCTGTCTGGGAACCAGGACTTGTAGAATCACAGAGCCTAAGATCCAAGTGATTGGAAACAAGAATTCCCCCAAGTGGAGACTAGGCGTGAGGGGAATGAACCCACTCCTACTTCTCTACCTCTTGGTCCCTAGACCTATGTATTCTTGCCCATTAGGGACTTGACACTTATAATGCTCATAGATTTAGGGTGGGTACTGTGTCCTAGTGGATGGTTCCTCATTCTTTTTTTTTAATGTTTGTTTATATTTGAGAGAGAGACAGAGCATGAGAGGGGAAGGACAAAGAGATGGAGACAGATTCCAAAGCAGGCTCCAGGCTCCGAGCTGTCAGCACAGAGCCTGATGCAGGGTTTGAATTTGCAAACAGTGAGATCATGACCTAAGCTGAAGTTGGACACTTAACTGACTGAACCACCCAGGCACCCCTCCTCATTCTTGCTAGATATCATTTCCAACCTGGTAGCTTTGCCATGCTTCAAAAGGACATTCCACCCAAGAGAACTGTAAACATGTCCACACAGAACCTGTACAAAAATGTTCATAGCAATGCTATTTGTAAGATATTTTTTAAGTGGAAACAACCCAAAGGTCCATCAATTGATGCATGAATAAACAAAATGCGGTATATCGCCATGTAATGGAATATTAGTCAGCAGTAAAAAGGAATGGAGTTCTGATATACTCTACACTGTGAATAAACCTTGAGAACAGTATGATAAGTGGAAGAAGCCAGTCACAAAAGGACGCATATTGTATCATTCAGTTTATATGAAATGTCCAGAATAGACAAATCTGTAGAAACAGCAAGTAGATTAGCAATTGCCAGAGTCTAGAGGGAGGCAGGAAAGGGGTACGGGGTTTCCCTGAAAATGATGAAAGTGTTCTAAAATTAAGAGTCTTGATGCTTACTCAATTTTGTGAATAGACAAAAAGTCATTGAATTGTATACTTTGAAAAGGTGGATTTTATGGTATGTGAATTATATAAATCAGGTAAAGCTGTTATTAAGGAAAAAATATCATTCTAACACCCTCTCAGGCTGGTGGCTTCTGGGTGGTCAGGTGAGTGATGGGGCCAGTGGATCCTGTGCTCAGGTGCCCACTGAAGTATTTCTTTTGCCGTAAAGTGGGTTCCTTGATCCCATAAACCCATGGGACCCCATGTCAGTTGGTGAGTTTTGGATAGCCAGTGCCCTGCAGGAAAGGGAAACTGACCTGGTATGTAACAGCATTGTGCCAATCTCAGTCACGACGAAACACTCTAAGGTTAGAGAGGTCCAGTGTAATCAATTTCCTACCAAATGGGGTGGTTGATTGCCTTGAGAAATAACGCCAGGGCACCTGGGCGGCTCAGTTGGCTAAGCATCTGACTCTTGATTTTGGCTCAGGTCATGATCCCGGGGTCATGGGATCAAGGCACACTTTGGGCTCCACACTGAGCATGGAGCCTGCTTGGGATTCTCTTTCTCTCTCTCTCTCTCTCTCAAATAAAATAAAATAAAAATTCATTTAAAAGAAATAGTTCCATGATAAGGGCTCAGGATTTGGTCTCTGTTGCTAGCAGGTTGGGCATTCAGCAGCAGCAGCAGTAGCTAGATCAAGCTTAATCTTGGGCCCATGCATATTCTCCACCCCTAACATCATGGCTACTCTGTACATGCACCCATCGTACCAGCCCTGGAGTGACTGATGACAGAGACTGACCAATGGCAATTGGCTGAGTCATTTTGTCCAGTTATTTGGTGCCCCTTCCCAGTTAGTGCTATCTGATAGTCATCAACATGCACAGATCTTCCCATCTTGTGGCCATGCCCATAGCTCCATCCACATGCCTCTTTATCAGGCTTCCTTATCCCTGATCTTCTGGACTTTCTTCATCTTGACCATCAGCGAAACCATTTGTCACTTTCCATGAATCTGTATATATTCTTCCCATCTTTCCTTTTTATACAAAGTGGATGACCAGGTGTGCTACCATTACACTATCAGAGCCATTTCTGAGTGGGGCTGAAATATAGCTGCTGTCTGTTTTCAGCTCACATCAGCATACTAAGCTGACCCATTTAAGAATAACCTCAGCCTTCTTCCTTCTCCATCTATTGGTCATGAGGGACCTCCCCCCGCCCCCCACTCCAACCTCCGTGCAGTCTTAGTTGAGAGAGGGGCACTCATGCAATGGTATGAATGAATGGGGTCTGGACCACATGCTTATGCAGCTTTCTTGTGCCCTCTGACCAGGCTCTCATACTTGATCAAAAGTGCATCCCTTCCTTCTTAGGTGGGTTGCTCTTGGGCTCACAAGACCTCATAACTTCATGGGTCTGACAGAAGCCAGATGATTTCATATGCTTTGGTCATTTAATCATGTGCCATGTGCAGTCTCTGCCAGGGTCCAGTAATAATCCAGGAACTGCTTTTAGAATGGTATGTTGTTTTCTGTTGAAAATGGTCTGAACCCTTTGACTATATTATGATTTTCCTATTAGAATCTGCCATAAACTCCACACAGCATCCTTTCACCAAACAGATACCTCTAGTTATCATGGGACCAGCTAGGTCACGTGGCCCAAGCTGCAGGGCCACGTTCACCTCATCCTGAACCTGCCACAGAACTCTTTCTCACTCTGGGCCTCACTCAGAGCTCAGATCCTTCTATGTCACCTGGTATATGAGATGGGGCACTATCCCCAGTCAGGCTGGTCCAAGAGGACCACATTGAGGTCCTCTCTATGATTGTGTCCTTCTCACATTGGCGAACAGCCTTCCCATGGAACATAGTCATGGTAGTTTTCCTGGCCTTTTGAGGTAGAACCACTGTGGTACCACAAGAGCCTTTGATCCCTCTGTCAATTGTTTTTTTGGGAGATCTAGCATTTCTACTTCCCTAGGTGTAGGACACTGCTTTTGCAGGCTTCCCACACCTCTTGGGGTCTTTGCTGGGGTGTTAGATCATGTATCATGGGAAAGTGCTCCCACATCAATAACCTCTCCCGTATCCAGCCTCTCTTCTGCCATCCTTGATCTGGCAACCTCAGCATCCAGTCCCAACTGTCAGTTAGATTGTAGAACGCCTTCAGATATAGTCCTCTCTTCTCCTGTACCAGGCCCAGCACTTCCTGGCTTGGTCATGTTGTGGCTGACCCCAGTTTTTGGTCTGGTGGTTAGGAAGGAAGGGTGCAGATCCTAAGGGAGTGTGTTGTTTTGTAACATGGAGGCCTCTTAATCATCTTTAAGGAAGAGAAGTGGGTCCTAACATTTAACAAGGAGGAGTGGCCACTGCTATAGGCTCAGAGAGTTTAGGGGAGTCTGACGTTTCAAAGTTCTCAAGTGCAGTGATCCAGGTGTCCCCATCCCACCACTCAGGGACCCACTTCTTCCCAAACAGGGTCCTGACCTTGGGTAGCCAACATGCTAGGATTGAGACTATAACTCCCTCTGGATCATTGCCACTCTTCTAATTAAGTCCTGTGCCTGACCCTAGGCTTTTTCTGCCTCTGGCTGCAGGAGATGAGAGTCTTTTTATATCCTGCCAAGGGGGCTTCTGACTTTCACACTTCACCTTAAATTCGTGATTAATCACACTCAGCCTTTCATTGTCTCTGTCCAAAGCATTGATAGCCCTCAGCAACAGCCATCCCATTCCATAGTCCTTATAATTACACTTCCCTGAAACTCTCAGACACTTGAGATATTGCAACCATCCCCTGTTTTCCCATGTCAGTTCACAATGGGTGAACATTTGATCAATTGCACCTTATCACAGGCTCCACCTACCACTACAGTGAGACCCTCCGTGCCGGCAGGACAGCGAAAGCACACACTTTAGAGTTGGCTTTTGGGGACCACTCCCAGCACTAGCTGTAGTAGGGTCGGCTCCCTGGAATCAGACTCTGAAATGAAGGCTGGTGTGCAGGTGTTTACTGGGGGAGTACTCTCAGGGGCCACACCTGTGAGGGGCAAAGGAAGCCGGATTGGGCAGCAGCAGAAGTTTGGCTGTGATGCACTTATAACAGGAGCCTCGGCCCATTCTGCAGAGAGTGCTGGAGCTGGCCTCATCCCTCAGAGTTGCCCCCAGCTGGGGGTCAGTCCTTTCTATTTCTCTGCCTGACCTGTGTGTCAACCAGAGCACAGATGAGGCAATCCCTTCTGCTTGGGCCATAGTCCAGGCAGGGACTTAGTGGACAGCAAGCAGCATCTTGCAGCTGGGAGAATGAGGGCCTGTCCTGAAGGAGGAGTCTGGGCAGCAAACAGCATCCACATTGTGGTGCCACATAACTCAGATCCAAGTTCTGGTTGTGCCTCTTCCACCTGAGACCTTGGGTGAGTCCCAAGAGCCCCCTGAGTCCTATGTCCCAACTGTAAAAGGGGGTATTGCCAAGACCCCACTTCCCCAGGCATGGGACCTGGGGGCAGCTCAGATTGGGGAGAGCTCAAGGCTGCACATGTGTGGGGCAGGGCCAGGTTCTGGTCACCATCCAAGTGGGGGCTGGGGGCTTAGGAGCCTCCAACCACTAGAGCCGGCGGGCTCCCCATCATCTCCCTCAACCAGCAAACCAAGGTCTGGGGCAACCCTGGTTGGAAGAAGTGGGAAGCGTGAGCTAAGTCTGCACTGTCAACAAAACACCATCACGTTTGGCTCCTGGTGATGAGTGAGATGACCCAGCCCTTGGTCAAGGGGTCAGGAGTGAAAATAGTGTTTCCTCTGGAGGAGCAAGCAGAGGGTGTTTTCACTTAGCCTGTCCCGTGGGTTAATAACTTAGTGGCTATGGAGGCAGGCTGGGTTCTGAGGACTGGACTCCAGGATGACTGGTGCCATGGTGTCATTTGTTCAACAAAGTGACCAGAGTGGGGGCCATCGGGCATCCAGCTCCTAGTGGAGGGGGCTAGTGATGATGGCTGTCCATGGTGGGGAGCATTGAGGGCCATCAGGAGGTAGATAAGGACCCCTTGCGGGAGCAATGGGCTGATCACTTTGGTTGAGACCTCTGTAGGCCAGGTGGTTCTGGACATGCCACAAAGGACCCCTCATGGCAAGGGCTCCACACAGGTGGGGAAGTGGCTCAGAGGCAGGTGCCATGTCCAGGACTGGCACAGGGTCAGACTCTGGGGCATACTGGCCAAGAACACCTACGACGTCAGCAATGGTGGCTGGTGCGCTGAGGCCTGACCGTGGGGGCAGGTGTCCTGTGGGTGTGGCTGTGGAAGGAGAAGGAGACAGCAAGGTGGGAGGAAGGGGAGGCTCTAAGATGGGCGTGCGCGTGGCGGGCATGCCTTTTAAAACTATCATCAGCCTTAGTGTTCCAACAGCCTCTTTCACTTTGTAAAAGCCTTTTCTTTTGAAAAATAAAAGAAGATTGGAGGCAAGTACAATATTTGGCTGTGGCGGCTGCTAATTTGGCGCCGAATGTCACCTCCGCCTTTCTCTTCCCTGATGCCAAGTGCTCCTTCCCTGGCTCTGGGTGGGCGGGC
>NW_027532172.1:7278258-7335858 GCF_008692635.1 Crocuta crocuta | reverse complement strand
GGGTGGGGTGATGGGGGTACAGGGCGGGCTTCCTGAGCCTCTTAAGATGCGAGATTCATTTCCTTAAACACACATTGTCTCACTGCAATTTCACGTCCGAGCAGTTCTGGCAAGGAATTAACAGCCCCTGGGAGAGAGCNGTGGGGGGGGTGGCAGCACAGGCAGGGGGCTTGGGGCTGTTTGGACAGGGAACCCACAGAAGACCCGGCTCAGGGGCTGCCCTGCCTGGCCAGACAGCTTTCTAAGTGAGCCCAGCCAACATCTGTCAAAAGAATGCGTAAATCCTGCCCCATTTTAGATGTTCTGAGTATATGGAGGAGGGGGACCATATAATGATTTGGGGAGCAAATCAAGGATACTGGGCTCTCAGGTCAGAAAGGACAATTAAGACCATTGATCCAACCCCCACCAGAGAGGACTAGCTGAGGCTGACCCCCTTTCTGATGGGGGCTTACTAACTCTGGAGGCTGTACTTTGCTTTTGACTCAGGCTCCTGGACCTCTCCCCACATACTCCTCACCTCTGCCTGTGTGTCTCCTCCACAGCCCTTGTCAGCCTAGGAGGCTGCCCTCCTGTAGTCATGTGGGAGATGCAGCTCTGCTCCATGGGTGGCTCAGGTCTCTCCCCATCCCCACCAGTCCTCAGGGCACAGGCTCCCACATTGCAGGCCTGCCCATGAACCAGCTGCCTCTCTCTTCAAGGCACTCAAGGCAAGTTGTGTGTGTGTGGTGACAGTAGTCTTGAAGACGAGGCTGAAAAAAGGTAGCACTTTCACCCCCTCCTCAGTAGTGCCCTTCATACAGCGTAACAGCAGCCCAGGGAATTTGGGCCTCCCTGGCTTGGGCACATTTGGGGACATCCTCCAAGGTTGCGGTTACCCTGTTTTGCCCTCTCTACCTTCCCCCTGCCCATACCCACAATCCCTCCATCCCCAACCCTCACCACTAAAGGGTCTTGGTTCTGCTGTGGGCACCCTATAGATGCTAAGTCAGGGGCGAGCAGGAGGAGTACCATGGGGAAGGTGGCCCATCCTCCGGCTCTCCTGGGCAGCCGCTCATTCATCACCTCTTAGAGGGGAGACCTGCTAATTTGTCAGCCCATTAGCTGGGCATGAGCAGCATATGGACCCAGTTCCTGCTGCCCTCTTCCCGCCTGCCTGGGATAGCAACATCTGGGCTCACTGCGTGGCCAAGGTCCGGGCTTAGATCCCACGTGGCACTGTCTTGCCCCAGAGCTGAGCCCCTCAGTGAGGCAGCCAAGGGTTAGCACCCGACTTCTGCAACAAATCCACATTTGGAATTAGCAACAAAACCTCACTAAGCCCTGGGCTGAGGAGAGCCCTGTTTTTAGGAAACTGGGTTTTATTTTTATTGTTTAGAGAAAGGTAATTTTTTTCTCACCCACTATCAGCAAGGAGATCAATTGTTCTCATGGTGTTTCTAGATCCTCTTGTCTGGGAGTGGGGGTGGGCAGGAAGCATCGCCTAGTCCCAGTCCCATGGCTCCATTGTTGCTCCCCCCCACACACAGGAGGGATTTGTGCCCTAGAGGCTCTTTCGGTACAGCCTGGCATGTCATGCAGAGGGCTTCCGTGTCTGTGGGGTCAGTGGCTGGAAGGAGGCGCCAGCCCAGTGGGAATATGTAACCAGGGCTGGGCTCTAGTCCCTCTGAGATGACAGGCAGGGAGAGAAAGGACTGGGGGGGCTCAAGGACTCTCTGGGCCTGTCATATGCACAGTATGCATACAGATGCTCCCTGAGGCCTACTGTGTGCTGTACTTGATCCGGGGGATGGGGGACTGGGGCCTGCACTCAGGGAAGGATGCACCCCACCTCGTTCGTGGTGAGACTTCCCCCCACATGCACATGCGAGCTAGAAGAATGCATGCTGGGATGTGTGCTCCTAGACACACACATGTACCCGGGGTCACACACACTGGAACATGTGCTTGGGCATGCATTGCACACTCACAGGAACACCATCCTCCTTTTGTGTACACACACTCTGCTGTACACTTCATGTGATGCCTTCCAACATGCATGTACAGACACACACTCAGGCACAAACATTGGCTCCTGGCTCCTGCATTGCCTGCATTTATGGCAGGAGATAAATTTGCAGTTTAGCAACCTTAACCTGCTAGCACTATAAACTCAGAGAGCCTGATAGCCCGGCTTCACGGCATGTTGGCAGCCCAGCAAAGCATGGTGCTATATAGGAGGGGTTTCCCAGCCAGCTTATCCCACCAGCCCTCCAGGCCAGAGCACGTCCAGTTCCCAGCTGGAAGAGGGGCCTGTGCAGAGACTACCTGTGCCCAGGTAGAGCTGAGAAGCAGGGGACTACCTCGGGTCCTTGGCCTGAGGCATCTCTAGTGATTCCCAGGGCACTCTCCCAGGATGGAGAAAGAGACAGCAAGTCAGAGGGGTCCAGGCGCTGGGGTTGGAGTGGAGGCTGGCCTGTGTTCATGGCAGAGGCGGTCTGGAGGCCATGCTAAGGACGTGGCTGTCTGGCATCTTAGCCTGGTTCTGGAGACTGGAGGAAAGGGCTTCCTACTTGGACCCCCGTGGGGCAATAAGAACAGACCTGAGCATGTCCCAGTGGGGGTATGGCAGGGCAGGGACAGTAGTTGGATTCTGGAAAGGCTCAGATTCCTCAGGGCTCCACAGTAGCCAGAGAAGGGGAAAGGCCTGGGGCATGGGGGCTGCCCATCCCAGTGCACAGGCAAGAAAACCAGAGGGGGAATGGTACGCTCAGAGATACTCCAGGAACAAAGACTGAACAGGGCAGACCCGTGCCTCTTGCCCAGATCCCATCCTGCAGGCCCAGGAAAGTGCCCATGGAGTCCTTCCCCAAGATCCCTCCCCAGTACCCCCAGTGACCTGGGCTTATAGACCCTGCTCGGGGGACCTGTGAGTGGGCACCCCATGAGGCGTCTCCCAACAGGCCCAGTGGCATGGGTGGGGGTGGGGTAGAGAGGAACATAGCTTCCCTGGTCTCCTCTCCCTACTAAGGAGGAAATAAGGGCCACCTTACATAATTGGGGCAATTTGTTCCGCTCTTGTCCTGCTGGCATCATTGCCCTCGTCGCCTCCTTGCTCAGGGAGCCCTTGACAAAGCTAGAAGCTCAGGCGTCCCTCCCTCCTCCCAGAGGTCGCTGAGCAGAGGACACAGGAGTCCAGAGCATCCTCACTGCTAAGACCTGGCAGGCACCTAGACCTGGGGAAAGTGGGGGGCAAGAGGGGACAGAGACCAGGACTCCCACCCCCAGTCTGCCAGGTGACCCCACAGTTCTCAGAGAGTTTATGCCAGCAGACCGGCCCCCAAGGCGCAGTGAGGGGACAAAGCTGCTTCTGCCCTGGCACTAGACACTCTGCCCAGCAGCTGCCTTCACAGCCTCATGGCTAACTGCTTGTTCTTCTCTACCTTTGTTTGCCATTCCCCTGCCAGGTGGACACTCTCTCTTGCCTATGCATTCCCACTCCTCTCCTGGAAAATCTTCCCTGACCTCCCTAGCACAGAAGGAGGTGCCAGCAGCTGGAACCTGGGTCTTCCTGGCCCTGCAGTGCTGCTCACCCCGCCCTCTTGGACCTCAGTTTACCCATCTATATCCTGAGGTCCTAGACTTCCATACCCTCAAAGCCAGAATGGTTTCCTACAGATAGAAGCAGCTCTTTGAGGGTATGTCCACCACTGGGCCCAGTGCAGATCTGTGCTTGTCCTCCCCACAACCCCACTGGGCAGACAGGCTGGGCAAATGACAGATAGGCCTCAGGGCCTGATGGTTTGGTTGGGTGCTAGTGGGGCCCCTGAGGATTCAGTTGGCACCATGCATCGATCTGGGTGGATGATCCTGGGCAGATGAATTAGGGGCTTGTCCTGAAGGGGCTGCATTTCCTGCAAGGGTTCACCCAGGTGCCTTTGAGAGATGAGCTCCCTAGGAACATTTAAAACAACATAAGGTTTGCAAACACCTGGCTTACCTGACCCCCGCTGACTTCCATAGCCCCCAGGCAAGAGGTCCCATGGGCCTAGCTGAGCGGGGACCTCAAAGCAGCTTCCCAGAGAGGGGAGGTGAGGGGCAGGGTTAGGGCTATGGAGGATCACAGGTTCCCATGGAATGGAGACCACCTGCTGGGAGGTGGGGGTGGGGGTGGGGTCTGGAACACAGTCTGTGCTCCAGTGTGATTAGTCTGTGTAGTCACTGAATCCTAGCTCTAATTACTCTGTGCCTCAGTGGCCTTGTCTGTGAAATGGGGACAATGACTAGGGCTTGTGACAGTTTGATACAATGGATGGCCAGCATGGACACTCTCATGGGCCCCACTGAGGAAGTGGCCCACCTAGACTGCGAGCCCAGACACAGCATCTGCCTCCCCTGAGCACAGTACACTTCACTTTGAGCTCATGGCTGTTCAGACCAAGGGCCCTCACAGTGTTTGGCTGAGCACTGGGTCCTATTTGCACAGTTCGTTTGCATGGCAAACAGTGTGCGCGGGCACAGGAAAGACAAATGTTGGCCCCAATGGCCACTGGGGTTCTTATGGAGGGAGAACCCAGAGCTGGAGGCACCAGGGTGGTCCCTTCCTCCCCTCAGTGTAGTGAGGGGAAACTGAGGTGCAGAGAGGGGCCAGAGTCTACTCAGGAGCACCCAGCAGGGAGTGGGTGTGCAGATCACTGATCCTCTAGCTCTGGGAAACCCTTGTGTGGTGGCCACTCCAAATTTCTCCTGTCCACATGTAGGAACTTTCCTGTAAGGGCTCAGGAGAGCCTGTGAATGATGGGAGAGAATGGGTCCCCTGTGGTGTGTGTCCCCAGCATGCGCTGGTCCTTGTTGCATACACGTCCCTGATGTGTGCCTGTCCTGAGTGTGGCTTCAGCATGTACACGGCTTCTGTGTGTAAGTACTGTTTGTTCGTTTATGTATGCTTCCAATGTATTCTACAGAAGATTTAAGGGTACTTACAGGGATACATAAAATTCGAGAAGAGCCTATAAATTGGAAGTAGGAGAAAAATAAAAGAAAAATGAGGGAAAGAACAAAGATGGGGTTGGGAGGTGCTGACGCAGGATGTGGACGAGATAGCCCGGCATGACTGTGCTCCCTGGTACACTCACTTGCACACTCACCATCGGCCAGCACCTGCTTGGCTCTGGTACCCACTGCTTTATCAGTGCCTGACACTTGAGCACTGTGACCCTCGTTGGGACCTGATCCAGAAGCCGCTGTGAGTCAGGCGTGCCCATGCCCCCACCAGGCCCAGCACTCTGGCTGTTAGGAGACTCTCAAATGCTGTGTCCAGCGGGAGGATTTAGGGCCATGACCTTCAGGTAGCCCCAACCATCTGTGGCCAGAGAAGTTTCACTGCTTAAAACATGTCAGATGGCTGCAGACCACCTTTTTGAAGTATGAATGGAAACCCACAGAGCTTCACCCAGGTGACATTCAGTGACAGCCAATGGGTCAGTCAGGGCTGTGGTGCTTTTTCAGTGAGCCTAACTGTGAGGCCTGGTAAGGTCCAGAGCAGCTTCCTGGCACTGGGCATGAATGTGGTGAAATGGGCGTGTTCGAGCTGGTCTGCATGATCTGGTGGGTGTGCCTGGACCTACAGTGTGTGCCCAGGGACGGGGCAGGACCCATCAATGACCTTGCCCCCTTGATACTATGGGAGGCCACAGCCACCTCCAGGTCTCACCTCTGCCTCTGTCTTTCTCCCCCATACCTGATACGTGAAGATCCCGTGTTTTCACAAGAGCAGCCGGCCTGAGGGCCTCTCACTCTGATTGGTGCTGTCATTATTTGGCAACATCTTCAGCAGAGAGTTTCAGCAGCAAAGGGCAGACTTCCAGTCTGCAAGGCCTAGAAAGGCTGGCCCTGCAGGACAGCGTGGGGCAGGGAAAGCTCTCAGGGCCTCGGGAGCAACCCTGGAAGGAGGCTCCACGAGAAGCCAGCAGCACCTTGCATTTGACCTTTCATTGTTGAGGAACACCCCACAAAGCCTGGCTGAGGCAGCTGAAAGCTGTGCGGATGCTGAGAGTGAAGGCTCATGCCAAGCCACACCACTCATGAAGAGCAGAGCCAGGATCCAGGCCATGGCTTTTTAGCCATTCTCGGCTGCAAATGGAAGGGACTCGGGGGCAGGAAGGGCTCCTCTTTGGACAGATTCTGACCCTTCTGCCACTTCAGTTGCCTCATCTTTGAGATAAGAAGCCACCCAGCTGCTGAGCACCTCCCCATGCCCTTATCACAGGTCAGAGAGGGGGATGGATAAAGAAAAATCAGGTGAACCCACATTCTCCCAGGAAGCCTGCCTGGGGGGTCTCAGGACAAACTCAGTTTCTGGCCATTCTGGGGTTCCCTGAGAGACCTTTCCCAGCCCCTGAAGAGGGTTGCCCACCCGGCTAGGAGGATGGAATGGAGGTGATGTGGGCAAAGGAAGCAGCCTTTGTCCTTCACTCCCTGGTATTCGGAACTGTGCCTCAGGCCCAGCCTCAAACCGATCTCATGAGGGTGTTTATGGGGGTAAGTTTCTGCTGCCCTGGGCTGGGAGACAGTCATTTAGATAAGACCTCCATAGCAGCTAGAGCTATAAAAATGATTAGGAGTCCTCCCGGGGCCACCAAGGGTGCACTGGAGCCCCTGCGCACACAGACTCCCACAACCCTTCACCCTGCCCTGCCAGGACTCTCGCCCAGAGAGGCAGGAAGGGGGCCTCATAGGAATCAAGACAGGCTCAGAGGAGAAAGGGATTTAAGAGACCAGATGGCAGGCCAGTGATCAGGCCCTGGGGTCTTTCTCCTTGGGCTGTTGTGTGGGACAGAGGGGCCGTGTGCTCTGCTCTTGAGGGCAGGGTCCACGTCCAAGGCCATGCTGGGCCAGGGCTCCTCAAGGTGGTGAGCCAGGTAAAGGGCAGACCAGACTTGCCAGGGCATGAGGGACTCTGTGGCCCTGAGACCTGGAACTGATGACTGGAGCCTGAGAAGCCCAGTGTCATGGGCTCCTCCACTTACTGCCTAGTCATCAGCCCATTTCTCCAGCTGCCAGAGCCTTGGTTTCTTTAGCTGTAAAATGGGGACAACAACCATAGCTGCCTCTGGAGATTGTTCTGACTCAGTGGCTCAAGTGCTGAGCCCTGTCTCACCTCCTGGAGGGGAGGGCCTATCCTCACTGTTGTCCCTCCGAAGCTGAGAGGCTGAAGAGTCCTGGGGTAAGGGAGGCAGGGCCCCCTTGGTAGGGAGGCAGCAGGAGAGAGCTGAGCCAGGGTGGGTGGCAAAGGGGCCCAGACGCTGGCACAGATAACCTGTTTCCCATAAACACGGGCGCCCACACCAGCCACACGAGTTGGAAAGCGCGGGTATGTTTACTCGCACTCCCCCGTGCCGGCTGGTGTGCTGGGCACAGCTTCCCTCCCAGCTGCCTCGACAGCCGGTGGCTCCCTGCTCAGGGCGGGGAGCCAGCAGGGGCCCCGGATCTGCCTGCAGTTCCATTCACCTCGGGCTCAAGTCTCAGGGGCCCTGAGAGTCTCCTCTGGTGTCCATGTGGTGGGGCTGTGATACGCTCCCCTGCTCTTTACAAGCACCTGAGTAGACAAAGGCCTGGAGGCTGGAACTGTCAGGGACCCGTGCCTCATCTTAAGGCAACAGGTGTCTCTCTAGTGAGGTCCAGGGCCCCTCCATCCCCACAATCCAGCTGACTTCTCAGTGAGTGCTTCCCACAGGGGTATGGACACACCCAGAACTAGTGGGTGCACATTGCAAGTGGGTGCCATTGCAGGCATCCTGGTGCCCCATGGACCCTAGATGCTGGGGCTCCTGTTTCCGGTTCTCTGCGCTCTGAGCACCTTATCTGAGCTCAGCAGGTCTGTGGATCATCTCCGTGAAGTGAGGGCAGACTCTTGGCTAGGCGTGAGTCTCCATGGCATTGTATCACCCTTTTGAGACACACAGGTGCCCAGTGCTGACATTGCAGTCAGGGACATTGGATTGTGTCCTCCCAGCCCCCATGGAATTGGCCATTTGACATTGCCACCTCTGTAATAGTGAGACACCCCCCCATCCCTCCCCACCATCACATTCCTTTCTCACCTCCCACCTGTCCACAGACTTGACCACCAAGGGAGCCAGAACCTAGGGAAGAAGATCAGACTGCCTGCTTCACATAGGCATACAGCCATGGGGATGCTGCTGTCTGGAGTCCTGCCCCCTGTGCAGGGCAACCATGAGTGAATTCCTTCTCAGCTACCCTGATGACCGGGCTTGCATGCTTCCTGTGACAGGGAGCTCCCTATCTATCCAGGCAATGTTCCCAGGGTTTGGGAGCCTTGAGTGTGGGAAACTTCCTCCAGTTTCCCCTGGGCTGAAATATGACCCTCTCCTCACAGGTACCATTAGGGACCTCAGAGTTGTGCCCTCAGGAACTTTGGAGAAAGGACTTCTACTTGGAGCTGGGTGGAGTCATGCCCCCCCACCCCCACCCCAGGACTGCTCTCACCTGAAATAGAGAGACCTTAATGCTGGCAGTCTTGTTCCAAGTCAAGTCTGGAATAATGGATGGATAATCAGGATTACCACGGTTTTAAAGTCAGCTTAGAAATTCACATCTGTTTCATAGGAGCAAAGATGGGCCACACCCAGGAACGACCACGCAAACACTTGTGTTTGTGGCTGCTCTTGCCTTGCCCTGGGACATGTGCAGGGCAGGCCTCGCAGAAGTGGGGGTCCGCACAGGGGCAAGTGCAGGGAGGGCTGCACAGACTGGCCCTAGCTCAACTGGGAGGATTTGGTTTATTGTTTTTGTTGGGTTTTGTGTCTTTTGAAAAACAAGAGATTGAGCCTTTTTATGACATGGATTTTACAGCGTAACGAGGCAGCGTAATTTCCCATTCTCAGCAGCAAGTGCACTTTTTACACTAATTGCATAATTAGACATAATGTACTAATTGCGGTAATGGATGACAGTCAACGAAACTTTAACTTTAAAAACAGGGAGGCGTTGCTGGGGGTGGTGGCGGGGGTTTGTGCCCCTGTGAGTTTTTCCAAGGGAAATCTGCTGGTGGGAGCTCCTACTGGCTACCTCTTGGGGGCCCAGGGGCTGCTGAGCCACCAGGGCCTTCTCACCTTGTGATCTAGGCCCCACTCCCTCCCCTGAGCTGTCTGGCTATGTACCTCCCTTTCTGCTCACAGTCTGTCCCCCAACCTCCCTTCCACCCTTCACTAGCCCCTGTGCTCCTGCTACTGAGCAGTCGGTCCACTGACGTTCCCTCCTCCCAGCCTCTGCACCTGCCATTACTCCTGCCCAGCCCACTATCCCCTGGCCACCCCCAAGTCTGGCAGACTCCCACCCAGCCTTTCAGGCTCTCCCCTGTAAAGCCATCCCCGTCTTTTCCTTGACAGCCCCCTCCCGGCTGGCTGTACCCAAGCAAGTGAGCTCCATTCCCAGTGTCTCCTGCATACCTCTTCCTGCTGCCACTCCTCTATCCTTGGCAGTCTGAAAGGACATCTGTCCTCTCTGGATTGTGAGTCCTAGGAAGGCAAGGACAAGATCTGGACCATCTCTGCTGCCCCAGGCTCAAGAGGGCCCCAGGGCCAGTTGCATGAATGTGGTATGCCCCAGTGGAAATGTAAAGACATGGGAGTGGGGTGGGAGTAAATCGTCACATCCTGACCTGCTTCTCAAAGCCAGGCCAGGAGCCCTCCTCCCAGCTCCCACACTGCCTTCGTGTTCTCCATTGCAGCCCCCATAGGACCACATTGTAATGGCCTGGGTGGTGTCCGTGACTTCCTCTAAACAGAGTGTTCATTCCAGGAAATCCCTATTCAATATGACGGTTAGTAATGTGACAACCAGCATGACTGCATACAAACCCTGCTTGTGACAGGACACCATATATAGCTAACTGTGGAGCCAACCCACCACAGGATGGTGACAGTGTGGCATGGCAACTGGTGAATGTCAGCAGCAGATAAGCATGTGACCAAGTGGCACATAATCCCCTGCTTGTGCGCCAGCTGTGTGCTCTGAGGGTCCCTTGCCCTTGCTTTACTCTAAGTCCCGCACTAGGTAGGCCAGGGAGGGGCTACACCCTGGCCACAGGGAGCTGTCAGCCACACACATAGTCCAGGGCCTGGACTGTCTCTAAAGCAGCTAAGTTAGGGTTTTTATGCACACACTACAGGGCAGCCCCCTTTGTCTCACCAGGAGCTGAGTTGTGGAGCTCAGGGTTTAGGTGAAGGGAGAGCCCAGGAGCTGCAGCCTGTCCTAGATCTGTTCTAGATCTCTCCTGAGTCCTGAGTGTTCTCAGCAGAAGGGGAGCACAGGTACCTGGCTACTCCATTGATCCTGTGGTCTTCAAGGGTGATTAGCAGCTATGTCAATACCCTCAATTTTCCCTGCAAAGCCAGGAGATGGGCAGCAGTCTGGCAGGAGTGAGGTCAGAGGCCTGAGATCCAGCTTTGCCCTGACTGACTGGGGTACCTGAGCTAATCACTACCAGTTTCCCCCACCTCTTGGCCCAGCTCAGGGTCCCTAAGCCACCAGGATACCCCTATCCTCCTACCCAAGGCTCTCCTGATCCCTGGCACAAGTGTGTCCCGTTCCAGTCCCTGTGGCCCTGTGGCCTTTCTGGTGCTTGCCTCTGTGGGCCAGCCTAGGGGGAGCCCAGCCCACCATCTCTGGTCCCCTTGCTGCTCTCCGTGCAGGAGCCTGTTGGCATGAGGGCTAGGCAGTTAGGGCCTTCACCAGTTGCTCCTTCCAAGACCGGGGACCGGATACTGAGACATGAATGGGTTGGAGAATAGCAAATCCCCCAGAGGGTCGTATTGTGGGGCTCCTCTCTCAGCACCCTGACTGTGCCCTGCCCAGTAACCTGGGTGGGGGGAGGGAGCCAGGATGCTGGAACACCCGGGTAGCCGAACACCCACCTGAGCCTGGGCCTGTGAGGAGACAGCCAGCAGCAGGGCCCAGCCTGTGTCAAATCTTTCTCGTTCCATTTTCTTTCTGATTTAATTTTCCAGAGATTAGGGCCCGTTCACCTTCGCTGCAGAAAGGAGCCTCACACGCGCCTGTTTTTACTCCCAGGATTAGGTGGCTATGTAGTCAATCAGGCCGATTCTGCCAGTCCACCCCTCCTTCCCTCCAGAATGGAGGCCTTCGGTGTGACCCTCGTCTGCCACCAGACCCCCAGCTTATCCCTTGTGCTCCCTTTACCTTACCTTGTGTCTCACCTTCAAGTACAGGAATAAGTGCAGGGAACCGAAGTACGCAAGTGTGACCTGAAGCAAGGATTTTGGGTCAGACAGATCTGGTTTGAATCTAAACTCTGCTGTATAACTTAAGCTCTCTGACCCTCAGTGCCCTGTGTGCTTGCTAAATGGACATGATCCGAAGCGACCCTCCTCTGGTTGTCCAAGATCAGTGAGGTCAGGTGTGAAAACATCTGCCCCAGGGTGGCCAGAGCAAACACTCAGTGAACAGCGTCCTTCCTGGGGCCTCCATTGTCCCTCTTCGCCCTTTGCCCTCCTCCCCTTCCCCTCCTCGCCTCCTTTTCCTCTCCCTTCCTCCCACCTTCCTCCTCTCCCTGGGCAGGTTGAGTGCTGGCTCAGGGCCAGGCCCCACTGCCGCCAGTTCTGGGACTTTGCAAAGAGCCTCTCCAGTATGACTAGGGGCATCCGGTTCTCCAGTCCTGGGGTCTCTTGTCTCCTGTGATGTTGTCTCTGTTTCCAGGTACCTCAGAACCCGACCCCACTCTTAGTCAGGACTATCATGAGCTGTGGGAATGAGGCTGGCTCTGTCTGCCCCTGTGTACGTTCAGGCTTCCTGTCCAAGGTCAACGTACCTACAGGTGTCCTCTAGGCTCCTCTTTATGTGGAGACACCGGAGAAGCAGGGGGCTGGGCAGAGGTTCTGGGGCCCCTGAGGAGGCCTTGACCTCCACAAGCCCCTGAAATCCTAGGCGGAAAGGCTGACCAGGCATGCCGCTTAACTAAAGAATCACTAGAGCTGAGAGAGGGTCGGCGTTGGGGCCAGCAATGGGGGACACAGGGAAGGAGGTGAGGAGATAAGGGGAGCGATATAGGGACAGGTCTCCATAACTGACGGGGAGAGGTGCCCTTAGGGGAGGAGGCCAGAGGTATCTGGTCCAAGGGAGGGGAGCCAGAGACTCCTGTGAACAAAGGGCTGCAAGCTGCCTTGGAATTGTCATCCTTGGGGTCTCAGCCACCCCTGCTCCATATGCTCACCTGGCTCCAGCCAGCCTGTCTGCCAGTCTATTGCCCTGACCCACTACTGTTCACCATCTCTGAGGGATGGAGGCCCTGCCTCTTCCTCCCCCATCACGGCTGGTGCCAAGCTGCAGCAACCTGTAGACCTGCAGGCCCCCATATCTTTCCTCAGTCCAGCCGTCTGTGCAGAAGTGGGGGCCTTGGAGGCTGTGCTGCTGTGGGAGCTGTTGGGTTTTTCCAATTAGCTTGCTGGGCCAAGGACACCAGCGGGCATGCAGGCCTGCTGTGGTTGTTGAGGCCCTGCATCCGGTGCACCCTGGCCTGTCTGTTGCTTGTAAGCCGGCTCCAGGGACCAGGGCTAGAGGCTGGGGCTCAAGGGGAGCCAGCCCTGGCATGCTTTCTGCCCTGGGATCTCCCAGGCATCCTGCTGGGCTTATAGGTAGAAAGTACCTCCTCAGACGGCATCAATGGAGAGATGACCTATCTCCCAGGGTGGGACCATCTGCTGAACTATATCACGCAGATCTCCCTGGGACACAGGACTCAGCTCAGGCCCACCCCCAAGGGACAGGGGCACCTAGAATAGGTCCAGGGGAATGTTTAGAGGGATGAAGCACTTGGAGGAACTTGAAGGAACAAGGGCTGCCGTGTCTCAGGGGCTCTTTTGGGATTGGGGCACAGGCTTGGCTGGTAGTTTGACCAGCCCCTAAGTTCTAGGATTCAGCCCTTGTCTCCCCAGAAACTCCTTCTAGCCCATTTTACCACCCTTGCTCTAGAGAGAATTTAGAAAGGCAGGGAAGGCAGAAGGGAAACAGGGATAGCATGAGCAAAGGGGTGGTAGTGGGCATCAGCATGGGCTAGGGACCCAGAAGCCTGCAGGGGCACACCAGGTCAATGGGCTGGAGAGGCCACCAATGCTGGCACCAAGGGCCAGCAGAAGGGTGTCATAGAGGCTCCTTGGGAAAGGAAGAAAGAGTGGCAGATGTAGCCCCAGGCTCCAAGGGGTAGCTGCAAACAGGAATATAAGAGTCAGACCGAGGTCTAGCTGGCCGCAGAGCTCTGCTCTTGAGCAGGGAATTGGGCATATGCATTTGCCAAGGGTCCATTACACACAGGCCCAGTGCCTGGGGAGAGTTGGAAAGGAGCTGGCCTGGCTGTGCTGTATCAGTGGCGTCCCTGTGTCTGGGCTCCCCTGTCATCACCTCCAGGGCCCCGGCTGAGGTGTTGGAGACAAGAACAGGATGGCTGGAGAGGGGCTGCCCAGGAAAGCCTGGGAGGAGGGTGGGGCTGGAGGCAGGCAACCCCAGGAGACCACGGATGTCTGCCCAGGAATGGGAGCCAATGGCCTCAGATCCTTAGTGTGCCGATCTAGCAGAAAGAGTGGAGGCAGGGAGAGACTGTGACTCCTGCAGAATTCTGGTGATCCTCAGTAGCAATAGTGACAATAGTGTAGGCTCTTTGCAGTCCTCCATCAGCCTGCAGAGAGGGTACTGCCGTTCTCTCCTTTAATAAATCGGACACCAAGGTTCAGACGTGAGGTGACTCTTAGCAGGGCTCCTGCTTTCAAGGCCTTGAGCCACCTTTCAGGGCCCTGGGATATGACACTTCCACCTGGAGACCCACTCCCTCTGGCTCCTGAGCCCTGTCCCAGTCACCGTGCCACACTGCAAGGGACACCCTGGATCCGGTGGGGAGGAATTCCTGGGCTCCCAGAGGAAAGTTATCAGGAGGCTGCTTAGTCCAGATTCTGATCGGGGACTGCCACGGCTATGGACAGCCCTATTTGGGATACCTGGGAATGACCTTGACAAGAGAGTCAGGTGTTGGAACTTCATCCCCTACCCAGAGAAGCCAGGCAGCTGCGCCCCCTGCTGGCATAAGTGGGCCAGGGTGCACTCGCCAAGGCTTCAGCTGGTGTAGCTGGCCTCAACACGCCCAGGGCAGTGGCTCCAGGCCAGCAGCTCATGCTTAAGAAAGGGTGTATTTTTAAAGTCCTGAAACCTGGGATGGAGAGGTCCAGGAAGAACTGGCTTTGCCATCCATCCAGAGTCGTGTGGCCTTGACCTGTCCTTTCTTGTTTCTGAGCCTCAATTTCCCCAACAGTGGGCACTGCTCTCCAGGCTCCCCACATTTCCCAGTGACCCCAGACTCAGACCCCTCCTTGATCTCTGTCTCCATCACCATCTTCCATCTAGGGGCCTCTGCCCTGAGGCACAGCCCAGGGAGCCCAGGAAACAGCCTGGCCTGATGCCCACTTGGGGCCTCCATCCCCCCTGGCCCTGCATCCCGGCCTCACGCCTCACCCTCTAATCGCCACTGCTCTGTGGGAAGGAGCGAATTCGCCACAAATTATTTTGTTCTAGGAGAAGGACAAAAAGAAAAGAGAAGCCGGGAGGGATGGGGGGTGGCAGGAGGAGGAGACTGCCTGAGCCGGCTTTGTGTGGTACTTTAACCCTTGGACTGCTGGGCGCTGAGTGGGCGGCGGGGCAGGGGCTCCAGGCTGATCCCTCACCTCCTCCCCCATCAGCTGCTGAAAGCCTTATCTCCCCCACATCTGGCTGTCACTCTCCCTACTTTATCTCGCCTGCCTGTCTGTCTCTCATCAGCTGCCTCTCCCACCTCCTTATCTCCTCCTCATCACCTCTTCTCTCTCTACATCCCTCTGGTTCTGCACTGCCCGATGGCATGGCCCCGTGGTGGCGTTCAGTAGTGGCATGTGACTTCTGTGAAGGAGTCAGCTTTGGGAGCACACCTCCTGGGGTCATCTGGATGGACACATGTGGGGGTGTAAAATGCACACTTAAATACTCACGTATGCATGTGCATACACCCAAGACCCCAGCCTGGAACAAAGAGGCCCGCTGAATTCACTCCTGTGACTCACATCTAAGCCTCAGGCTTCATCTAGAGGCTCTAACCCCATCTTACCCCCAACACGCAGGCACACGCACACAGATGGATGTGTGTTGAGCCATAACACACACGCTCACGCATGCAGATGCAGACTGTCAGCTCTACACCCCCACGTGAGTGAGTGCACAGACCCAGTCCTTAAGGAGAGAGGGGCAGATTTATCCTCCCGACACACCTCCTTTTCCCTGGTCCCTGCCCCCATATTCTGTGCCCTGAATGAGAGAGGAGCTCCGAGGGGGACGCAGAATTCCCACTAGTTTCTGTAAATGCCTTGGGGCAGCACCAGCAAAAGAGGCTATGGATGCCTGCGCCCTTGGGGAGGGGTGGCTATACGTTTGTGATGCATGTGTGGGCGTGTAGATGTGTGTAGTAAGTGTGACAGTGTCTTCATGTCAGCAGGCATGTGGTATGCAGTGTGTGCTTACTGGTTCCATCTCCCCACATACACACACCCTGCCTCCTATCGAGCCCGCCCTTCCCCCTCTGCTGCTCTCAGCTGCTCTGAACTAGTCACAGGGGTGTTGCTCATGGCCCCTGGAGGAGGAACCCTGAGTCCTAGAGAAGGCAGTAACAACCTGGTCCCACCAGTCACAACCAGGGCAAGCTGTGGAATCTATGACTGTAGCCTTTCTTCAAGTTCAGAAGGGACACTGGGCCCAACCCTCAGACATCCATGCTCTCCGAGTGGCCAGAGCCAGAATTGGGGCAGGGCCAAGGGTTGGACCATACTATGCAGAGGGCAATGAGGAGGCTGTGGCATGGGAATGTAGAACCACCCTGGTCTCACCCCTGGCTCCTGCTTCCTTCTAGATCTACAAGGACAACCGGAATCTATTTGAGGTGCAGGAGAACGAGCCTCAGAAGTTGGTGGAGAAGGTAGCAGGGGACATCGAGAGCCTGCTGGACAGGAAGGTACAGGCCTTGAAGGTAGGTGCAGTTGTTTGGGCTGAGGGAGGGCCAGGTGAGTGGCTCTGCACTGTGTGGGCAGTGCCCCTACCCAGCATGAACACATGGCCCTCCTGTCCCTCTGAATTCAGGCTGAATTCACTGGCAGGGCTGTGCTCACCTGGACTGTGGGCAGCAATGTCAGGAACAGATAGTTTTATCTGGAAGAGGCTGCATGAGGGTGACCTGGGGTCCTGGGGCTCTTGTGCAGGCATAAAGGTGGGGCCCAGGCAGGCTTGGAATTCTCAGATTCCTCTGGTCTACAAGTGTGCTCGGGGTGAGCACCTGCTGATGCTGGGAGGGTGGGCTGCCACTGCGATGGGGAGGGAGTGTGGAGTGGCCCCAAATGCCCCACAGAGAATGTGGGAGCCATGTAATGCTAGGGATTGGAGCCCCCCCCCACTCTGCCCATGACCTTGAATGTTTCTCTGCCTCCCTCTGAGCCTCACTCTCCCCCTCTAATCTTAGAGAGGTTGTGCCTGTCAGCTCCAAGGCGCTGCCGTTCTGAGAGTTTACAGATCCTGCTCAGCTGCCCTGACCGCTTATACAAAGCCAGCAGGCCCCTCAAACTCCACCCACCCCAAGGGAGTGCAGGTGGGGGAGGGGCTTCTAGAGCTGCGAGGTTGTGCAGTAAATGAGGGAGAGTGTCCAAGCTGCCCCCTGCATCAGAGGCACAGCTGCCACTGCCCCAGTCCCCACGTGTGTCAGAAAGAAGAGTCCAATAAAAAGGAATGGAGTACTGATGATACACATGATAACATGGATGAATTTGAAAACATTCTACCAAGTGAAAGAAGCTCTCCACAAAAGACCACCTATTGTGTGATCCCATTTCTGTGAAATGTCCAGAATAGGCAAATCCACAGAAATGGAAAGTACATTAGTGGTTGCCTAGGGCTGGAAGGGAGGGGGAATAAGGAGGGACTGCTAATGGGTACAGAGTTTCTTTGGGGGGTGATGAAAATACTCTAAAATTAGATTGTGGTGATGGTTGCACAACTCTGCATGTGCTAAAAAAATAACACTGAATTCTATACTTTATGTGGGTAAATTTTGTCGTATGTGAATTGTATCTCAGTAAAACTATTTTTCTAAAAAAAAGATGAGCAAGTCCATACAAGCCATACCCAACCTCAGGCCAGGGGCCTGGCAGGGTTAAATCGGGTCAGTCACCGAGTCCAAGCCCCCACCACATCCAGGCCCCAAGGAAAGAACCCATGCTGGGCCCTGCCATCCCACTGGCGACCCCTGCCTGTCCTGTGTTATGTAGAATCACAGAGTAGGGAGAGGCTGGCATGCTGGGACCAGAAACCCAGAGGCGGTGGACCCTGAAGGCCTCCCACCCAGGGGGGGATCGAGATGACCCAGAGCTGGGCCCAACCCAGTCCAGCCTGACCTTCAGGAGCTCCCAGTCACAGGCTGGGAGACAACTGGAGAAATGAACTGCCCCCGGGAAGAGGGCAAAGCCCAGTCTTGAGCTGGGACAGCAGTCCCTTGGCGGGGAGGGCGGGTGTCCAAGAGTGTCTCCCCTAACTGTGAGAAACATTCTGCTGCCCTATCCATCCAGCATATCATGTCCCCTCCTTGGTTTTCCTAGAACTGGGCCTGACCTGGATCCTGTCCCCTCCTTTCTTGCCTCTCTGTCTCTCTCTCTTCCATTCATTCCAGACTCCTCATTTGCCTACTACTTCCTTGCTTTCCTCCATTTTACAAAGTGCAGGCCAGCAGCCCTGAACTTGTGTTGAAACTTTCTGATAAATTGAGGAAGAGGCATCCTTTAGGCCTTTAGGCCTGCTGCCCACCCTGGCTTTAGGACTCAGTGAGAGGTGCTGAGTGGTGGCAATGGCAGATGCCTGGAGGGCATGGGCCCTCCACAGATGGAGCCCAGGGCCCAGCCCCCTGCCCATCCTCTCTGGGCACTGCAAGTCTGGGATCCCTCCCCAAGCTCCTCCCCCATGCCTAGACAAACTATCAACCTTGTTACCTTGGCAGGGAGGATAGAGCCCAAGACTAAACCCCATCCTGATCCCAACTCTCTCCCTATACTCCACCCACATGCTGGACCCTGCCCCTGGAGGCAGGGCAGAGGTCTCTCTCCTTCCCACTGCATCTGCAGCCTAGCCCATGGCCTGGTACAGAATTGGTGCCAAATACAAATTATTTTCTTTTTCTTTTTCTTTTTTTTTAATTTATTTAAGTAATCTTAACACCCAATGTGCGGCTCAAACTCACAACCCCAACATCAAGAGTCACAACTAAGCCAGCCAGGCATGCCACAAATCATTTTCAAAAGAAGAATGATGGGGGAGAGACTGAGGGACTCAGTCAGTTGAGCGTTCGACTCTTGATTTTGGCTCAGGTTATGATCCCAGGGTCATGAAATCGAGCCCCACATCAGGCTCCACTCTGAGCATGGATCCTGCTTGGGATTCTCTTTCTCACTCACTGTTTGGGCACTCACCATGTCTTGTCTGTCACAGGTTGCTCTCACTGCAACCCCGTGAGGGAGGCCCACTTCACAGAGGGAACACCGAGACTCAGACATGCCATGCATCAGGCCAGGATGTAAACCCAGGTCACTATGATGCTAAGCCAGGCCCTTGACTCCCCACATGATTCCAAGGTGTGCACAGAGCCCACCACTCTTACCTTCCCAGCACTCTGCTGGCCCTTCATGAACCCCCCTGCTGCAGTGCCCTGGCTCTAGGCCCACAAGATGCTTCTGTCCACATCCCCAGAGGACACAGAGGACAACCATCCTCTCCTGCCTTGGTCCTAATTGTTCAGGATGAGCTTTGGTCTTAATTATGTTTTAAATTTGCTTTTAATCAAGTTCTGGCCCTTCACTCCTTTCCCACATTTGTTTGCAGCCTGGGTGCGTGTAGAGACAGGGATGTGGGGGACTAGACCCCTTACCCCCCTCCATTGTTCCTCTCTCCCTGGACCCCATCCAGTAATCCAATTTAAATCCTCTTGCTCTGGTCTGGAATTTTAATTTGGGGCTTGCAAAGAGGGATCTGAGCAACGCAGGACGGAAGTTCATTGGCTCATCTAATCAGGGACAATCAGACATTTGTTACGAGTTTCTCCAAGCTGCACAAGGTGATTTATGGGGCCAAGA
This sequence comes from Crocuta crocuta, assembly GCF_008692635.1. Taxonomy (NCBI): domain Eukaryota; kingdom Metazoa; phylum Chordata; class Mammalia; order Carnivora; family Hyaenidae; genus Crocuta; species Crocuta crocuta. The sequence goes on along the minus strand of NW_027532172.1, from coordinate 7,316,665 downwards.
GTCAGGAAGGAGCAGGGCCAGGTCAGGAGCCTTGCAATACAGGCAACCAGCATTCCCAGGCTGGGGAAAGCTGCTAGGACCTCAGCTTTGGGGACATGGAGGGCAGCTGTCTTGTGAATTCTACTTCCCAGGGAGCTTGGGCCTCGAGCCAGGGCCCATTCTCTAAGGGTCTTGAGTTCCAGAAGACAGAGAGAGGTGCCTGAGTTCTTACAGCACATTGGAGGCAGACTTGGGCCCAAATCAGGACTCTGCTGTCCTCCCTACTGGGGCCTTGACACAAAGCCCCTCAGAAAGGTCATTTCTTCATGGCTGTATTTTTTTCATCCATTCAGTCATCAACATTCTCTAATGGCCTACTGTGTGCCAGGCTGGTGCTGGGTGGGCAGGGGGAGGACAGGCCTGCTCCTGCCCTCAGAGAGCAAGAAGTCTAATCATATCCCAGGCCTTAGATCCCCCTCTGTAAAGTAGGGACATGAGACCCTCCCTGCCCAGTACTTCTGGTCTCAGTCTCACACCTCCAGGAGCCATCATTTGTAAAGACCACAAAGAAAACAGTGTCCCCAAAGGTTGTGCCACCTTCAGCACTGTCCCTAGTACTTCTGCTCTGTGGCTTAGAGGAGAGGCTGCAGGAGGAGACACAGCCTTGATAAAGTGAGGAGTGACCCCAGTGCAGGGGGTTCCAGCCTCCTCTCAAGGTGAGGCCATGGGCATTGTCGTTTAGTTGTCTCAGTTCCCAGAGATGGGAAGCCCAAGGCCAGAGCACTCAGAGACATCAGTGTGTCTAGAGCCTGCTCTTGGGGAGATCCTCTTCCCTCCACTTCAGACAAACCAGAGGCAGTGGAAAGGCTTGGGTGGAGATCCAGGTCCTAGAGACCTCAGCCCTTAAGCTCTTCCCTTCTACCATGCCCATGCTTCCCGTGCTCTACCTCAGGTACCCCCTGCTAATCACAGGGCCATGACCTTTCCAGTCGCTTGTACTTTTGTGTTCCCGCAGTGCTTTTCAAACTTTTTTTCTTTAAGTAGGCTCCACACCCAGCGCAGGGCTTGAACTCATGACCCTGAGATCAAGACCTGAGCTAAGATCAAGAGTCAGACACTCAACCAGTTCAGCCACTTAGGCACCCCTTGTCTTCCTGCAGTGTTTTTATACCTGCTTGAACATTGGGGTCACTTAAGGAGCTTTTAAATGGTGATGCCCAGGCCTCACCCCAAACCAAATACATCACATTCTCCAGAGGTGGAGCTGGGCTTCAGTATTTCTCAGTGCTCCACAGATGACTCATGTAGATTTAGAAGTCAGAACGTTTCCCCTAAAATGGACAGAAGTAATTCCCTTCCACAATCGTTCGCCTCTTTCTTAGTGCCTGTTAAGTGCCCAGCCTAAGATGAGCTAGAACACTCCAGATCTTTCCAAATCTTCTTTACAAGCCAAGAGTATCTTATCCCCATTTTACATTTGAGAAAATTGAGCCCCAGAGAGTTTAAGCCACTGGCCCTAAGTCTCACACCAAATTCAGGCTTTAGATCTGGGCAGCTGGGCTTCAGACCCCACAAACTGCCCCCCACCGCCTCCTCTGGGCCTCCTCTGGGCTACCACTGGTGGCCACAAGGCATTTGCTGTCTGCAGGGCATGGGCAGGGCAAGGGAAGAAGAGATGGGGCTCTGGTCTCCTCTGATAGGGGCTTGCTCTGGAATGATCTATTGACCTTGGGCAAGTGCCTTCCCCCACAGGTTCTTCCTTGGGCAGCGGAGACAGACACGATGCACCCCTTCCAGCCCAGCCTCGTGAAGCCCAGATGGATGGGACAGGGGGTGACACAGCTGCAGCCCTGGATCTGGGGGCTCTGGTGGGCAGTGTTCCCACCCTCAGTCACCTCTCTGGGGAGCGAGCATCATTTAAAGAGTAAAATTAAAAACCCTTCTGCACACTGCCGCCCTGCTTTTGCCGCTAATGGCCACTTAACCCAATTAAACTGATGCATTGTTGGCAGTGTGGCCAGGTCTGTTCAGGAACTGGGCTCTGGGTTGGGTGTTCAGAGGAATAGAAGGAATGAGCCAGGGAGGGGGCCGAGGAACCCCCCCCCCAGCTATAGAGTAGACCACGCCTGTCAGGAGGGGAGCACATTCCATCTAGCTCCCGTTTACTTGCTGCTTTTCTTTCCAAGGCTTCATCCAAGCCAGGGTTCCTCAGTGTCAGCACGACTGACATTTTGAGCAGGATAATTCTTGGTTGTGGGGGCTGCTCTGTGCATTGTAGGATGCTCAGCAGTATCCTTGTCCTCTACCCACTAGATGCCAGTAGTACACCACTCCCCCAGCTGTAACAACCAAGATGTCCCCAGATCTTATCAAATGTCACCTGGGGGCAAAGCTCCCTTCCCCCAAACCCCGGTTGAGAACCACTGGTCTAATGGGACAGAGAGAGGCAGCCATGATGAATAAGAGCCCCATAAGCAGGGGACATGGGGACCTCAGAGAGGTGCAGATGGAATGGGGCAGCCACAGCAGGAGGAAGATCCCTTCAGTTTAAGAGGGTAAAAATGAGCTTGGGGCTGCTTACTTGGGGCTGCCTGGAGAAGGCAGCAATGATTTGGGGGGAAGAGTTTGGCACTGAGACAGCTGGAGGCTGGTTCAGATCTAGGTCCTCGGATGCGCTGGTTGATGGGGGTTGGACAAGCAGATCAGCCCTGAAAGGACAAGACCTGGAGGAGGCCTGGCCCAGAGCAGGAGCCTCAGGAGTTTTCATACTACAGGTGCAAGGGCTGTGGCTCTGCGTTCTGGCTGGAGGTCAGCCTCTGGGACCTGACTGCAGACTGGGGAAGCTCTGGAAGGCACGGTAATGGGGGACAGACAGGCAGGGGATTCTGTAGCATGGGCTGCCCCCACCCACCCTTCTCTGTGCAATTAAAAGGTGTTTATGTGGGGCTGGCAGTGGCTTCTGCCTCCCCTTCATTACAAACATTAAGAGATCTTGACCCTTCCACTTTCCCGCTCTTGAAAGGAGCTACAGACACGTGGAGCCAATTAGGCGCACGCGTGGGCGCCAGGGGCCCAAGCAGCCTGTTCTCCCTGATTGCGGCGTTTAAGGCTGATTATTCTCCCCTCACCCAAACAGTGCTGCTGCTTCCTGGCAAGGTGCCAGTGCCACCCAGAGGAGCCACCTGGGGCCCCCAGGGATGGGGGGAGCACAGAATGAGTGAATGGGCATCTGTTGAATGCTCCTCATGTGGGAACTCTTGGGGACCCCCACCTAACAGAGGGAGGCAGCAAGACACCCGGCCAGCAAGGAAACAAGGACGGGGACCTGGGCGGTGGTGAGTCTCAGGAGAGACGAGGCAGCATGTGGTGGCAGAGAGTCACCACTCGGGAACAGGGCTCAGAGGGAGCTCCTCTTCCGAGGTAGCCTGAATGTGTCAGGGAGGAGAGGAGCTGCGGGGCACTCCCCACAGACCCATGGGCCCTGGGAGTCAGCGTGAGCCTTCAGCAAAGACACACCGCTCCCAGCAACTGGTGGAGGTGCCCATGGAGACGGCCTCCCCTGTGGACACATGGGGTGGCCAGAGACCCCTCGAAGGCCTGCAGCCTCAGGCCAGCTTCCCTGGAAACGAAGAGGGGGGCCGAGTTGGTGGGGTGTGTCCCCAGGATCCTCAAGGGAAACATTCATTTTCTCTCCTACTTGCCCTAGCCAGTGGTGGTCAGATGAGGGCCTGGCTCAGCTAAGGAAAGGCCAAGCTGTATGTTTGGGCCAGGCTTCCGGAGTCCCTGGGATTGCCTCATTAGAGCAAGCTCCTCTTGTGGCTCCTCCTCCACAGTGCAGGAGCCTCAAGAAGGGGCAGAAGAGCTGTGGTCATTTCCCAGCATCTGCTAGCCAAAGGATCTAGGGGCCTGGGGTGCAATACCCCTGAAGTCCACAGAGCCTGGCAAATCAGCCTCACACCCACCGTCCTGCTGCTGAGCTCTCCCTAGTGGCGAAGGTCAGAGGAAACTAAAGGGCCATGTATCAAGCCAGGAAGCTCAACATCCTGTTTGCCCTGACCAGCACTGACGACCTCCTGTGGAGATACCTTAGCCAAGGCACCCCAGGCCCAGAACTCTCACCAAGAGGGGGTGTCAGCCTCACCTGCTCAGTGTCCCTGCCCGTGATGCCAGGTGCTTCCCCCATAGCACCATTCAGTCTCCCTGTCATTTGCTTGCTCAGTCATTCAGCAAACCTTCCTGCCGCCCCCAGCCTGATCCTAGGTGTGGAGTCAGTCTCTGCTCACTGTAGAGCGGAATTACTATTTTACAGATGAGGAAACAGAGGTGCAGAGCCCTGGCTGTTGCCTGGCTACAACAGGGTCACAATTCCCCCTGCTTATCCTGGCTCCTGAGCCTGTGTGCCTGCTCCTTCCGGAGCTCCTGAGGACTGGGAGGAAGCAGAGCCATGCTGACAAGAGCAAAGAGGAAGCCCCAGGGTGGGAAAGGAAAGCTGAGGGTCTGCCAGGCAGAGGGCAGAGCACAAACAAGGGCCTAGGGGCAAGACCTTAGTTGGGGACACAGGACAGCTAGAGAGCATAGCTGGGTTAAAGAGGCCTACAAATGCAGGCTGGGAGCTATTGCCCTGAGTTCCCTGTTCGACCTGTACATCCTGACCAACCCAGGATGGGGGATCTAGGGCATGGGAGTAGGGGGTCAGCCAAATGGACAAAACGGCCCTGGGCCCCCAGTGAAGACACACTGGATTCCACTCCCCAGAGAAGCCTGCACTGAGGGAGGATCCTCTCCTGCTTCTGCCCACCTCCTTGGGGGTCCTAGCTGGACACGTGGGGCAGATGCTGGGATGTGGAAGAAAAGGGCCCTCAGGTGCCACAGGGACAAGCCAGTCTAATTCAGGATCAGAGAAGTGAGAAATTTAATTGAGTTTTAATAGCTTCTGGCCCTTTGTTCTGAAATCCTCATATACAAGGGCTGGGGGAGGGAGGGTGCATCTAAGGCAGGGCCAGTGACCCAGCTAGTCCCCATCCTCCAGGACCCCAGACTTTGAGGAGACAAACTCTGAGATCCTCATGTATAAAACAGTTGATATGGGAGGGGCAAACCTAAGGAGACAGCTTGGAGGAATTTGCACTTGAGCTGGTAAAATTTCCAAAGGTGGAGGAAGGGAAGAAGGAAGGCACCTAGCCCTGGCCTGGCAGTGAGCATGAGCGGAAGTGAGTCAGGCTGCATCTGCCCATATGGGTATTGTGAGCTGGGGAGGGAGCCCGGCAGGTGCAGCCTGTGCATCACTTTCACTGGAGGGGAGGGGGGGTGAAGAGGTGACAGAGGCAGGGGGCAGGGCTCACCACCTGAGTTCCGGGATGGTAGCTACACATTGGTAAGCATGGCCCCTTCAGGGTGTGGCCACCTTGGGAGTAGCTAGTCACTCTGTCACCCCATTTTTCATGGCTTAACATACATAGGGACCAATGCCTCTGCTTTGATATGGGTAGCTTTAGGAGAAGTGAGTCGGCTCACAGAGCTGCTGGCAGGGAGGGCCTGGCACCTTGTACCTAGCATAGGTATGGTGAGAAGGCCCTCTGATGTCCCTCATTAGTCTTTCCAAACTGAAGGCTGGACCAGCCCCTGATGCCATAGTGACCCTGGGTGGGGTCCCCCGAGGTTTTCCTAGAAATCAGTTGATCCTGGATCACTGTGTCATGGGATACCAAGTACCTTGGGTACCCTTTGCTTCCTTCAACCTCTATTTACTGAGTGCTGAGCAACTGCTGTATACAAGCACCATGCTAGGTTACCAGGTACAGAGATGGGGGAATGGACTTACGGGGCCCCTCAAAGAGTGCAGTCTGCTCAAGGTGACAGTAATGCAACCCATGCCACAAAGTGTGGGCCAGAGTGGTAAGCCTGTGGATGCTGATCAGGCCTAGGGGACCTGGGATGGGGGCAGGGGGGTTGCTGGAGATGTAGCCAGACAGAGGAAGAGGGTCCAAGGCAGAGGGCACATACATGTCTTCAGGTGGGGCATCTGCATGCATATGGTCATGGAAGGTCTTGCCTGATGGCTTGGCTGTGCAGAGCATGTGCACAAACACAGGTGGGTCTTCGGCAGAGGCATGAAGGGCAATGCCCAGTGCAGACATCATTCTTTGGGGTCTGGTGGAAACCTCACCTAGTGACTACAACCTGCATAGTCCTTACGTTGCACTGCTCCAAAAAGAACCTCTGGCCATGAGTCCCCCAGAAAGATGTGGCATGGCTCATGATACACATGACCAGGCCCAGAGCGGAAGGTGGCCAAGGATCAGGGGCCTCAACCAATGCTGTGCTGCAGCCCCCATTCTGCACTTGAGTAGTGCACTGAATCCTTAGTGGATCTCACTTTCTCTGGGCCTCAGTTTCCCTACCTGGACAGCAGGAGCAACAAGCATGGCCTCACAGATCTGTCATCCTAGTTTATGCTCAGGCCTTGGTGACACCAATTCAAGAAGGAACGCACATGGGACAGGTCCCATGGATGACACTGGTCTGTGCCTAGCATGGGACCAACCCCAGGCCATCAGTCTTCAGGCCTGCTTCCCCTACTCTGGATGCTTCATCAAGAGCCTGTCCCTAGCTTCCACTTCTGCGGGCCACATACACTGTCCAGGCTGCTTAATGCTTCCTGCCTCCTGGCACAGGGCTTGGGTCCCTTGTTTGAGAGGCTGGTCACGGTTGTCAGGCCCTTTGTTCCAGCCTTCCTGTGTTTGCCCACTCTGTGCCTCGGCGAATGGGAGTCGCGGCATGTTTGCTGTGTCAACACCAGCTGGAGCCGAGGGTGTGAGGCCCTATCCGCCAGCTGCCCAGGTGCCTTGGGTCCAGCCCCTCCCTGGATGGTTGGGGTTGGTGGGCAAGCGGGCAGCACCCCACCTATGACCCACCCATTCACCCACACGACTGCTGGGCCTGGACTGGGCAGGTACGGAGAACCAGAAAGGGCATCCCCAGGCCAGGAACAGGACTAGGAGGGATCAGTGCAATCTCCGCTTGGCACAACTCATGAACTTCCTGGCAGAGACAGCCTTCAGGCCTCTGAAGGCCAAGTTTGGGGCTTCCCCCACCCCCTATGCAGAATCCCTCCCCAGGCCCACTCCACGCCTTGCTTCCCCCGTGCTTCTAGTCATCAGATCCAGCAGCATCCAAGGAGAGGAGGCCTGAGTGTCAGGCAGATGGACAGATGGATAGACAGGCACTGAGACAGGGTCAGGGCAGGGGACCAGAGAAGAGTCCACCTGGCAGGATCGCCGAGGGTTTTGTCTGAGCTGAGTCTTGACTGGCTCTTAGACATATGTGTGCTGTGTGCTTATCACTGTTACAAGTCAGGGGCTTGGGCCACGGGGAAGATCCCCGTCACTTGACCTCTTTGGGCTTTCATGAAAGAGTCCCAGTTACCTGGAAGCACAAAGAAATAACACTGAGGCTGAGGCTGAGGCTGAGGCTGAGGCTGAGGCTGAGGCTGGAGAGAAGGAGGGGGCTTGCCTGCCAGAGGGTGGAGAACATTCTGAGAAAGAGAACAGCATGGAGGGGCCCTGTGGGTAGGAGTGTGGGGTCAGGCAGAGTCCAGTATAGCTTAGGGGTTAGAATGGGAGGGGGAATAGGCTGAACCCTCCAAGTTCTGGGTTGAGGTGAGGGGTGGATGAAGGTGGCACTTATGGAGACAGGGGGTTTTGGACAGACAGGAACAGGCTGTGGAGTAAGAAGCCTGAACCCCCAGGAATCAATGGGGATTGTCAGCAAGTAGGCAGCACTTCCTGCCTGCCCCCACCTTCCTTCCTCAGGTGTTTGCTGACCCCTCCCTAGAGGGAAGCCCGGTGAGGTTGGTATGCAACACTGGTGTGTGGTGCTCACATCTCAGGGAGTGAGAACTGTGGCCTTCTACCCAGACACACACACTTCTACCCACTCACATCTTCATGTTCTTGTGCGAGTTTAGCACCAGTGCACAGTTTTGCCCAGAGTTCTGAGGGGCTCAAAGCTCTTCTGAGCTTATATCTTGGACCTTTGGCTCTGGTCACTGGAGGCCTCAGGGCCCTGCTGGGGGCTGGTTTTTAGACATGGGCTTGGGGAGTCCACATCTTCCTATGCACCCACAGTACCAAGGGCTGTAGAGCTGGAGAGTAGGCACCATGGGGAGGGAGGAGCAGTCTGGGCTGATGTGCCCCCAAATCCCTCAGGTGGGAGGGGCCTGACCCCAGGGGCCAGCAGATGAGTAAACATTTAAACAGAGAAAATGGACCTATCCATGCTCAGCCAGCAGCGGTGATAACCCAGTTAATGACAGCTACAGCTACACTGTCCTCTGTCGTGAATGTTTGTGCATGGGACCCCCACCACAAGCACAGACCTAATCCCAAGACACAGGGTTGCAGGGGAGCGAGTGTAGGGGAGGTGGGGGAGAGCGTGGCCGTTCTTCCTTCTCCTGGGCATATGTGTGCATGTATCCCATGGGGGGTGTCTAGACGTGAGCATATGTGTCTTCATGTACATGCACACACCAACTTGTTTCCCTGAGGCTGCAGCTTTCACATGGTCCAGGACCGAGCTGTGTGACGGTGGCCTGAGTAACAGGGCTACAGCCCCCACTCCCTATGGCCCAGGCAGAAGCACCAGGCCCCAACCCCCCAGGGTTGGGGTGACCTTTCTCTACCACCCACATGCATACCTGTGTCTCCTTTTATCAAATATTCTGCTAATCACATCTCCTTGTATGACTGCCGTGTAATTAGCTCATTTTGCAAAATATTGCATCTGTCTTATTTTCCCTTCACCTTTCCTTTTCCCAGGAAGGGGTGGGCGGGGATGGAGTTGAGGAAGATTTCTGGGGATGAGTCCACCTTGCAGGTCAGCTCTGGCCACCCACTGCGCGCAGGCCCCCACCCCACCCCATGCACTGGCCTCCTTAACACACATGCCGGACCCAGGGCCTGGTGAACAGATGGAGGTCAGTGGGCTGAGGGTGTCCATGCCTTCCCTGTGGCAAGAGGAAGGGATGGTGTAGGGCTGACCAAGCCCTGCTCTGGGAGCACCTATGCATACCTGCTCACACTCAGGGACTGATCGGGCCAAGCTGGGCTCAGCCTAATGAGTCATTAAGTGGAGCTGCCCCTGGTAGGCCCATGTACGGCAGGCAGGCTGGGAGTGAGGGGCCAGAATGCCGAATACCGAATGCTTCTGCTCAGTATGCATGGCTGTGCATGGAGGAGCTGAGCCAGGTGTGCCGCCAATGCTTGGTGTATAGGAATCCCAATGATCCTCGTTATCATCTGTCTGCCACCCCCACCCGTTGGACAAGGTTCCACAGCAATCAGGCTGCCATGAACCCCACACACACACACACCAACCCACCCACCCTAACCAGGGTCTGATCTAGCCATGAGGTGGGGGCTTCTTGAGACAATGGGCTGTGGACAGGCCACATATGGAGCCCCCCAGCAGATGGCCCAGGCCTTGGCCCTGACCAAGCATGCCGGCTCAAGTCAGGGGACATCAGGAGCATCTGCCTCGAGTGGTAGGGCCAGGCAGAAGAACAGTACAGGAATTTAAGCTGTTTTAGCCTCAGCAATTGGTGCTGCTCTGGTCCAGCCTTCACTGCTGAGCCCCCTTCCCCCCACCTCCCCCACCCATTCCCCAGATGGGAAACCAGAGGCTGCCGAAGCCTCATCTGCACAGAGAGCCCTGGGTAGCTCAGAGCCTGCTGCAGCGGTGGGCCCTGGGTGGCTGGAAGGATTGGGCTCAAGCCCTCAGTTGGTGTGGCCTACTTTCCCGTGACTCCCCCCGCCCCCACTGCCCCCACTGTCTCCCTTCTCTTCTTCTCTTGCTTCGACTCCCTCAGGAGGTGAATTCTCTTAAATTTTTTATTAAAAACATTCTCCTTTCCTCCCCCCAAGGTTTGCTTCCCTGTGATTTAGAAGGGGAAGATGGGGGGGAAGGGGACAGCGGGCAAGGAGTGGAGGTCAAGCCTTCCTAAATCTCCATAGGGGACCCATGGGGGCCAGGGCCCGGCCTGGAGGAGGGTGCCGACTATCCCCCTGCACTGTGTCACCCTCCCTGGCTTCCAGGCTGTCGAGAGTGGCATTTCTAAGGGCTCCAGCCCTGGGTGCCACTGCCAGATTTGAGGAATGGTGCCAGCCCCTGAGGGCCTGCGTGCACCCCCACCGTGCCCCACGTAATCACTCAAGACTGCCTTAGCACGTGCCCATTTCCACCAAGCTTTCCCATGAGAGTGCTGTCTGCTCCAGCGGCGTTAGGCTCACTCCTGAGTCCGTTGATCACAGTTAGAGAAATGTTCCCAGGGTTACTTATTAGGCGAGATGCAGCCCAGGGTTGGTGTCATGGGCCTTGAGGTCACCAACTAGGTCACAGATGCTTCACATGTAAAATTCCCAACTCAGCTCGAGGGGACAAGGTCAGGTCCTGGCTCACAGGAGCTGTGGTCCCAGGAATGCTGGGGACACAGGTCCTTGATGCCAGGAAACCAGAACAGCTCCCCTAATTATGGGGCTGGGGGAGTGCTGGCCTATCTCCCTGTTCCCCAGGCAGCAGCATGTTAGCCTATTCCTGACTCGGGAGGGAAATGCCACCATGTCCTCAGATTCCCATTCCAGAATTGGAGCTCACCAAATGTCTGGAAGTTCTTCCTTATGTCAGATCATGATCCTTCTTGCTGAAGCCTAAGCCTTGGTTCTACCTCTGCAGAGTTTTGGCTTCAACTTCCTTGCCCATAAGCCCTCCCTGGCCCAGGAGATAGGGACTGAGTTACCACCTCCCCATGTTCCTGTCCCTTCCTCCATTCCTCTATAGGTAACTGCCTCCATCTGTAGGCTTCTAAGCACAGCCCAGGAAGCCCCCACAACTGAGACTCATCCAGACACATCCTCACATTCCATTCTAAGATGTCCCATCACAGATTGTACCTCTCCCCTCATCCTCAAGGGCAACCCCTCCCCTCACCAATCCCCAGAGGCTTAGGACTCAAGACTGCAGCCAGGCCTGAGCCCAGGGGGAGGACAGAGACATCGCCAGCAGAGCCCACGCCCCCATGGGCTCAGCCCCTCACCCCTTGCTTTGTTCCTCCTGTCCAGCCTGCAGCAATGGACAGGGGACACAGCTGGCCCTCACGGGAGCATCAGGATGCCCCAGAGAAGGGGCTGCAATGGGGACATTGGCCCTGAGGGGTTCAAACAAAAGTTTCTCTACCACTCACCTCCTGGGCTGCCCTTAGCACCCCTCCTGACACACTGTATGTGTGTCCCAAACTGGCCCTAGGAGCACTCAGGGAGATACTCCACAGAGGCCAGTGGGCTGTGACAAGATTTGGCCAGGAGGAGGGGCAGTCCAGATGGGACCACAGCACAAAAAAAGGATGAAGGGGTAGGCTTGAGGAAAAGGCAGTGCACAACCAAGAAGATAGAAATGGCAGTTGGGAGGCCTTGAACTCCAGGTCTTGGAAGCCCTGGCAGCCTTTTGAGTAAGGCAGGGATACTATTCATTTTACAGCATGTATTGAGCACTTAATGCATGCCAGTGCCTGTGTTGTGACCTGGCCTAGTCCCCAGGAAGTGCCCACTTCTCCTGCAGATGCTTTGTGGCTCTGGGGATGTCAGATGCTTTGTGGCTCTGGGGCAGTGATCTTAGGGGAGGCATCCCCCACAAGGTGGGGGTGGGGGGCAGCCTCTCCTGGCTAATAGGAGCAGAAGTATGGTCCTGCCTCTCACGGCACTGCCCTCTCCTCCTGGCTCACTCCTCCATAGGGACCATTGATTTCTGAAGCTGATATGGGCAGGGGTGGAAGGCTCTTCCTCCCATTGTAGCATAGCTCAGTGCTCCCTAAACCCCATCATGTTAGCTTCCACCTGTCTATTCATTTCCCCCAAGTCCACACCAAAGATGTTTTGCCAGGCCCTGTGCTGGTTGCTGAGGACTCCACAGTGACAGAAGCAGACCTGGTCATGCCTTCTGGGACCTTGTGGTCCAGATAGGAGGCAGAGGGTTGACAAATAATGTGAGGATGTGTAATGGAGTGTCAGAGGGGTGTCAGAAGACAATCACATTAGGGAGGCAAGGGGCGGGTGTCAGCACTCACACACACGCATCCATAAGTGCAAACCTAGAGCCTGAGCAGAGCTGAAGGCAGTGAGAAGGAGGCAGCTCAGGGTCAAGCCCCATCTCCTGACTGGGGACACAGCTTCCTGAGGACCTGTGGGGTCTCCCTCCCACAACCCACCCTTGTCCTCCCAGGAACCTGAGTAAACAGGAGCTTCCCCTAGGCTGCAGACACCCGCCTGCTCCCAGAGTGCTGCCTCTAAGCAGGCGGTGAGAGATGCAAGGTGGCCATTAGCAGACAGTGCTGGATCTTCCTGAATTGCCCAGCACCAGGCCACCCTGAGCAGCTGCCTGTGTCAGCACCCCAAGTGCCCTCTAAAGGGCCTAAAAACAAGGCCACCTAAGGCCAAAAAACAAGCGGAGCATGTGTTTGCTCATGGGAAGCTGTCGGTACCGCTGGGATGTGCCCCAAATGCATGTCAGGGATGGTGCTAGATGTATATGCATCGCCATATGTGTGGCTAAGGGGCTGGCAGGGCTCTCCATGATAGGGCCTGCATGCATGGGTGTATGTGTAAGATATGCAGAATGTGTGCTGGAAGAGTCTGAAGAGCTGGGGTTGGGAAGGCAGGGGAGAGCTCTACAACCTCAAGGTTCCTGCTGCCCAACGTGACCCATCTCACAGGCACTCATGTAGGCATGCTTCAGGCACCTACAGATATGGATGTGTGTAAAACCTGCATGTTCCCATCCCACCTCCCACTCTGCAACCCCAGCAGCACACCCAAGCCCCATGCACCCACATGAATGGCTACAGATAGATGTGCACACATACCTGCAGGCAATTCCCATGCATGTGTGCAGCCTGGCCCATGCACACCCCACATGTGTACATCTGTGTGTCCCGGGTCAACACCCCTGCGCATACTCATTGCTGCCCAGAAACCCCTTGTCACAGATGGCTCATCATCCCTCTCTATTCACTGCACCACTGCACCTGTAGGCAGGCAGATCCAGGATGGATATCTCTGTTTTACGGATTGGCAAATTGAGGTTCAGAAAGGAAAAGGGCCAAGACCACTGGATAGCTCCAGCTGGGGCCCAAGCCTCCCAGGATCCCACCTAAATCTGTTGCAGCCCCACAGCTGGTGTAGTGGTCTCCCCGATGCTCCTCAGCAGAGCCAATGGGGTCCAGGACAGAGGCATGGCATTTTCAGAGCACCCCATTCCTGTCTGCTCTCCCCTTGGCAGGGACTCCCTGAAGGCCATAGTGGGGAACACTGAATCAGAAGGTGTATCAGGGGTCTCCCCACAGTGGAGCATCTGAGCTTACAGTCGTAGCTGGAGGAGAAGAAACATTTCCCTGAGCCCCATGCAGAAAAGTGACCTGCAGGAGCGACAGAGGCCTCTAGCAGGCCTCTCTTGCCGCCTCAACACTCCCGGCTCTGGAAATTTGTCTTCCTGGGAATCTGTCCTCTCCTGCCCGTCCCTTTGGCCCTGTCTCCCATCTTATTGCCCCTCCACAACCGCCTCTACTCTCCAAGGGTGTTCCTCAGTTTATTGCAGCAGCTTCTGATGCTCCCAACTGGAAAGCTCTTAGAGGTAGGTAGGGCATGCCCTCAGCCCCCACCTCGGATCAGCCCTGTCCCCAGAGGGGACACAGGACAAATCCGGCCCCACTGTGACCTCAACAGAACCTGGCCCAGCGTGGCCAGCCTTGTACCAGCCTGGTGCCACAGCTATTATAGGCTAAGCAGGAGGAAGCCCAGCACAGAGCACAACTGAGCTGGACATTAAGAAGCAGGAAATAATTGCACAGGAAGAGCAGGGAGGAGAATGGCATTCCAGGCAGAGGGAATGTTCTGTGCAAAAGCAGGGAGGTATGAGATTGTGTCATGATAATCAGACACTTAATCGAACCCCTGTCTCATGCATTTAAGTGTCTGTGCAGCCAGACATTCATTCATTCATTTGTTTATTCGGCAAATAGTTACCAAGAGCTGGGCACTAGGACCACTGGGATGGAAAAAAAACAGCACTGTCCCTCCCTGCCTCAGAGAGTGCACAGTCTGCTGTGAAATTAAGTGACAGAGCAGTGAAGTCTTTGATGAGGGCGCATAGGTCCTAGGGAACTCCGAGGAGGGGTATGATGGCAGACACATAGGCATTTGGGGACCCTAAAGAGGGGACCTTATGGAGTCACACAGGGTACTGTCAGAAACCCAAGGAGAGGCCTGGCTAGGACTGGGGCTCATTTGTTAACTTTTTCTTTTCCCATTTATCAGCATTTGGTACTTGGTCTTCAGAGGCCTTCATAGCTGGGAAGGCCGTTGGCAATCTAAGTCTACATTTTTCCTTGTATAGACAGTAAATCTGAGAGCCTAGGCCTAGAACTCGTCTCTAGGACTCCTGTTTCAAGAATGTCATTGTTAAATAAAAAAAAGAAAGAAAGAAAAAGAAAAGTGTAGTTGTACTGGATAAGCCAGGATTGCCCATAGCCAGACCCCACCCTGGACTCACACAGGACTCAGTTCTCTCTGCACAGCACCACCCGCAGCCCAGAGGTGGAATTGCAGGCCCAGGAAGCTATCTTTTGGGCAGAGCAAGCCCTGCTTGGGCTCCCTCAAAGGGGGGCCTATGTCCTTCTCAGGCCAGCAGGAACAACTGGGATCTTAGGCATTTCACCGAGCCTCAGTTTCCCACTACAGAGTAGCAACATGATTCCCGGTCTGTCACCACACTGGGCCATTCATTGTGAAGATGGGGGAGTGCTGGCTCACATGACTATAGAGTTCTCAGGGAGGCCTTTATGCCAGGAGATGGAAGGGGTGCTGGGGACCATAGGGCTGCCCGCCGGTGCAGCAGCAGGGCCGATGGCTGGCTTCCTCTCCTCCTCAGTGGCTCTCAAGCCATCCGTCACTTACAAATTCTCTTCATTTCTAAATAAAATGATTTGTTAATTTGAGTGAGTGATCACCACTCGTCCGAGCCTCTTTGCAGGCCCGGGAACAGCTTGTGGGCTCCCGGAGCCCCGTGCCGCCGGCCTGGCGCAGACTTGGAGGGGTTGTTTTCGATTTAAATGTGAATTGAATGAGGAGAAAAATGTTTCTCTTGGCAATTCCATAGGAGCTCGCTCTTCTGACAGATGTTGGAGTTTATTATCCCATCGGGCCAGTGTTTTGTCGAGCAGAATTGCTAATTATTTCAGAGGCCCGGCCACAGCCGAGAAGAAGAGGGAGGTGGCGAGCGCAGTTTGGGGCGGCATCTGTCGATGCTGGCCCAGCCCGCCACCTCTCCACTTGTCTCCTAGAATCTGTGGATATTTGGGGGCAGGGCGTGCCCTGGAGGAGGCAGTAGGGCCTATTCTTGCTGGTGCTGTTTTGGCCTCCCAGTGAGGACTCTGGAAGGGTCTGGGATTGCTTGTGTGTATAGTGGCCTCATGGGTGGTAGATGGAAAAAAGCTCCAGAGAGACCAGTGTTTTTCTTACTGTGAAGCCAAAGTCATCGATTGTAACAACCGCACCTAGGCAAGGGCCGTGCTTCCAAGGTGGCTGGGTGTCCCCATGACCGTGGGCTCTGTGACCATGCACATGGTAGCATGTGGGGATTTGGTGTGCTGTGTGCTGTGTTTGTGGGTCACAAGCTGCCTGGGGTGACTGCACGTGTCTGTGAATGAGATGCCCACCGCTGAGCAGCTCAGTCCTTCAAGGTATGGCTCTAATTCATTTCTGTCCCCGGTCCCTGCACTGCAAGGTGAAGGAGGCCTTGGAAGACAGATGGCCAGAGGGAACTAGACCTCAGGAAGGGTGGACCAAGTCTGGCCAGGGTGCCACTCAGCTGCTCCAGGGGTATCCCGAGCTTTCAGGGGCTCCATGGTGAATGGGTGGGTTTCTTGGTGAAGATGGGGCCCTGGCAGCCAGACCCCTGGCTTCCCAGTCCATCCAGCCCAAGGATCTTAACCTCACCTGGGGCAACTTAGAGCAGCAAAGCAGGGCCAGTCCTCCTGAAACCCAGCTGGGGTCCCAAGATTCCCACAGGACTGGGTCTGAAGGCCTCCTGACTCACTCAGCCCAGGTCTAACTCCAATTTGTCTCTGATGCAGAGGCTGGTACTGGGGACACATAATTCCTCCTGCAGTGTCCCTGAGAAACTCCCCAACCAATGCCCCCTTCATCACCCCATCTTTCCTTCCTGAGCCCCAAGATAAGGGGCTGGATGCCTGATCCGAGTCCTGGCCAGCTGAGGATTCAGCACTTCACTCTCTTATCCTGGGGTGTCCTGTCCCCTCCCCCATCAGCCTCCGCTATGGTTCTTCACCCTCATCGGCACCAGGCCAACCAGAGCTCAGCGCCCTAGGTCTAACACAAAGGCGGCAGCAGCAGCTGGGCAGGATTTTATAACCCTAATTAACACTGGAGTCCCTGGGGTTCCAGATCTAGAATCGTGATGCAGGCTGAGAGCAGCAGAGCAAGGTGGGGAGGGTCCACCCTGGTGCCAGGTCAGGGGAGACAGAATCTCGGTCCACAATGGCTAGGCTCCAGAAGGTGATGTGGAGCCCTGTAGCCTCAGTCTCCATCTCCCCAAGTCCTGGGCCCAGGGGGGCACTAGGAAGCTGGGGAGGGGATGTCCAGCCACCCCCAGGGTGAGATCCTGCCAGGCATCTCTGATTGACCATGTGTCCCTAGAAACCAGGCCCTCTCTCTCCTCTGGATAAAACCATCGTGACATCCTTCCATTAAATAGGGCATGTTCAGAAGAGAAAATTGCTACTATTTTCCCCTTTTACTTCACTGTCATCAAAAATTGATCCCATATTGCATCCTTATTTCAAAGAATGAGCTAAAAAAATAAAATAAAAATTCTCACTCCTCAGAGCAGCAGCTGCATCAAGCTTCCAATTCCCCCGACTCCCACCACACCCCCTGGAAAGAAAGAAAAGAAAGAAAGAAAAGAAAATCATGGTCACAGTGCGGGGGAGGGTGTGACTGCTGGCCCCTCTGAGGCTGTTGAAAGGAACAAGGCCAGGCCCTGGCTTTGGGAAGGAAGAGGGGTGAGGCACAGAACTTTGCCAGCAGAAGGGGATTTCGATCTGGTGAAATGTGGTAGAAAATGGGGTAATTGGGGGAGGTTAATTTGGATCTAAATGGAGCGATTCGTTATCTCAATAAGAAGCGTCTCGTTTTCCAGGGAGATGTCTGTGCCTGCCAGATGCCGGCCTGCATGTTGGTGGGGCAGAGGCTCTGAGCAGGGCCCCCTGCCCACCCCCAGTCAGTCTAGCCTCCCAGAGCAACCTGCCCTGCCCGACTTGGTGGGGGCCAGTGCGTGAAGACGGGTACAGGAAAGGGGAAACTAAAACGGGTAAGCAACTGGCCTGACACCCCACAGAGCACTGGGGCCTCCAGACTGACTCCTGTCTACTCTTCCTTCCCATGGGTCTAGCTGCCTCTTAGAGAAGGAGAGCATGGGTAGGATGGGGAGCATAGTTTAATTTGGTTTATTCACTAGTTCATTCAGCAAAGTTTTGAGCATCCCTTCACAAAAATCATACATAGTAAAACGTAGACTATGAGTAACAAGGAGGAGACAAAAGAGCCACGGTGAGCAGTTCCTGGTGGACCAGGAGTTTGGTCTAGGTGAGTCTCTAGGTCAACTCTGAGCGTCTTGGTAGCCAAAGGAGAAAGGGAGACCCAGTGCTTTGTGTTCCAATCAGAGAAGATGAGACATTTAGATCAAATCCTCACGGAAGCCAAGTCCTACTTCCTATGGAATGGTGTTGGGGGGGTGGGGGGACTTTCACGATGGTGCCCCCCAGCACCTCCCACCTTTACTAGAAACAGAGTTTAGGACCTGACACCTGAGCTATGGTGTGACCCCGAGGAGGTCCCACCTCCCCAGCCTATCGTCAAGGGTTGCTGGCAATGCCGGGATTGCTGGCCATGCAGGTATGGCCGATGCAGGCTACAGCACTGCAGGCCTGGGCTCAGCAGCTAAACAGACTTAGGTTTGGGTCCCAGATCCTCCTCCTGCCTGCTTTTCTTCTGAAAAATGGACCAGTAGCATCAACCTCACCCCCATGGTTGTGTTGGTCACGTGTTGACAATGGGCCCCGTGAATGATAACTGTAATCACAAAGGCCCCATCAACTGGTGGGCAGTTGATGTGAGACTGTGCACCTGATCTCCATGGTCTGCATGTGTGTCTAGCCTGGTATTGGCTATACCATGACTGTGGGGTTGAGGGGTGAGCATGAAGACAAGTGGAAGCCCCCTCCCTCCACTGGGCACTGTGTGATGGTGTGGCCGGGTCTGATTCATCCTGTCTCCAGCACCCAGCACAGGCCACAAACATACTTGTTGAAAGAAGAGATTCCATACTATGGTGTTAGTTGGGAAAAGATAACACAAAACAAAGTGATCATAGGCTGGAGTGAGTGCTGGGAGGAAGGTAAACCAATGAATAAACTGAGGGTAGATTTAAGGAGGGACCACTCAGCAGGAACAAGGCAGGTAGTAGCCAGAAGGGTCCATTTAGCCAGGCATGAGTGGGCATGAGCTGTGGGCTCAGTGATCCACCCCACACCCAGCCATAGCAGGAAGATGCCCAGCCCAACCTGCGCCTTGGGAAGGGAGGCCAGAACATCAAGGTGTGAACTCACCTGCCTTATGTGAATGTGCCTGAGCACATGTTGGCATGCATGCATGTATACACATGTTCCCATCCTCACATGTGCATGTGTTCACATACATATGATTTCTTATGTCTGCACCTGTGTTCCCATGTTCACACGCATGTACACATGTATATATATTTGAATGCACTTGGACACACTCCAACTCCAAACCTTCCACCCCCAGTTGCAAAGCTGTTGACTACAAAACCAGCTGGAAGAGGCCTCATTGCCCACCTCTTACTAAAGACAGAACCCCCCTACCATGCTCCTCCTTGGCAGACTTCCTTCAGTGAAGGCTCAAGAAGACCTCATCACAGGAGCCCCACTTACTCCCCTTTCCTATAAGGGAGTTCCATGGAGGGGGGCCTCTGGAGGCAGGGGAGCAACATAAGACTCCAGAGCACTTGGCAAGGGAAAGCCCTCATGGCCAGGGCCCAACCCTTTGGGTGAGCAGTGAGCTGGGAATCCGGCAGACAGAGTCCTTTGAATACCTTGGTGAGCTGAGACTAGACTGGCACTAGGGCACGAAGACCCTCTCTGCTCCAAAGATACCCACCACTGTAGGTTTAGGAAAGGGAAGCAGATCCAAAGG
Source organism: Crocuta crocuta (assembly GCF_008692635.1). Lineage (NCBI taxonomy): Eukaryota > Metazoa > Chordata > Mammalia > Carnivora > Hyaenidae > Crocuta > Crocuta crocuta. The sequence goes on along the minus strand of NW_027532172.1, from coordinate 7,297,349 downwards.
CAGTGAGCAAGTTCTGTGCTTATACCCCCTGGGGAAGGCCCAACTCTTGGTGAGCTTTGGTTTTTCCACCTATGAAATGAGGTGAGGATAGCTCTTGGAGGATTCTTCCTTGATGAGTGTGGAAGAATTACCCTGGGGCCTAGCTAGCCAGCCTAAGACTTGAAGTCTGTTTCTCTAGGGGCTAGGCCTGGTCCTGACCTTCTGCCCCTTATCTCAGGCAGTAGTCTCCAGTCTAGTCAGAGCCCAGCACAGCTGCCCACAGAGGGTCACTAGGCTCAACGGTGATGAATACAAACCCACAGCAGCACTCTAGCCCCAGCTCTTATGCCGTGAATATCCCAGGCAGCATTGCTGGAGGCTCCTCAGGAGGAGGGCTCCTGGGGGCCAGAGCTCACTGGGTGACCTTGGAAAGGGTACACAACTCCCACCTTTTTTTTTTTTTTTAAGTTTATTTTGAGAGAGCAGAGGAGTGGCAGAGAGAGGTGGGGGGAGAGAGAGAGAGAATCCCAGGCAGGCTCCTCACTGTCAATGCGGAGCCCAACCTGGGGCTCGAACCTACGAACTGTGAGATCGTGACCCGAGCCAAAACCAAGAGTCAGACACACAACCAACTGAGCCACCCAGGTGCCCCACAACTACCCACCTTCTTAAGGGACTCCTCTTCCCTCCTCCAGCTTTAACCAGGGTTGGGGGGATGGGGAAGTGGGCAAGAACCTGGGGCCACCCAGGATGACAAGTAAAGCTGAGGCTGAGCTCAGGCCCATCCAGGTCTTATCCTGAAGACTGGGTCCTTCTCCCAGCCCCCTGGTATGCCCCTATCCCATGCTCTCTGATTCATAGCCAGCCAAAGACCCACTTCCTCCTCAGAGCTGGCTCAGGGTCTCAGAGGGGGCTCAGGGTGTCTTATGGATTAATCAGTGAATGGAGGAGGGGGAACAAACCCCACCCTGCTCTCAGAGTGCTATGACTGCAGACAAACTGAGCAATCACATCTGAGCCTCAGTTTCCTCATCTGCAGAATGGGGTAGGAATGAGACCTGCTTTCTAGGGTCTGCTCTAGGGAGTAAGGGACAGCTCTGGGGCACAAGGAGTGATCAGTCTATGTGAAACACAGACAGTGCTTGAGCCGGGTCCTGCAAATGCACTTCCAGGCACAGGAATTCCTTGCTGGACCTGTGTATTTCAGGAACATTTTTTTTACTCAGAGCCCCACCTGATCACCTGGCCATAGGTTTCTCCTCCCTGGAAAACCCCTGGCCCTTCTCTGCAGTTGGCTCTGGCCCTTCCTCCAGGGGCTGTCATCTTCTTCAGGCAGCCCTGGGGGCCACTCTCACCAACTCCCAGGTGACATCTGACTGGGACATCAGTCCTTCCTAATAAGCCCAAGTGCCATTGGGTCCCATGTCCAGCACTTCATCATTCCCCTGTTTTCTCACTAATGCAGGCTCCCTGGGTGGATGGTGCCATTTTCCCATTTCACAAGAAGGAGAACTGGGGCCAGGAGAGCTGAAATGACCCAGTCAGGATGGATCTCAGTCCACCATGGGTCCATCACTAGAGGTGTCCCTCCCACACAAAGTCCAGCCTGAAGTGCTGAAGAGATCAGGGGCTGAGTGGCCTTAGCCAGCTGGGATTGATGGTCCCTTTCCTGGGAGAAGGCATGGCAGAGAACAGACTCCCAGACCCTCATCCCAGGGGAGAGGGCTACAGCCTGAATGGAGGTGAGAAAAATAACCTCCCAAACATGCAGGCATGTGCTGCATGGCTGCCTGCCCCACCCTCTCCAGCTGGTGCCGTGGCTCTGCGGCCGTTGCTAGGCATCTGGAGGGCCCAGGTGGGCCCTACCTGTCGTGGAGCAGCCGCATAGCATGAGGTGGGCATGGGGCCCGGGCAGGAGCAAGGCCGCCTCCGCCTGCCCGCCCTCCTCTCACTTGGCAGCAGCAAGCAGAAGCCATTAGCGCCTGGCAGTCCGTGTCCCATGGCTCTGACAAACGCCTTAAATGTTGTCGCCAAGTCTCCAGCTGTCCCGCCGGCCGCCTTTACTCCTCGTAATAACCAAGTGTCGAGGCTGATTGCAGCAGCAGGGTGCAGCCAGTATTCAGAGCAGCTTTTACCCTGGGCGTTTCCACCTGGCAGCCAGGCTATGCCCACCACCCCACCCTCCACCTCCAGGCCTTTGTCTGCCTGTCGGCCCTTCCCTGGCCCCCAGCATTGTCCCTGAGCCAGCCAGAGCCCAACTTTGTGTCCCAGGTGGTGCCCATGCTGCTGCCACCGAAGCTAGTGGGCAGCAATGAGGCTGGGTTTCAGGCATCCACATCCAGCAGAGTGATGGCCGGAATTGAAAGATCTGGCTCCAATTCCCACTCTTCTGGGTAGCCTCTGCAGGGAAGTCCCTGTTTTGTCTGGTTTAGGCTCATCTCTCCACCTTGGCCCCCTTGTCAGTGGAATGGGAATAGTGATTGGACTCCATGGTGCAAATCATGATGTCCTAGGAAAGAAGCTCAGCCACACTGTGAGCACAAACACCCTTGGGGAGGGGAGGCTCAGGAGGAGCAAAGGCCTGTATCAGCCTTTCTGGTCTTGATTGTCCTCTCCCCAGAGAGAACCCCACTCATTCCCACCTCCACAACTTGGCTCTGCTCAGGCTCCTCCCTTCTTCTGTCCATCTGACCTTGTCTCAAGTTTAGTCTGCTGTTCCCTCTTCCCAGAAGCCTTCCCAACCTGACCTAACCACACTCCTTGCCCACAGGTTTTATGTGACCTTCCAGTGTGTCCTGTATGCTCAATATTCTCCTCTCATGGTCTACCATCATCCTCACACAGCATCATGAGGTCGAGGCTATTAAAAGTCCCATTTTATTATTTTTCTTTCATAGTTTATTGTCAAGTTGGTTTCCATATAACACCCAGTGCTCATCCCAACAAGTGCCCTCCTCCATGCCCATCACCCCTCTTCCTGTCTCCCCCCCCCCCATTAGCCCTCAGTTTGTTCTCAGCATTCAAGAGTCTCTCATGGGTTGGGAGAGAGGGGAAGGGGGGGTGATGGGCATGGAGTAGGGCACTTGTTGGAATGAGCACTGGGTGTTATATGGAAACCAACTTGACAATAAACTATGAAATAAAAAAAATTAAATTAAAAATTTTAAAAAAAAGAGTTTCTCATGGTTTGCCTCTGTCCCTCTCCCCAACTATTTGGGAGTAACATTGGTGGTGGTGCCAACTGATGAGGAGAACACTGGCAGTAGAGATGGAGTAACAGTGGTAGGAGTGATGGCACNCCTGACCTAACCACACTCCTTGCCCACAGGTTTTATGTGACCTTCCAGTGTGTCCTGTATGCTCAATATTCTCCTCTCATGGTCTACCATCATCCTCACACAGCATCATGAGGTCGAGGCTATTAAAAGTCCCATTTTATTATTTTTCTTTCATAGTTTATTGTCAAGTTGGTTTCCATATAACACCCAGTGCTCATCCCAACAAGTGCCCTCCTCCATGCCCATCACCCCTCTTCCTGTCTCCCCCACCCCCATTAGCCCTCAGTTTGTTCTCAGCATTCAAGAGTCTCTCATGGGTTGGGAGAGAGGGGAAGGGGGGGTGATGGGCATGGAGTAGGGCACTTGTTGGAATGAGCACTGGGTGTTATATGGAAACCAACTTGACAATAAATTATGAAATAAAAAAAAATTAAATTAAAAATTTTTAAAAAAAGAGTTTCTCATGGTTTGCCTCTGTCCCTCTCCCCAACTATTTGGGAGTAACATTGGTGGTGGTGCCAACTGATGAGGAGAACACTGGCAGTAGAGATGGAGTAACAGTGGTAGGAGTGATGGCACAATGTTGGCAGTGGTTAAGTGGGGATCAGTGGTGATGATGGAGGTAGCTGTGATGATGGTGATGGGAGTAACACTCTGGTGGCAGCAGGGGTAATTGTGGTGGCGATGGGGGCGGTAAGGCTGTCAGGCTCCCTGTGGAGTGTACCTCATGGGACAATCCACCAGGCAGTCCTGTCCCACAAGTAGACTGTGCCCTAGCTGGAGGCAGGATGCAGTGGTGCTTGATTCTCTTTTTCTTTTAACCTCTAGCGAGCACAGCCTTCTGGGTAATGAGATGCAAATTGACAGAAAAGACAATGAGCCAGCCTGCGGCCGGTGGGGCAGCTTGTAGAGTCAGGCTGATTGCCTCTGTGCCAATTTGCATGGCATTAGCTATGCACGGCTCCTTCAACAGGACTCATGCATTTCATCAGAGGTCACCTGGATGGTTGTGTCCAACAAGAGGTGATCCAGACCAGGGGCAAGAGTAGGCCTACTCTGACTGTGACCTAACCAGGGCTCCAGGATGTGGCTCAGAAGAGTCTGGGCCTATTGGGGAGGCCAGTAGATGATGGCAGTGGGGGGAGGGAGTCTTCATGGTCAGCCAAAGCCAGGGACAGGCCAGAGGTCCAGTTCCATTCAGGTCTAGGAGGTCTGTTTTAGCCAGCACCAAGGTTCCATCCAGTGCATGTAGTGTGAAGATGACAAACAGGTCTCAGACAGAAGAAAGGATTGGCTGACCAGGGATGCCTCAGTACACATCCAGGCTTGGCCTCTAACTGGCACTATCACCTAGGTGGCCCCTCCAGGCCTTGGTTCCCCCACTGTACAGTGAGACCCTCAGCCTCATTGTCTTTACGTTGAAGGTGATGATCATCAACTTCTACTTATGGTTTGCTCAGCAACAGTGGCCAGGCCCAGTTCTCCATGTGAAGGTCACACATTGCAGCCCTCTGAGCAGGCCTATTCTGTCACTGTCACCATCACTCAAGGCAACTCCTGGGATCATTACTGGGATGTGACCCAGGGGACTATAGGCAGGGTAGGACCCATATAGATGCCCAAACCCACCCCTATGGTCCACCCTGCCAATCCCACCTGCCTCTGTCCACAGTTCTGAAAGTCGAGGCCCAACTTTCCTGGGGTCCCTGCTGCAGGATGCACCAGAGGCCCCTTTCCTACAGCCCTGCTCTCTGACCCCTGCAACCTTTCTGACCCAGTGCAACCCAAGATTCCACTGTATACCTTCTACCAGGACAAAGGACAATAGGGCGAAAGGCTCTTTCCCTCTGCCCTCCACCCCTAGCCCAGCCATTACCCCTCAGGCATATTCTGGTGCCCCACCAGCCCCACCTCCCTTCTCACTGTCCCACTCCCTCTCCCCCTGAGGTTGGGCCTAATCAGAGCTAATCAGAAAATTATGAGCTGCCTGATTACTGATTAGATTCCTAATGTTAATAGAGTCGAGAAGGGCCCGCTCAGGCTGTGTTTTAGGAAAAAGTATAAAAATAACATCATGGGAAGGGAGCATGGCGGCTGGGTGGGGGCTTGGGCTCTGCTGTCCTCACAGGCAGGGGCTCAGTCTCCTCTGTTCTTGTTGGTGGGCAAGGGTGGGGTGGCGGAGGAGGCGCTCAGGCTCAGCTTTTACATGGAAATACATTTCATAACAGAGAGGTCTCCCAGCACCTCTGAATTCTGCCAATGAAGTTGCTAGCCCATGCAACTACCTCTACCATAGAGGCCTCTAATAAGTTCTGTGTTGACAGTGGGACTGAATTACAGTGGGAAGATAGGTGGGATATAAAGAAGAACTTATGGACAGCACACTGCATGAGAGCAGGGCCACATCTGTACTGCCCACTGACCTAGCCTAGCACAGATCAGGCGCACAATAGGTGCTTCATAAACATTTATTGACATGAAAGAGGGAAGGTCATATCAACCTCTTCCCACTAGAACCACTACCCTCCCATGTCCTGTCCCTGAGCTGTGGTGGGGCCTAAAGGCATCTGAGAAGACTTCTTGGAGGAGGGTGTTAGAGCATGTCAGGAGAATGCACTGTTCTGGGGCAGAGCAGGGGGACCAAACTCCTGGCTGAACTGGCCAGATGAGGGGCCTGTCATCACCAACCCCCAGCTTTTCACTCTGGCAAAACCTCAGTGGCTTTTGCTTCCAAACCATTCCATCACTGACTTGGTAGCAGCTGGATGGGAATCGTGGATGACATTTTCATGAGTTCCAGAGTGAGGCCAGGGTCCTGGAAAGCAGACATCTTCAGTTCATACCCCTGAGGCAACCCCTTGACCCCTCTGTATGGGGTACCCAGTGGAGCCTATACTCAGCCTCCCTCTACCCATGCCTTTACCTCTGCCACATCTGGAATCCCTGTGCTCTGTCATCAATGCTGCTTCTGGCCTGGTCTCTGCTATCCCCAGGGAAACCCATGACCTCTAAGACAGCAGGTCTCTAAGGGCACTTCTTGATCTACCCCTAACCCCACTGACCAAGGTGGAAGCCTTCCCCCAGCACTGGGGCCACACACATCCATGAATCAAGTCCCTGCCCTTAGGAGACCACATATTGGAGCAGAGGGTGGGGGTGGGGATGGTGAGGCATCAGACAAAAGAGTAATGGAGGTACCACAGAGAATTCTGGAAGTTAGCATGGCAGGAGCACCAGACTTCCTGGAGGAGGTGAATGAGCAGTGACCCCTAAAGGATGAGGAGCAGCAGGTGAAGGAGACAGGGAGTAAAGGGAAGTCCAGGCCTAGGGTACAACACAAACAAGGGTAGGGAACCTAAGCATGGCAAGAGGGAAGAGCTCAAGGTCATCGTGGTGGAAGAGTGACAAGGTTGGCAAGGCCAGGCCACACAGGTCCCTGTAAAAGGTGACAACAGGAAGGGCAAGGGTCAACGGGAGGCCTGAAGATGTGGGGGCCTGGTAAGGATGAGCTTACGCTAAGCAGCTTGCGTAGGAGTCTGAAGTTGGGTTGGGGGTGGTTCTGGAAAGGTCTGGTCAGAAGGGAAAGAGAGATGATGGGAGTAGGGGGCTTTGGAGAGGAGCAGTTTCCAAGGGATGACCTTGAGGAAGTGATGGCCCAGTTTGGTAGAGCTGGTTGAGTAGGACATACAGATAAGCCGTCGGCTCCTGCCTGAGACAGAGTTGCACTGAAGGCCAGGCAGGGTTCTGGAGGCCAGTGGACAAAGGCAGTGCTAAGGAAAGGGACAGTCTATTGGCATGAGCTTCAAATGAAGCCAGGTCAAGCCAAGGTCAGAAGGCCCAACAGAGAATCCAAGGTTGTAGTGGAGCAGTTGGGAGGTCCCTGTGATGAGCTGAGGCAAGGGGCAATCTCGGAATTGGGGCTGTATCTCCAATACCCAGAGTAAGTCTGGATCCTTCTCAGAGTCCTGCTCTTTGTCCATACCTTGTTTTCCATCCCCATGCCCATGGCCCTGGGAGGGCCCAGGCAAGATTCTGGTCCCCATTATACAGGTGAGAAACAAGTCCCAAGAAATGAAGGTTATGCTTCCCAAATAATGCACTGGGCGAGCCACCAAGCCTTAGGAGCTCGGACCTCCCAGCATCTGTGACAGGGCCATTGTTACATCCAGGCATGCACACATACCCACACCCATACATTGTCTCCAGAATATGGCCTGATGAGGGAAAGGAGTCGGCGACATATCCTATGGTACACATTGATAAATGACATGTCACCCATCTCCTCCAGTGGGGAGTAGCCAACAGCCCTGGGCCTGACATCCTCATCTGGCACTCTCTGTGTGTGTTTTTTTAAAGGCATTAAAAAAAAAATATGGCGGATTGCACTGGACCATCATTCAGAGGGAGGAAACCTGACAAAACTGGAAAATTATGAGAAATTCCACCTGGCTCACCAGGGACTGACTCACCTGTGGAGATGTGTGGGTTTCATGCTGGAGGCTAAGATGGTGCCAGCTAGGTTGGTGGGTTCTCACCCATGTGAGCCCCATGAAGATTGTGCTGAGATGGGCAGTATCTTGGAAGGAGCCCCTTCAGCCTGGGAGTCCACATGGCCCAGCCCTCGGCTCGATCTCCTCGGGGGCAAGGTGCTTGCTGATGGTTAGGCTCTAGTGCCACAACCCAATTCTGACCTGGGTGTTGGATCTATTGGCTCATTCCTCATCAGGGGAACTCTCACAGGTGCCTCTCGGGGGACCCAAGAGCAGCAGCAGGGACTGGGCAGGGCAGGCCCCCAAGAACTGGGCCCATGGTATCGCCCTTAGCACCAGGCTGTCCGAGGCCACATTCATCCCCTCCTGAAGCAGTCCACCACCAGAGCTGAAATTTCCTGAGGGTGGGCTTCAACCATAGTTCCTGCCAGCTGCTCTATAAATTCAAGCTGGCCTCTGTGAGGGTTCTGTCCAGCCATAGAGGCCCCTTTCCCTGTTCACAGTAGACACATTTGGATCCTGCCCTGTGATACATTGGACCCAACTCTTTCTATACTGAATTTCGTTCCCTTTGAAAACTAAAGCAGTGAGGGGCACCTGGGTGGCTCAATTGGTTAAGCATCCAACTTCGGCTCAGGTCATGATCTCGTAGTTAGTAGGTTCGAGCCCCGCGTCGGGCTCTGTGCTGACAGCCAGCTCGGAGCCTGGAGCCTGTTTCGGATTCCGTGTCTCCCCCTCTCTCTGCCCCACTCATGCTCTGTCTCTCTCTGTCTCAAAAGTAAATAAACTATAAAATAATTTAAAAAAAAAAGAAAAAGAAAAAATGAAAACTAAAGCAGTGAAGCCAGCTGAACTGATGTCCTCACCAGTGTGCCACATCACCTCCTTTCCTTCCTACTCTTCCTACATGGCCTCTTACTCCTGATGTTAAAATGTCCAGTTTAGGGGGCAACAGGGTGGCTCAGTCAGTTAAGCATCCAACTCTTGATTTCAGCTCAGGTTGTGATCTCATGGTCAGGAAATTGAGCCCTGTGTCAGGCTCCACACTGAGCATGGGGCCTGCTTGGGATTCTCTCTCTCCCTCTCTCTCTGCCCCTCCCCCTCCTCAAAATAAATAAATAAGCTTTTTTTTTTTTAATGGCCAGTTTTTAAAAGTCCTCCCACACAAAATACAACACAGCAACCTTCCCTGGATACACAGGATGTCCTGGTAAATCTTGTCTGGTCTGAAATTCAGGCCTCTGGGACACTAGGTTCTCCAGCCACATCTCCTCACTTATTCCTGTTTTCCCTGGGAAATTGGAACACAAGCTGCCCTTGTAGGCAGGACCAAGGAGGCCCAGGAATCGATAACCAAGCCTGAGATGCCCAAAGAGAGCAAGCAAGCCCGGGCCTGGGGGTGAGGCAGGTGCCTCTCCACAGAGGAGCCACATACAACTCAAATGAGATTTTTCCTGGACACGTATTCTGACCTTTTTTTTTTTTTTAGGAAAAAAAATCCATTTTACTAATTTTTTTATCAACTCGTGGAGGGTGTATGCAGCTGGTGAGGGAAAAGGTCAGGAGGCCTGTTGCTGCCAACAACAGCGCAGGCCTCACATGACAACTTTACCCCGGGGCTTCAAGGAGTGTTTGTCATTTTCCCTGCAGTTTTGGTTGCTGGAGTTTCAGTCTGAGGTTTGAGTGTTTGTTTTTCATTATTTTGGTGGTTGTTTTTATCTTTCAGCTGGAAGTCTGGTTAATACAGAAAAGGTGGGTCAGATGTGTCATGGGAGAGGAGCCAGGTGCGTCCAGTGTGGACAGATGCAGGACGGACAGAAGGAGGGACTCGGAGGGAAGGGGTAGAGAGGATGGGAAGTCAAGGCCAAGTGTGGTCCTGCCCAGGGAGCACTGGTGTCAGCGGTACACTTAACAGGATGGCAAAGCCATGGGCATCTCCATCAACTGCCATCTGCTAAGTCATGGGCCCTGGACAGCCCGCTCTGCCCAGGCTGGTGTGCTTTTCTCCACCCCCTCAGAACCCAGAAAAATGGGGGATCAGAACAGAACCTGCCCTTGTGGCATCATGGTGAGCGAGCCTGTGCCTATAAAGCCCTGAGCACATCATGTGCTGCATATGGTGGCAGTGAAAGCGTCACTGAGGCAGCCGTCACTTGGGCAGCAGGCACTGTCCATCCACACATGCACTTCTCCCAAGCCACAAGTTGTGCAAGGAGGTGGCCAAGTTGGGGTCTCCTGGTTCCTGACTGTGGATGTGCCCACTTGGTAGACAGAAAGACAAATGCCCACTCAGGCCAAGGTAGCAGGAAGGAAGACACCCACAGGGCCATGATCCCCAACCCCACCTGCACATCTACCCCTATGTGGGGCTCAGGCGCCTCCTTGCTAGGCTGCATCTTGCTTCATTATTATGCAGATATTTTAATTATGCAGATATGTTTTTAGACAGTTTTAAATATGTATATTATTTACTCATTAGACCATAACAGCTCTGGAAATTGGAAATCTGTATTTAGTATCTATCAGTGCACAATACAGAACTAACGTAGGGCCCACAGGCAGGGAGGGAAGCAGGGTGGCAGTGGTGGCAGTGCTCAGCTGAGCAGGGGCTGTTGGACACCCTGGTCCTTACCCCCTCCCGGGCTCTGGGCCCAGTGACTCCAAGGTTGGGGGGTGGGCTCAGAGCAGCATCTGGGAGGCCAGTTACTGATCCACTCTCCTGAGGAAAAGACAAAGGAATCACTCTTGGAGGCAGGTTGGGGAGGTGAGGGGTGGTATCTGAGTCCAAGCAGCAGGCTTCATGTGGCCAGACCTGGTCCTTCCCTGAGATGCTCACAGCCCAGCGCTGCTGATAGACCTGGGTTGATGCCCCCTCTACCACTCCGCACCAGGGGTCTGGGGTAGTGGCACTAATGCTCTGAGCCTCAGTGCCCTCACCTGTACAAGGCAGGGGGACAGAAGAATCCAACTCTCCAGTGTCTTGCCAGGGATGGAATGGGGAGGGTGAAGAAGAGGCCCAGTCTTCCCTGAGGCCCCGGCCCAAGGTAGATTCCCGGGGTCATGTCTGATTTCTTCTATCACCATTACCTTCCTTGCCACCCTCCGGCAGTGTTTCCAGGGCATCTACTTGGTGCTAGGACTTTGCTGCCCCCAGCCTCTTCTCAGAGCCCTCCACCCCACCCCACCATCACAGCTTCTGCCGGGCTCAGCCCTCAGTGGCCCAGATCTTAATATCCTGCTCCCCATGGGTTCAGTGTCTTTTATCCTAAGCCTTCAGTATCCTCCTGGAAGAAGGAGTAGCTATAACTAATTAAGACCAAACACCCTGTACAATATTTCCCTCTGGGCTGCACAAAACAAATCCAGTAGCTCCCAGACCCTTTCAGGCTAGGCCAGCAATAGGGTGAGAGGNGGGGGGGGGGGGGGGGCACACACACAGTGGGGGAGGAGTGGGCTCTCAAAGAGGAAGGAGAAGCCTGAGGCTCCAGCCTTGTCTTGCCCAAGCCCTGCCCCTCCCAGCATGCAGTGGGGCTGGACCCTCAAGCTTTTGGCCTCCAAGGGGGGGCCCACCATGGTTCCCACTGTGGCCATTGGCTCTGTAGCAATGGAAAGATATTTAACTTAGTGAAATTTGAAGGTATCTCCTCAGGTGAGCTTCGTCCCAGCCCGGCACACCACCAGTCTTCCTCTTTCTTGCCTTTTCCTGTAAGAACAGTTTCCAGAGCTGAGGGAAATTGATTGTTAAGTGAAACTCTATGCTAATTGCCTCTGAAATGCCTACTGTTATTCTGATGGACTTGGCCAGGAGCAGCCCTGCTCAGCAGTCCCACCATGGTTCCTTCCAATGCCTTGGCCACGATGGGGACATCTCGGACCAGGCAAGCCACCATCAGCAACTTTGCAGCAGCATTACCCCCATAGGCAGCTCTAACCCTCTACAATGTGATGAGGAAAAGAGGCTCAGAGAGGTTGAATCACACACCCGGGGTCACATAGCTGGCTGGCAGAGCCAGGCTCAAGCCCAGGTCTCTAGCCAGGTTCAGAGATACTCTGGTCTTAAGTTAGCAGACATTCATTGTGCACCTACTCTGTGCAAGGGGACAGGTTATTGTAAACAGCTGCCAGATACAGCCCTTACCAATCTCAGAGCTCAAGGAAGAAAGCAGATGAGATGTGATGGGGACAGATAGGGGCTTGGCAGGGTCAGGGAGTGGTTAGGAGGATGATATCTAAGCTAACACCTCAAGGGTGAACCCCCTGAGGAGTCTGCATGATGACGCACAAGGTGGAGGTAGAATGTGCAAGGACCTAGTAGCAGCAGACCAGAGGCTGCAGGTGGCTGAGGGATGAGAACGGAGCATATCTCCCCCAGACAGGCAGTAGCCTGGACGTGGGACCAAGCTATGGGCCTGCCCTGCAGGGAGTCTTGGGAGGTTCTGTCTTCACCTCTGGGTCTCAGTTTCCTTCCCCATCCTGCCTGCTCAGAGGCCTTTGTTATAAGGACCCAGGAGAGGTAGAAAGGATGTGCTGGGAGAATGAACCTTAGGACAGGGTGGGGCTGGGCTGCAGGTGTATCTTCCAGACAGCCTTGGACTCGGCTGACTCCTGTGGACTCTGTGGAGGTGGGAGCCCGAGGCTCTGAGTGCCTGACAGGGGAGGGGAGCCCAGGGACTGGGCGAAGGCAAAAGGAGGCTTCCAGGAGAGGTGATAGTCTGATAGGGCTGACGGAGATGATGTAGAGCACATCTCACACAATAAGAGTGGATAACAGAGGAAGACCCAGAGGTGGCCAAGAGCCTTGAGTGCTTGGAGCCAGCAAGAAAAGCCCCCAGGGGACTGGACCCTCTGGGCAGCTTCTAGGGGTTGTAGCAAGGGGACTGCCAAGAACCTATCCACCCTCTGAGTGGGTACAGTTCCTGCCTCCAATTTACAGACAAGAAATTGAGGGCCAGCCAGGGAAGCCACTTACTCAAGGAAGCCAGGATTTTTTTTTTTTAATAGTTTATTGTCAAATTAGTTTCCACATAACACTCAGTGCTCATCCCCACAAGTGTCCTCCTCCATGCCCATCCCCCCCTCCCCCCACATCCATCAGTCCTCAGTTTTTGTCAGTATTCAAGAGTCTCTCATGGTTTGCTTCTCTCCCTTTCCCCCACCATTTCCGCCCTTCTTCTCCCCCTTGTTCCTCCGTCAAGTTCCTCCTAATCCTCCTATACGTGCAAACATATGATATTTGTCAAGGAAGCCAGGATTTGAACGTAGGCCAGGGCTCTAAGGCTCTGGGAGTCAGGTTCTGATGTGCTTGGAGCCCCACAGTCATGTCGGTTGGTGGGCCCAGCCCTCTCTCCTCTCCCCCAAGACCTGATGGGACCTCCAGCAGTGAGAGCTTGCCCACTCCAATACCACCCCCCCACTCCCCGTTCTGCTGCCTCAGCCCTTCCTCCTGAGCCACCGGGCCTGTGTGTTTAGCAGTTTCCACACGTCCAGCACCCGGGGATGGACTGATTGATCTGTAACACCGAAAAAATAATAATGGCTTGATCGTTACTGAGGATTAAAAGTAATCCTTTCGCCGTGGCTATTGCAACTCCGTTATTCACGAGTCAGCGGGCTGACCCAGGCCTTCGAGCCCATGGGACTCCATGAATTCAAGAAGGCTAGGGGCTAGACACCCCCCACCAAGGTCTCCCTCACCAGATCTCCCTCACCTTGGCTGCTCAGCTAGGGAACCAGAGGGCCTGCAGCCCCCATATTCCTCGGGCCTGTGAAGCCCAGGGATAGAGCTGAGCCCTGAGAGGGTAAAGGAACTGGCACCGCTGGCTGGCATGGGAGGTGGGTACAGGAGAGGGCAGCCTCTCAAGGCTGCAGTCCAGTTGAGACTTCAACTGGTGCAGTTTGGTGTTTGCTGCCCCATCAACCCGGTGGCTTTTCTGAGGCAAGAGGCCTGATTCTGGTTATTCCCATCCCCTGCCCTCACCTAATTCCCCACGAAGGGCAGTGGCCTCAGTGGAGCCCCACCTGGGCTTCAGGCCCACTCTGAGAAAGGTCTGGGGTCCCTGGGAAGGTCATAAGCCACAGGGTAAGGAAAGGGGCCGTGAAGTGATGGCCCAAGGCTCACCCCTCAAGGTGCGGCCCCAGGGGCTATCCCTAGGCCTTATACCCTCTCATCCAGGCCAGGTGCTAAGCTTGCACCATAGTAGATTCTCAGCTAACAGTAATTACAAGTGTGGTGTCATGTGTGTCACATAGTAATGTCCTCTGCAAAAGAACACAGCAGACTTGTGAATCAGGGGCCTCATCCATCCTGGGAGTTGGGGTCAGGGTAGAGGTGTTTGTTGTTTAGGCTGAGAAGAGGCCCCAGGATGGAAGTGAGTGCAAGTGGACCCATCAAAGAAAGCCTTGCCCTTTTTTTTTTCCTTTCATAGTTTATTGTCAAGTTGCTTTCCAAAGCCTTGCCTTTTATATGCAGAGCAATGGGAGGCTGCTGAAGGGCTTAGGGGCAGGAGGTAGCCACAAGATCAGATCCACATTTGGAGAAAAGATGACAAAGGGCGAGAGAGGACACAGGAGCCTGAGGGAGGGCAGAGCCTGGGCTGGGGAGGAACAGTAGGTGGTTTGAGTGATAACACGGATGAGATATAGGCGGCAGAGATTCCAAGACAGATGGGCTCATTCCAAGAGGGGACGGTATGAGCTATAGTGGGCCTGAGGGTCACCCTAGGAAGGTATCCAGGACCTCATGGGGGGCCGGGATTGAAAGCAAGATACGGGAGGTGTCTAGGAGTAGAGAGACCTGTGGTCCCTGAAGCTGGGTAATGGGGGTAGGGGCCCCCAAGCAGGAACCACAGAGCAGGGGAGCAGAGGATGGAGCCTAAAAAGAAGACAGGTTGGGTAGCAAGAGAGGGAATCAGAGTCCAAAAGGGGCTCAGCATTGTGAAGTGAGGGGGTTTGACTTCAAGAGGGGCTTTCCTACCCTATCCCCAAGATCCCTAGCCTAATAGTTTTCCAGGCATTCAGTGCTCTTGGCCTGAGGAAGAGGGGGAGCTAGGCCCAGTGAGAGTGAGGATGGCCCTGGTCAGCCTAGCCTGCCAGAGGTGGCATCCTGCCCCAGAGAATGGAGGCCACACCTCTGCAGGCCGTACTCTACCACCACAACTGTTACATGCTGGGAGGGAAAAAAACTGGTCCCCCAGGTCCTGATCCTCATTTCTCCCTCATGGGGAGCTGGCAGGCTTTGTTTGTATCTCCCCACTGAGACCTACATGCCACACCAGCCCTGGACCGATGGACAGGGGCATGTGTCCTAAATACCAAGAGGCCAGGGCCTTCTGAGTAAGGGCTAGAGGCCAGGGGGCAGGACCCCACAGCTCCTACCCCACAAGAGTTGCCCTGTCCCTCACTGGGCATGTTGGGCCCGTGGAATGTACCTTCAGACCTTGGTCATGGGCTGGGCAAGACAAAAGTGGTTGAGGGACGCCTGGGGGGCTCAGTTGGTTGAGTCCGACTTCGCCTCAGGTCATGATCTCACAGTTCCTGAGTTCGAGCCCCACTCTGGGCTCTGCTGACAACTCAGCGCCTGGAGCCTGCTTCAGATTCTGCGTCTCCCTCTCACTCTGCCTTTCCCTCGCTCATACTCTCTGTTTCTCTCTCTCAAAAATAAACATTTTTAGGGGCACCTGGGTGACTCAGTGGGCTAAGCATCCAAATTTGGCTCAGGTCATGATCTCACTGTTTGAGAGTTCAAGCCCCGCATCGGGCTCTGTGCTGACAGCTCAGAGCCTGGAGCCTGCTTTGGATTCTGCGTCTCCCTCTCTCTCTGCCCCTCCCCCCTCATGCTCTGTCTCAAATAAACATTTAAAATTGTTAATAAATAAATAAACATTTTTTTTTAATTAAAAAAAAAAAAGGACAAACATGGTTGTGAGGGCCAGACTCAGAGCCCCAGCCTGACCCCAACTATGTGACCTTGGGAAAACTGCTCACTGTCTCCCTGCCCAGGTATCCTCATCTGAGGAAGACATGAACAGTGGCAGGTACACATGATGTGTCACCAGCCTGGTGGCAGGCTTGGCATGCAGTAAGTGACCAATTCATGGTAACTTGGCAGTTACCAAGGTTTATGATGGTTAATCATGGCAGTATGATTAACAGGACTTTACTGCCCTCAGCTCTGCAGGAGGCCCCCGAGGGCATCTTCAGGAGCTCCAGGAGTTCCTGGAGGGACAAGATCCGTGAAGGTGCAAAATAAGAATCTCTGGGCAGCTGAGGTTCAGGCCCTGAGGGGGGCAGGGTACCAATGTCTCTCCCAGCAAGCCTTCTATGACGTCCTAAGTTCCCACAGTGCTAAGCTTCCTAGAAGCACTTCAGCTATGCCTGCTCCGGTTGTCCTACTCAGTTTTGTGCCTGTTTCCTCCTCTAGATTGTGAGAGGACAGGGCTGGCTGGCCTGCCACATCTCCACACATGAGCATGGTCTGGTGCCAGGCATGGTGGGTAACAGGATGTGGGATAGAAGGACACAGAGCTGTGCTTACAGGCACAGGGGCCATGATGGAGGAGAGTATAGGAACCAGCCCCAAAGGGTGGGCCAGGCTTGTATGGACAGAAGGCTTAAAAAGCCATGCTGGGAAGGGGCTCAAGAAACCAGGACAGGGACAGTGGTAGGGGACCTGGGTGGGCAGAGGTGTGCTAGGTGTACCTCCTGTTGGGCCCTGAGCAAGCTGGGGGCAAAGACACATCGGCAAGGCACTCTGTCACTTGTGGCGGTTCACCCTTGACTAGGGAGGGCCTCCCCTTGGCACTGGAGTGACACTGGTTTGTTGGAAGTCGAGTGGCAATGGGGCTTGACTACAGGACCTGTGTTCTACTATGTCCCAGGGGTCCCCTGCCATCGTGTAGGCAGGAATGTGACTGGGCTAAAGTACAGGGAGTCCCATGGAGATGTCACATGGAGATACCACTCAGGTCACTGTGCAGGCTTCACCTGTCCCATGTGAACCCAGCTGTGCATGGGGGAAGGGCCCACACAGCAAGCTGGAGAAGGTCTGGGGCCAGGGAATCTCTGAGGGTCTGGCAGGATGGGACAAGGGAGTCCCCGAGCCAGCCTGGCCCCAGGGAGTACTAGGGACGGAGAAGGCTTGGGCTAGGCATGAGTCTTCCTCAGCCTCTGACCTCCCTGTGCTCTGTTCCTCAGAGATTGGCTGACGCTGCAGAGAACTTCCAGAAAGCCCACCGCTGGCAGGACAACATCAAGGTAAGAACTGCAGTACCTCCCCAGCCCCATGACCTGCCCACCCCCAGCAAGGATAGACATGAATTTGGGGGAGGGGGCATTGCCCAGACACACTGGAGAGGCACCTAGGGCTTTGTGGAGAAGAGCCTGGAACCTTTGTCCAGCATTCAGCAAACATTTGAAGCTCTCCTAGGTGCTGGGACAGAGGCTGTAGATATGAACCTCTCACTCCTCCCCAGAGGAGCTGTAGAGTCACCCATGGGCAGACAGCCTGCTCTAAAGTGATGCCCCCCAGAGTTGGTGTTGCCTTGATGGCTAAGGATGTGCCCAGACTCTGGAGAGACCCTCGGGCAAAGAAGTCCCTTGACTCCAATACTTTTTAGAGTTTAATATTGACCTGGAAGAGTCACTACAAGAAAGGGACTTTGTTCTCTTCCTGGGAGTTCCTTGTCTTCCAGGAAGCCATCAGCCTAGGATAGGGGACTAGGCTGTCACAGCCACAAAAGCCCCTTCTTCCACCAGGAGAACTCAGAAGGAACCCAGGTACCAAAGGAGTGGAGGGGTGAGAAGCTGGTAGTAGGTCTCTTCTTGAGGGTGGAAGGTCCCAGAATGTGGAGGAGGGAAAGGAAGCCTCACTGCCCCCCAGTTTCTTTTTTTTTTTTTTTAATTTTTTTTAATGTTTTTTATTTATTTCTAGGAGAGAGAGAGAGAGACAGCGTGAGCAGGGGAGGGTCAGAGAGAGAGGGAGTCACAGACTGAAACAGGCTCCAGGCTCTGAGCTGGCAGTCAGCACAGAGCCTGACGCGGGGCTCGAACCCACGAACCGCGAGATCATGACCCAAGCGAAAGTCGGACGCTTAACCGACTAAGCCACCCAGGCGCCCCTGCCCCCCAGTTTCAAACCCAGGTAACCCTCACCAATTCAGGCAGCTGTGTTGATTTGGACTGAGGCTTGATATACCTGCACCATTACGGTCAGGCCAGCATCTCAGAGGGTCACAGTAAGCCAGAAGGTAGACTGAGGCAGGGTTCCTCCCAAACTCAGACCCTCCAATGCCAGGGATGCTGGAACGCTCAGGGACCAAACCAGTTGGTAGTGCTCGTGTGTCCTCCACGGCTACTCAGGCACCTGTGCTATGTCTCCTGGTGGTCTCTCCTAAACATAGGAAGAGGCGCCAAGAGCTGCCTACTGGGGCCCAGGGACCAATAAGAGGCAGGTAGGCCCTTCACTCCAGCTCTGGGCCTGGCACATCTGGGGGACAGGTGGATTATTATCCCTACTTAATGCCTTAAACTTATTATCCCTACTTAAACTGATGAGAACACTGAGGCACAGGATGCTAGACCAACCGGACATACCTGTTGATGGCAGAGATTCACAGCTGGGCTGCCAGGTACCAGGGGGTTCATGCCTATGATCCAGGCCCCCTGAACCTGCCTGTCCTCTTCTCTGGTCCCCATCCCTCCAGGCCACCCTGAGCCTTCCCCTACCTTGCCCACAACATGGCATTCTTCCTATGCTGCCTGGTGGGTGCTGGCTGCTACCCTTAGGGAGCTCAGGTGGGGTTGGAGGTAACAGATGATTTTTTACAGTGAACACATAAATGAGCTGATGACTCCTTGGACTGATCCTACCTCCCCAGGAGCTCAGGACTGGCCTTCTCTCCCTCCCTTTCCAACACCACCACCCATCACTGGGTCCCCATGCCTCCTCAGCCCCTTGATCAGAAATGTGCGTGGTGGTGGCCACGGCGCCTACCACTCAGACCATGCCCCTGCCTACAAACAGCACCTCCCCTCCCCAAGTAAGTCCTCTGCAGGACCCAGCCCTAAGCCATGCTCAGGGTCCCAGGATCCGGCTGTTCCTGCCCCCTTGTCAACCCCACTTGCCCCCCAGCTCCTCCTGTGCCTCAGCCACACTGAATGCTTCACTCTAGGCCCATTCCCAATCTCCACCCAAATGCCTCCTATTCCTCCTGGAGGCCTGACTTGTCTGTCCCTTCCTAGTGAGGCCTCTCCCATGCCCCAGTCCATCAGCTTCTCCACTTTCTGGGCATCTGAGACCCTCAGCTCTTACTCTAGCTCTTCCTTTGTTTCTGATATATCTACGTCC
>NW_027532172.1:7247000-7278121 GCF_008692635.1 Crocuta crocuta | reverse complement strand
CCACCCCACCCCCACCCCCACCCAGGACTCTATGCAGAGCAGACAGGACTGGGAGTGAAAGAATAGGGAATGAGGGAATGAAAAGTCCCACTTTCAGCCTGGTTTTCTCTCCCTCCCAGTCCAGGCCCCAAACAAGAAGACAAAGAGGCTGCCTCAGGCCCAAACATTTCTTTTCCTGACTCTGCAAAAGACCCCAAATTACCAAAGATCATCCTGCCAGACTCCTGACCCCTGATTTTCAGCTACTCCCAGAGTCAGGAATAGCTTACCCCAAGCCAGAGTGGGCACTGTAGGGGCTTGCCAGGAAGGAGGGCCAAGGTCTCAGGGGCATCCAGAGGGTGCTAAGACCAGTGCTGCTTCAGATACTGAGTGTCCATGAGGCCCAGCAAGGGTTTGCCCCTCTCTGGGCTCCAGTTTCCCTATCTGGCAAAGGACTAGCTGGTCTTTGGTGCTGCCTGCTGGCCCAGGCATGGCGTATGAAAGGGTAGGTCCACACATCAGGCCATAGAGATGCCAAGTTGGTGACAGTGTGAGTACATCTCTGGTCCTCGGTGCTCTTGTCCTAGGATGAGGCAGGAGTGAGCTCTGGCTGGCCCCCTCCCCTCAGCTTGACCTGGAGTGCCCCCAGCTGTGGAAGTGACCCCAGGGCCAGCTGGTGTTTACCACCACCTCCCCTCAGTCCATCAGTCTGCTTGTCTGTCTATATCTTGAGCAGGATGGAGCTGTAACCACCCCCTGATTCTCAGCTGCTGGGTCAGGGCCCTGCTCTTCACCAGAAGCATTGCACTTGCCCCAGCTGCCAGGACGAAAGGCATAAGTGCTAATGGTGGGCCCGTTAGCTGGCACACCAGCCATGCCTGCCTGGGCTGCCAGGGAGAGCTGGCAGCAGCTGCAGGTGGGGACTGTCCAAGCCAGGGGAACACGGGGACTTGAGGCTGGGAAAGCGACGTTGTTTTTGTCCCTTGCAGGCACACCACCCACCCTTGAAACCATGTCCTTCCCAGTGACCTTCAGGAGGTAGAGATAAGGAGCCATGTTCCACCCAGCACTCTAGGAGAACCACAACCCCAGTGTCAAACTCAGGCCCTTTACGTAAGCCGGGCCAACTCCCCGGAACACCCTCCCCTCCTCCTTCAAAAGAGCAGTGCCTCTCCTTCTCCAGTTAACTCTCTAGGGCTCCTCTTTCTGGTCTCTGAGCCTAGGATTGGGACCTATTGCCCCAGGCCAGTATCCCAGTAGGCTCATATGTCTGCCCCACTCAAGACTCCTCTAGGCCGGAAGCAGTTGGACCTGATTCAGTATTGCCCACCAGCTGTCTATGGGCCCAGTTGAGTGCCCTGTGGACAGGTTAGCCAAGAACAGCTGGGCCTCAGTCTTCTTATCTCTGAGATAGGGAGAATGGCACCCGGCAGTTCTGGGCACAGAGGAGATGCTTGGCACAAGGAATCCACTTTATGATCAGTAGGATGTGCCCCTCCCTGTGTCGACAGCACACAGTAGGTCTATGTGCAGACCTCTGAGAAATGGACAGTGGTATAGCCACATCTGTGTACACACACCATCAACACCAGCCCAGGGACTTAGGGGATCCTGGGGCCTGCAGGGTCAGAGCTGGGACAAGAGAGCGAGGGAGATATGTCTGGATGGACCCCAGTTCCCCTCTCAGGCCACGACCCCACACACTGGCTGTGGCAGAGGCAAGGAACCTGTAGCCACAGCCCTGGTCACAGCCCTTGGACACCAGGAAAGCCATGGTCCTTGTTAGCAGGCAGCACCTCCCATGACCCTGCAGACAGGCAGCAGGTGCTCTGGTGCCTATAATACTTAGGGTAGATGAAGATGGCCTGCCTACTGGACACTGTGCCTGGCACCGGCACCACACTGTGTCAGCATTATCTGCCATCTAAACCACCACCAGGGAGGAGCTGGGCCAGCACATGGGTGGAGGAGGCCAGAGAGGCCATTGGCCCCAGAGCCTCAATGCCAACATCAGGGCCTGCAGGGGGACAAAGTCCTGCTCTGGGATTCTAATGGAGGAAGCAATCCTACTCTGGGGAGTCTGGGGGCGGGGGGGGCACAGCCCTACCTTGGCGGGTCTGATGGGAAATGTAGTTCTGTCTGGGAACCTAAAAGGAAGACTGAAGGCTAGGCCAGGCCAGAGGAGCCGGCTGGACAGGACAGGTGGCCTCCCCGGCCTGAGGTCTGCCCCAGCCATCAGGCCTCCTGCCTGCCTCTCTGCCAAGCCTGCAACAGACGGCTCTCTCAGAAAACAGTCCTTTTGGCTGAGCTGAGCTGGCAGTGAGCCAGGGCAGGAAGGCCAAGCATCCTAACTGTATCCCAAGGTACCAAACATAGACGCCAACTGCTATTCCCCATGCTCACTTCCTCGCCCTGTTTCCCGGGACCTGCCAGCACCCCTCATGTTCTCTCTTGGGCTCAGCTCCAGCTAAGGAAAGTGTATGTGTCACCTATATAAGGGCTACATGGGCCCCTAGTCCTACCCTTCGTGTGTCATCTGTGTACAGAAATCCACACAGGGGAGAAATATGAGTTCAGAAGGGGTGATTCCCTCCACCCCCTGCCCAGTTTGAGCAAAATGGCTCCTAAAATACCAGGTAATAGAAAGGGGTGTTGGGTATAGACCCTGGACATTAAGGATGCCCATTTCTCCCCAAGCAGAGGGTTTCTTCCATGTTCAGGGCTGTGGAGTTGCAAACATAAGGGCTGACCATGCACAGGATTGGCCCCAGTGCCTGGGGAGGCCCTGCTCCTTGTCCCTCTAGTGCCCTCAGAGGGGACATCATCACCCTGATTTTATAAGTGAGAAATCAAGGCCCTGAAGCAAAGCCTCACTGAGGCTGCAGGATTTTTTTTTTAATTTTTTAATTTTTTTTTTTTTTTAATTTATTTCTGAGAGAGAGAGAGAGACAGCGTGAGCAGGGGAGGGTCAGAGAGAGAAGGAGACACAGAATCTGAAGCAGTCTCCTGGCTCTGAGCTAGCTGTCAGCACAGAGCCTGATGCGGGACTCGAACCCATGAACCATGAGATCATGACCTGAGTCAAAGTCAGACACTTAACTGACTGAGCCACCCAGGCGCCCCAAGGCTGCAGGATTTTTAACAGGCCCCCATGCCTCATCGATGAGATGCCGGTGACCCCCGGGGGTAGTCATGGTACCACAGGGGATTTTGAGGTTCCAGGCTCAGTCTTCACTCACTGTTCCAGATCCCAGAGCTCACGTGTTCTGGTCAGGATTTGAGGCCAGGACCCTTTGCCAAGGCCCTGCGTGTAATTGCTAGGTACCACCTCCTCGTGGTCTAACCAAGGCGGGGCAGTAATTGTGGACACTGGGGCCCTGCGCAGGCCAAAGCAGACATGGAGGCCTTTCCAGGGACCTTCCCACCCTAACCCTGATGGCCACACCCCCAGCTCCACATCACATCAAGCATAGAGACCACAGCTGTGTCTACAGTGTATTGTCACACATGTGACCTTGCCCACCACCACCCCATGCTAATGCTACTCTCCCAAGGAAGGGGCATGGCCTAGCCTCTCAAGGTGGGAGACATAGGGAAGGGTCCTGCCTCCTGGGGGATAAGGGCTTCATACAGATTCCTGAGCCTTGCACATGGTCTGCAGGGGACCAGAACCCCCCTGTATGACATGTTCCCCCATGTCACTGATGCCACCAACATCTGATTCTCTGCTGAGACCGTGAAACAGCAGGACAGCAAGACAAAGGGAGCCATTGCAGCAGCTAAAGGGTGGCCCAGGGGTGGCCCAAGTGCAGGCAGGACCCAGCCCGGCCTATGAGAGGAACACAGGTCTCCTGGGGGCCACAGAGTTTCCGGCCCCCACCCATGCCCTCTCTTGTCCTTGCTGGAGGTTTGCTTAAAAAGTTGGTGAGTGAAGCCCCATGTTCTAATCTGCAGTCCTCCCACTGCGCCCGCCTGTTTTCATTACGGAGGGAAAGAGCATCAGAGCCGTGTTTATAACCCCCTTTTAGATAACAAATCACATTTTCTTTTTGCCAGCGAGTGTGTTGAATTGATATTTTTTCCCCTCGGTTTAATGGGTTTGTGTGTTCAGGAATGATCTTCATCAACCGAAACTCCTTATTGTGTTTGATGTAATGTCAGCTTTCATTATGTGCTTCGGTCGGAGCCGGGCGCAAGGAAAGGCTGAGTACCCTGGAGCCTGGGCCCTGGCCCTCACCCCACCCTGGTCCCACCTGGCCTCCAGTCTTCCTGGACTGGTGGGTGGGAGGGTGGGTGTGGGAACGGTTGGAGATTCAATGGGAAGGCGGGTTGGAGCCTGGGTGCAACAACTTTCTTACCCCTGCCGTGTCCTCATCTGTATGTTGGGGGTCATAAGCCCTGTATCACCCTATGTGCAAAGCGCTAGATGCAGCAGATGCCTCTGGTGATGGAAGCAATCAAGTCACCTCCAGTCTTACATTCATCAAGCTGTTGTGGTCTTGCCCAAGCATGGTGCCCGGCATGTAGTCAGTGTTGCAGAGTATCGGGACTATGCATACGGGTGTAGCCGGTGGCCTGTGCCCCCCAGACCTCTGGTGGGAGACAACATACCACTGTCCACACAACAGGCCCCCATACTGACCACCTGGAACCATGGCCTCAGACCCTGCACCTGGGCAGTCACCAAGGCCAACCCCCACTCTGAAGCACGTGGAGCCTGAGCTGGGAGGGAACAGTGCAGCCCTGAGGTCACATAGCAAGGAAGTGGCCAAGGTGACTTCTGCCCACCAAAGAGTAATCGCTGCCTCTGTGCTTGCTGTATTACAGCCAGACCATTGGGAGCACCACTGGGACCAAACTTCTTGGTCAACACCCCCATTTTTAGACCACAAAGAAGCAGGCTGCCAGGGCCATGCACCAGGTTTTTGCCATACAAAACAGCACTGAGGAGCACTCCAAGAGGGTGACTAGGACAGTGGCCTTATTCCGTGTCCTGACCCCTAGAGCCCACAGCGGCAGGAGTGGAATGGCCCCTCCTAAGCCAGTGGCACTCGATGGCACCAGATTCACCTTCTGGCGGCCTCTGTCAGCCATGCTCAGTTCTGATTAAAGATCATTAAACATGAAATTAGCCCGTTTGTGTTACGGGTCCCCGGGGTGGCCGGTGATTATGACGCGCAGATGGCCAAGAACCCAGGCGTCGGGCAGGCGGGTGAGGCCGGGATGCGTGGGGCTAGCACCACAGGCGCAGGCGGCCGGGAGGCAGGCGCGGGGGCTGGGCTTTGTTTTCTCCGCTCCTGTTGTGTAAACCCCCTTGCATTTCACAACAAATCACAGATAATTAATAAGTACATGCCCGTAATGAGCAGGCTTTTTAATAGAAGAAATTGGAAGATGCGGTGTCGAGTCATTATTTCACTCTGGCCCAGACTCGGCTCTATTTTCCCATCTTCCTCACTCCCCCCTCCCCCCTGCACTGCCTCACTCAGAGTCTCTGCAGACAGGCTGGCTCTGACCCCACCTCTCAGCCGGGCTGAAGTGCTAAGATCCTGGTGCTCGAGTAGAGGAGGGAATCCCCACCCAACCTAGAGCACCACATCCCCCTGGAGCCTTTGAGGGCCCCGGAGGCAGTCTATCTGGAGTGGGGGCGGGCAAGCCCTGCCTGACTCCTGACAGCCCTCCCCCTGGCTGCTCTGGATGAGGGATGAGCAAGGGGGAGAGGGACCAAGCAAGGGGGAGAGGGACCGTTGCTGGCCTCAGGGCAGGCATCCTGGCTGCACCTCAGGCGACCTTGTGAGAAGCTGTGGGGGTCAAGGTATCTCTCTCCCACCAGGAGGAAGACATCCTGTACTATGACGCCAAGGCTGACGCTGAGCTGGTGAGTGCCCCACGTACACCGGGGAGGGAGAGCTGCCAGAGACCCACACCCTCCCTGGGCTAGTGGCCTCAGCCGTAAAATGTTAGGTCTCAGCCTCCTCCACATTCTGAGGTCATCCTGCAAAGTACTGGTGACACAAGCCCCATGCCCAGCCCCAGACAGGTAGTGAGGCACTTGGACTTCATACGGTGGGTCAGTCTAGGTGCCAGCATGGAGGGGGCTGGGTGCTATGGGAGTGGGGAAGAGGGAGCGATTAGGAAGGCTTCCTGGAGGTGTGCAGGCCGGGCCTGGCTGTGGCTGTGGCTGTAGCTGTAGCTGTAGGCCATCAGGTATGTTGCAGGTGGTGCAGGTACCTCCCCTGTGGTGAGCAGAGCAGCAGCTTCAGTGTGCTGAGCACCCCATGGTGGTCCCCCCTGTGCTCACCCGGAGCTCAGTCAGTCTTGCCCCAGCTGCAGAGGCAGCCCAGCCCGGTGCCTGTTCTCCAGACAAAGGACAGGACTCAGACTCTGCTGGGGTTACTGCTTCGGAAGTGGCGGCATTAGGGGTGACCAGAGGACCCAGATCTATGCTGCTCTTCTGCCTCTGTGTCACTGGCTAGCTTATGTCTGCCTGGGCGGCGCCATCACCAGAGGCCTCACACGAAAGACATAGGACCATTGTGGTAGCAGGGGACCTACTGAGGAGGCAAGAGTGTCCAAGGGTGCAGGGCACTCAGAGTAGACAGTGTTTGGTGAACCTGTCAAGGCCCAAGTCCATCTGCCTGCTTCTGAGGCAAAAGCAGTTGAACCTATCTCCTCTGTAAACAGAGGTATCATAACAACTCACTCTCTGGGGTCCCACCTGCACTGGCTGGGACAGGGGCCTCCAAATCCAGTGTTCCTCTGCCAGACTTATTGGCCAGGGGCATTTCCTGGGGCGAGAAGGAGGGAGACAATGACACCAGGAGGTGGGCAGGCAGGGATCCCCGCAGAGGGTCCATGGTGCCAGGCTGGCCTGGGTAAGCCTTCAGGAGGGCAGGCGGGCAGGGGGCCCGAGAAGGAGGGGTGGGTGGGCTAAAGCAGGTGTGCTTCCCCCTTGGCTGAGCCTCCGTGGCTCCCAGAGAAGTTGCTAAAATTAAAGCTGGAATCTGAAATTCAAATGAAGAGCGAACCTTTAATTAGACCCTGAATCTAATTCCTTACCCCCCTCAGCAGCGGGCTGTAATTTTAGCAATCAGTGCATTAAATATAAACCAGGAGACTGCAGTTGCCCACCATACAAAACCCCTGGCATGGGGTAGCACTGAGGGGGCTTCTTAGCCTTTCTTGGGTACCCAGGCCCCTACAAGGATCCCCTGAACTCCCTGTGTCCAGGACTCCCAACCCCTGGCCCTAAATTACGGACTCCCTGCCCCTGGCCCCTCAAGGGAGGGAGAGTCTTCCTGGGTGGGGCTGGACTAAGGTCAGGCCAAAAGCTGGACCTGGCGTGGCCCTCCTATAAATATCAACATGCACATATTTGCCGAGTCCCCTGCTTGTTGTGTTGTTTTGTTTTTTTAATCTTTGCCAGAGGTACAGTTAGAGATCTTTCTAGACCATTTACTTTTAAATTACCAACCAGAAGGTGGGGGTGGGGGAAAGAGAAGGAAGGAAAAAGTTCGCCAGCTGATAGCTTATCAGAACGGAATCCAAATGTCACATTAGTTGGGAAAGTTGGGAGATTAAATTTTCCAGCGCCCTTCATCTGCTGCTGACATTTCGGGGGCTTTTTTCTCCCGCACCTCCCCCTCCTCCAAGCAGAACGTGAGTCGCTCACGCCTCAGAGGCGGCAGGCTCGGCAGCTGCCTGCCCTGGCTTTACCCAGCATCCAAAAGCTTCTGAGGGTCCTCTGAGGGTGTGCCGAGGTGGGCAGAGGGTGGCACACGTGGTGATGGATGAGGGGAGGGCAGCAGATGGTTTGGATTTTGCCGTACAAAATCCACCCTTGAAGAGATGCTGCAGACCCTTCCGAACCATGCCAACCCCCACACAGGCCAGCCTGCTGCACCACCCACCCCCACCTACCCATCCCCACCCCCGTCTAGGCAGTAATTCATTCTCCAGGCTGGAGGATGGACCCAGAGCCCTCCTGGGCTGGAGAGAGCACATCTGGGTGGTAGGGAGGCACGATCACCCTTTCCCTAGACAAGATACAGCAGGAGGCAGGAACACTGCGTGTGTGCCTAGGACCCAGTGAGCAGTCGGCAGAGCCACAAGGGGGTGGAAGTGAGCTAAGCCTGGCGTTGAGGGTGGTCGCAGGGGTTGAGGGGCACTGAGGGGCCATGTGGATGGTCCATCTGCTTACACCAGGGCCAAGCCACCCCTCCCCCCGCCAGCTCTGCCCCTTCCCTGCTTTGATCTCTGTCCCTCCTTGCCTTCCCGTCTGGCTCTTTCCTGTCTTCCCCTTCACTCTCTGCCACCATCTTCCCTTCCCCCTTGCACACCTGCACCCGTGCCTGCCCCCACCCCCACTCGGCTGCAGCATCAACACTGTAGCCGCAGACCCATTCCTGCCAGCCTGTGTTGGTGGGCGGGGGTGCACGGCGCATGCCCAGCCTGCTCGGCCGAGAGATGCCATAATTGGCACCTGTCAGGCGACTGCAGCTCATTTTAGAAAGTCAACGGGGGCCTTTGCAGTCCTGCTGCTAGCAGGCGCTGAGGACCCTCCCTCCGGAAGTTACCAGGTCTCAATGCTAGCCTCCACCCCAGCCCAGCGCTCCCCTCAAACTCAGCCCCTAGAATCATCAGCTGTAGGGGTGATGCCCCTCCCCTAGATGAGACAAGGGCCCTCTCCCCGGTGCCAAAGGAACTCCATGAAGGGGAAGGGTGGGGCCCAGTGAGGGGTCTGGGTTCCAGGCCTCCTGGTACCAGTTGCTTAGGCCCCCCTGTGATTGCACAAGCCTGTCCTTATAAGCAAAGGGCTGCAGCCGGCTCTTTCTCAGTGGCTCTGAGACCTGTCTCCTTCACTGATAATTGGTTTTCAAGAATGTGGGGAAGGGTCAGTTTGGCGTTTGGAATTTGGGTTTAGCAAATGTAGGAATGGTGCATAAGGTGGGCAGGGGCAGGTGGGAGTCACAGGCCTCCTGGGTGAGGGGTCCATACCCCCTATCCATCTGTTCCTGTGTCTCTCCATCTCTCTCTGTTCCTGACTTCAGTAGTCTCTGATTCTGAGATGCTCCTAATCACCTAGGCTCTGGCCCTCTCCTGCCTACAGAGCTGTCCTACCCCACTCCCCATTTTCTAGCCCTGACACCACTGTGGGGGGTATGCCTTTCTGCAGGACGACCCTGAGAGTGAAGATGTGGAGAGGGGGTCCAAGGCCAGCACCCTAAGGCTGGACTTCGTTGAGGACTCAAACTTCAAGAACAAGGTCAACTACTCGTACACGGCCGTGCAGATCCCCACGGACATCTACAAAGGCTGTGAGTGTGCAGAGTGATCAGAAACAGCCCTCCCCTACCACTGTGGGGGTGAGGCCCACTGCCTGGGCACTGCCAGGTCCCAGGTGCTCAACCAGTGCCATCTACCCTCAGCCCCTTATACCCAAGGTCACACGTGCTCGCCCATACACAGGCATCAAATCATTCTCAGGCACGGCCTCACACTAACTCTCAGCAAACTACAAAGCACTCAGACTCACCCGCCGTGCATGTGCAGTCTCCTGCCCATGAGTAGACACGTGCCCACATGAATGCTTGCATACAACTTGTTCCCCTACATGCTGGACCAAGTCCCCACTGGCCTCCAAAGCAGCTCCTCCCCACCAGCCCCCATTCCCTGGCCCCATGCAAGAATGGGTTGAGGAGCTACCACATCAAATGGATACAAGAGTTGGGGGAACAGGGAGCACTTCACTCACAGACAACATCCTGGAATGTCTCCCTCCTTGTCCAGGGACAGGGCAGCTTTGCACAATGGGGAAACCAAGTCACTATGGCTGGAAGGATTTGAGTCAGACATGAGGAGGAACTTCCTAAAGATCTTGAGAGGTGTAAGGGGAGGAGACCAAGAGTCAGGCACTAGAGAGAGAGAGCTCTAACAGCAGGCTTTAGGGCCCTGGGGTCTGTTGAGCATAATTCTCTGAGCACCTACAAGGCAGCCTCAGAATCCAAGGGTCCCACCGGGTGGAGGGTCTTGGAACACAGGTCCCAGAGCTTCTGGATAGTCTCCAGAATGCAAGGAATCCTCCAGGGCCCTCAGGGAGGCCCCCTTCCACCCTTAGGGTCAGTCAGCCCTTCTAGGCAGCCTCGGGGGGGTGGGGGTGAGGACAGATGCTACCCATACACACACACTCCTGTCCCTGCCACGGGCCGCCCGCAGGCCACCTGCCCGAGCCAGCCGAGGAGCACTATCACAGGCAGGCACACTAATTAAAACAGGAGCCATACCGCCCTGCCCAGTCACCCCTCGCTACCCACACAAATTACATTTTATATGTTTTTTATTTACTGTGTCACTTTTAATTAAATCTGTAATCGCCTGCCTGAGGGGGCATGGTCCCCGTTTCCCAACTCAGCGTGATCTGAGAGTGTGTGCATGTGGGTGTGGGTGTGTGCACGTGGGGCTGAGTAGCAGGCCCTTTCCAGGCAGGGAGGCCAGAATGCTTACACAAGTGTGCCTCGGAGTGAATGCATGTGTGTGCGTGTGGCCACGGAGACTTGCAGGGACAGCCCAGCTGAGGCAGGGGTCTACTCTTGGCTCTTGACCTGAGTCAGTGACACCCCTCTGGCAGCAGCTAGACAGGCTTCCAGGACAGTCTGCTCTAAGCCTCTCTTTGGGAAGATAGGGAAACTGAGGTCCAGTGAAGGTTGGGACTTTCCAGGCAGCCTCTGCCGGGACAGGCAGTACTGTATGAAACATCTGAGAATCTGGTTTTATTTTTTTTTGTTAAAGAGAAAAATAGAAATTGTTCGACTCACTAAGTTTCTAAATTAGGAACAGGACCATAACATACTGTTCAATAGGCACAGCCAATGCTAGAAATGTGTTTTGTTTTCACATTATGGTCAGTTAAGGGAAGCTACAAGGACAGGGAGAAGGGAGGGGGAGCAGAGGGAGAGGGACCAGGCAGCACACAAGATGGAGCAGAGGCCACACACTGGAGGGAGAGAACAGAGGGACCATGCCCTGGAATGTATCAGCGCCTCCTAGACTGTGGGCGGAGACTTGAGCATTTGTATCTTTTTTTTTTTAAGTTTATATATTTATTTTGAGAGAGAGAGAGCGTGCACAAGTCAAGTCAGGGAGGGGCAAAGAGAGAGAATCGCAAGCAGGCTCTGCACAGACAGTGCAGAGTCCGACGCGGGCTCAAACTCACGAACCATGAGATCATGACCTGGGTGCTTAACCCACTAAGCTACCCAGGCAGCCAGTCCAAGTATCTTCTCTGAAGAGAAGAGAAGAGAAGAGAAGAGAAGAGAAGAGAAGAGAAGAGAAGAGAAGAGAAGAGAAGGGAAGAGAAGAGAAAAGAGAAGAGGAGAAGAGCCTTTGGAGGGCATTATCGGGTTCTCACTTGGGGTAGATTTTGATAAGGATCTCGAAACAAGTGGGATAATGGTGTAAGAAAGGAAGTGGAAGATGGGCGCCTGGGTGGCTCAGTCAGTTAAGCGTTCAACTTCAGCTCAGGTCATGATCTCACGGTTTGTGGGTTTGAGCCCCGCGTTGGGCTTGGTGCTGACAGCTAGCGCAGAGCCTGGAGCCTGTTTCAGATTCTGTATCTCCCTCTCTCTCTCACCTTCCCCTGCTCGTGCTGTCTCTCTCTCAGAAATAAATGAAACATTAAAAAAAAAAAAAAAAAGGAAGTGGAAGAAACTAGAGGAAAAATACAGCCCCTAGGGGAGGGCTTAGGTACAGAGGCCTGCCAATAGCAGGTGTCCAGCTCACACACATACATCGGCCAGATTTAGGGCCATCCTGAGTTGGGGGCAGGGATGCTAGATCCCGGCTGAGGGATCTAGAGGACTGAGCCCATTCATCTGAGAGAAGCCTTGGTCTATGAGTGGGCATGGGGGTGGATCTGGCCAAGGAATCATATGTGTGCAGCCACAGAGGTCAGGGGAAAGGGAGGGTGAAGGTAACTGGTCATGAGGACGTGGTTGTGAGAGCGAAACCCATTGGTGTCCTCTTATGGGTGCAGAGTACTGTACCTTTGTGCCCATGGTGGCAGCTGGGCTGCTGGGCAGGTAGGTTGAAGAGTGAGGGACTCACACACCTGGCTGGAAACACGGAGGTTCAACACAGATATACCTGTTGGGGAGTGCAGGCTGTATGTATGTATGTGTGTATGTGTGCAAACATGCATGCAAGTGTTGGAGCAAGATTGTGGCATAGCCCCTGCCCCTCCAAGAGCCCCCGCCCCCGCCCCTACCTGCTCCTGGCCCCAGTTGATTAATCATGGAGCTGAGTGGCTTCCAGCTTATCAGGTACCTTAATAGCTGAATAATTCCAGCCCCATCATCCGGCCCTTAATTGCTTTCTTGTGGCTGCAGCCTGGAGTGCATGCTGAGTGGGTGAGACCCCAAGGGACCAGCTGCAAGCTTCAGGCAGCATGCTGGATGGGTATCCCAATGCACAATTCGCTCCACCTGGGCAGCCCCTCTCCAGGGTCCACAGGCCACAGCTGCCCTTCCTGATCATGTGGGGCCTGGCTGAAGGGTAGGCTAAGCTGACTTGGGATGGGGTAAGGACCTGGAGGTCTTCCCGGAGGAGCTGGTGCAGCCCTAGCTGAGCCCTGGGGAATGGGAGCCTGGCTAGGCAGAGAGCAGGTGAGGCTTTCTAAGCGGGGCACTTGTCGTCATGGTGAGGTTCCACAGGGGACCACCCAGGTGCTCTTCACCTCAGCCCCCCCATTGTCCCCACAGCTACTGTCATCCTTAATGAACTCAACTGGACAGAGGCCCTGGAGAACGTGTTTATGGAGAACCGCAGGCAGGACCCCACACTGCTGTGGCAGGTCTTCGGCAGCGCCACTGGAGTCACTCGCTACTATCCAGGTGAGTGTCAGCCCATCTCTCCTGTCCCCTCAGCACCCACCCTCCTCCGTCACCCAGCCCACTTATCCTGAGGTTTGTGGGATGGGTGGTCAACCCTGTGGGCTGTGAAGCAGCCAGTCCTGCAAAGCCTGTCTACCCTGGCCGGGCCCTTCCCTGCCAGACTCCCTCACCTCCTCTCCTCCCACAGCCACCCCATGGCGAGCCCCTAAGAAAATCGACCTGTACGATGTCCGAAGGAGACCCTGGTGAGTGAGCAAGGAGGAGCTGGGCAGGGACACCCCCCTCAGTTCCCCCACCTCTGCTGCCTGCTCCCCTCCCTCCCAATATCCAGGCCTCGGAGCAGGGCGCAGCCAGCTCTATCCAATTTTCATTTCACACATCGTTGCCACTGGAAAATGGATCCCATCACCCAGGCAGGCCTCCCAGCTGCCTCTGCCCCCCATCCACTGCCCAGCACTCCACCCCCTTGGAACTGAGGGGTTGGGCCAGTGGGGGTTCCCAAGAGTGAAAGTCAGTTGGCCAGCCCCTGAACTACCCATCTGAGCCCTGGGCACCTCTCCCTCCCTTCTGCCTCTCCTGCAGTACCCCATGACGTCCCCCTTCCCTGCCACCTGTTCATTCCTGCACACAGCTGGGACGCAGATCTTGGGGCCTCATCCTGAGCCAGAGGACATACGTCCTACGCCCTCTCTGGATCATCTGCTCACCCCTCCTTTGGCTCAGGGTCACTCATGTCATGGGCAAGGACTGTTTTTTTAACTGTGATATCCTCAGTGCCTAGAACCCGGTCTGGCCCATGCAGTGAATGCTCAGTAGAAACATGTTGAATCAATATGTGTGTAAAGGGAAAAAGGACCCCCAAGGTCCCGGGGAGGCTGGCCCTAATTGAGGCTTCTTCTGGGCAGGTATATCCAGGGGGCCTCGTCGCCCAAGGACATGGTCATCATCGTGGATGTGTGAGTGAGCAATGCTGGCAGAGGGGAGGGGGGAGCAAGGGGTGAGAATCTGCTGCCTGGGAACATCCATTAGGGAATGGCAGGAGAATGCCTAAGGCCTACCTAGTGCCTCCATGACCTTCCCAGGAGTGGCAGTGTGAGTGGCCTAACCCTGAAGCTGATGAAGACGTCTGTCTGTGAGATGCTGGACACGCTCTCTGATGATGACTACGTGAATGTGGCCTCGGTGAGTGCCAAGGTGGTAGGTGGGTGAGGAATGGGTCATACACACCACCCCTGCACCGTGCAACAGCTGACTGCCCTGGCCAGCCTGAGGCCACTCACCACCCTCACTGTCCCTGCAGTTCAATGAAAAGGCACAGCCTGTGTCATGCTTCACACACCTGGTGCAGGCCAATGTGCGTAACAAGAAGGTGTTCAAGGAAGCTGTGCAGGGCATGGTGGCCAAGGGCACCACAGGCTACAAGGCCGGCTTTGAGTATGCCTTCGACCAGCTACAGAACGTGAGCCCCGTGGGTGGGTGAGCGGGTGGCTGGGGACAGGCAAAGGCCTGGGCTTGGTGACACCGGGGAAATCAAGACAAATGGCCTTGTTAGCGCCCAACAGGCAGCTCGGGCAGATAGCACCATCTGCTGCGGGGAGGAGGGCCTGAGGGCCAGGACTTCCGGTGGGGGGAGACCCACCCCTGGACCCGGGAGGGGCCGAGAGCTGCCTGACCCCAAACCTACTCCTGACCAGTCCAATATCACTCGTGCCAACTGCAATAAGATGATCATGATGTTCACGGATGGTGGTGAGGACCGCGTGCAGGATGTCTTTGAGAAGTACAATTGGCCCAACCGGACGGTGAGGCTCAGCTCAGGTGGGGGCCACCCTGACCTGGGCCTGATTCAGGGAAGGGCTGTTGTCTGGTGGCCACAGCAGTAACCCCAAGCCCCAAACAGGTGCGTGTGTTCACTTTCTCCGTGGGGCAACACAACTACGACGTCACACCCTTGCAGTGGATGGCCTGTGCCAACAAAGGTACAGCGTCCAGCATCACTGCCTCGGGGCCTGCCTGCCATGCCCTGCTTTCCATCTGGTTGGTTGTCCACCTGTCCATCCATTCCTCCAGCTTTCCAGCTGACTGTTTACCCACTATCCATCTTCGTGTGCATGTGACTGTCCATCTCTCTGGCCGTGTAACTTGTCCATATGACTGAGCATCTGTCTGCCCATCTGTCCATTGTCCATCTATCTCCTGTCTGATCTGCTCCTGTGTCTGTTTGCTGGTCGGTCTACCTCTCCATGCATTTGGGCCTGGCCCCTGGGTGGACTCTGAATGTCACTACCATCCTAGCAAGAGGGACCTCACCCTGCCTCTGCTTCCTTACACCCCTACACTCACGGCCCTTTCCCTAGCATCGGTCCCATTGACAGGGCAGTGGAAGGGAGCACTAAAGGGATAGGAGTCTGGGGAGAGTGACACCAGAAAGAGAAGAGGCCTGAGGGACAAGCCCAAGGCTGCTGACACACCACAGGGTACAGAAGCCCCTGTGCCATGGATCCCACGTACCACCCAGACCCACCTCTACCTCCCCTTCCCTCACAGGTTACTATTTCGAGATCCCTTCCATTGGAGCCATCCGCATTAACACGCAGGTGAGACCACAGGCACCTCCCCCCCTCCTCCCAGCGCCTTGCCTCCTGGGCAATGTGTGAACAGTGGGCTCCTGTGATGTGAGAGCGCCCCCTGGTGACTTGCTGATATGCCGGGAGGCAGAACAGAGAAGGTGCAATGGGCGTATGAACTTGTGACCCCTGCCGCCTTTTCCCCAGGAGTATCTGGACGTATTGGGCAGGCCCATGGTACTGGCGGGCAAGGAGGCCAAGCAGGTGCAGTGGACCAACGTGTATGAGGATGCATTGGTAAGGCCTTTGGGACCTCCCCCACAGATGTGTCCACAAGGTCAAGTTCCTTAAGGGCCCCCATATGGGAGTAAACCAAACAAGAAAAAAAGGGGCCTGTGCCTGAGCCCATCCTCTGATCACTCAGGGTAGGGCATGACTGGCCACAGGAGACTAACTCATCCTCTCTTCCTCTCACTTCAGGGACTGGGGTTGGTGGTGACAGGGACCCTCCCTGTTTTCAACCTGACACAAGATGGCCCTGGGGAAAAGAAGGTAAGTTTCCCCACTAAGGAACAGCTAGGCATACACTAGGAGGCCTGGGATGGAGGAGGGACAGACAGGCCTTCAGACTGGATGGGGCAACTATTTGTGAATAGCTTGAGGCCTTGGGAGTGAGGTTTGGACAGTGGGGCTTTCCTGTGGACTTGAACCCATTTCAGACCCCCCCATGCCTCTGCTCCCAGAACCAGCTGATCCTGGGTGTGATGGGCATCGATGTGGCTCTGAATGACATCAAGAGGCTGACTCCAAACTACACGGTAAGTATCCATCTGCCCATCCACCCTGCTCTGGGTCCCACAGGGACACAAGCCAGGCTCAGCAGAGGAGTCTAATGGGGATTACAGCGCCTCCAGGGACACCTCTGAATTCAGGCAGTCAGGAGAGGCTTCCAGAGCTGGGCCTAGAGCTGGAGTCGGCAAACTTCTGTGAAGGGCCAGACTATGAATATTATAGGCTCTGCCAGCGTAAATACTTATCCTCAGTTCTGCTGAGCGGCCACAAACAAAACAAATAAATAGGCATGGCTGTGTTTGAATACAGTTTTGTTTGTGGATCCTGAAATTTAAATTTCACATAATTTTCACATGTCATGAAATAAAATTCCCTTTTCAGCCTTTTTCAACCACTTAAAAATGTAAAAAAAAAAAACATTCTTAGCCATATGGTAACAGGTGGCAGGCCAGGCATAGCCCATGGGCCATAGTTTGCTGACCCTTGGACTGTCAAATAGACAAGAGGCGTACCTTGGAGTTACAGGAAACTCTCTGAGCAAAGGACTAAAGGTGAACCAAAATCATAAAGCAGGGAGGAGCAAGGTCAGTGTGGCTGGCCCAGCACCCGCAGTGAAGGCAGTTTCAGTCTTGGTTGTGGAAGAGGTAGGGGTAGGATGTGTGTGACAGCATGTCCACCCCTGAGCCACATGAAGGCCCCATGTCATTGGCCTCCATGTGCAGTGAGAAAACGGTCTAGAGAGCTAAGGGTGAGTCCAGGGTCCCATTCACTCCTCCATCACTTCCACCGGGAAAGGGTATCCAGGGATTCCAAGGGCACCCTCTTTCCTATGCACTCTACTGAGATGGGGACCAGGAGGAGGCAATAGTGGGGAGGGGAGGAGAGGATGACAGCAGCCTTGAGGGGCCAGCGGAGGCAGAGCAATCCAGCTGACTGACAGCTCCATGACAATTAGGGATAGTTGGGGCAGAAGGCCAAATCACCTTGCGGTCCCATGTTGCCAGTCAGCCTCAGCAAGGGCTGGTGCATGCGAGATACCAGCCTGCTAGACTTGAACTTGAGAAACAGGCTCGAGGTCACATGGCATGTGGGGGCCCCTGGCCCAGGCAAGCAAACCCTCAGTGGTATGGAAAGCAGGCTAAGGTAGAGCTCCAGAGTCTGGGGAATCCCTACCCAGCCCTCCAGGCCCTGAGCCCCCAATCTACGCCCCCAGCTTGGAGCTAACGGCTATGTGTTTGCCATTGACCTGAACGGCTACGTGTTGCTGCACCCCAACCTCAAGCCCCAGGTGAGCTGGGGGGTGGGCAGGAGGAGGGTAAACTCTACAGGATGGGGATCCCTAACTTCCTGCCCTGCCTCCCACAGACCACCAACTTCCGGGAGCCTGTGACTTTGGACTTCCTGGATGCTGAGCTGGAGGATGAGAACAAGGAGGAGGTAAGGAAAAGGAGAGGAGTAGGGATGGGAGCATCCAGAGCAGCAGAGAGTAGAGACCCCACCCCTCACATCTCTGGCCCTTCCAGATCCGTCGGAGCATGATCGATGGCAATAAGGGCCACAAGCAGATCAGAACGCTGGTCAAGTCCCTGGATGAGGTGAGAAGATGGTATAGGGGGACAGAGTCAGGGTGGGCATCGTCCTATTCTCCACCCCACCCCTGCGTACTGGCTCAAGTACTTGACGCAGCCTCTTCTCCCAGAGGTACGTAGACGAGGTGATGCGGAACTATACGTGGGTGCCTATAAGGAGCACCAACTACAGGTGAGTGGGGCAGGACTGGGTAGGCAGGGAGGGGTGAGGGGGAGCCCCAGAGCCCAGAGTCTGAGCCCTCTCCTTGCCCAGTCTGCGGGTTCTCAACAACTGCAGCCATGATCCCAGTGGGGCACCAGGAGCCAGGGCTGCTCACTACTCACCCCAGGACTCTCGGTGCACCAAGGAACCCCTTTTGCTGGCCCTTTAGGAACACTGGACAGAGACAAGACAGTGCATCTGACGTCTCCCCATGCCACACCACCCTCTCATGTCACCCCTGCCTGGATTGTATCCTGGGTATCTGCACCCAGGATGTCACCCTCAATACATCCCCAGGCCTGCTCTCAATAGGCACCACAGCCTCGGAGCAGGTACCCTTGCAGGTCAGGCCCAGGCAGTGTAGGCTGTCTTCTTGTGCCCCCCAGAGCTGGTCTCATTCACCCTCCAATCCCAGCTCATGACTGTTTCTCACGGTATTAGCACCAACCCTGCTTTTTGATGGCTTTCACATGGCCTAAGTCTCGGGACTGAGGGACCCTCCTCCCATGGCTGTGCACCCAACAGCCTAGCTCACTGACAGTGTTCTGTCCCTGTTGAGTTTGCCACTGGCCAGATAGAGGAGGCTGGCTGGGGATATGGTGTGTTGGGGGGAGACTGCTGGTTGGGGGGGCGGGGAAGGGCATGGAGTTGCTTTGGGACTGGGAGTTCTGAGGCCTCCAAAAGAGTTTGGGGAATGAACCTCCCACAGCTAACAGGGAAAGGTGGCCCTGGTGGTCAGGAGAGGGGACTTCACAGCCTGGGCCACTCTGCCCAGCTCCAAGGTGGGAGCTGAATGCCAGTGTGGCCCACCTCTCCCCAGCAGTGACATATGCCCCTCCTCTCCCCTCCTCCCCAGCCTAGGGCTTGTGCTCCCACCCTACAGCACCTTCTACCTCCAAGCCAACCTCAGCGACCAGATCCTGCAGGTCAAGTGTAAGTGGCCCGGCCCCTGCCTGTGCCCTGCACCCCTGCCTCAGCCCCGCACCCTGGCCGCCGGCCCCAGGCAGCATAGCCAGCCACCGGCGGCAAGGCAGCCACTCCTGCCCAGTCTGCCCACCCCCAGGCGCCCGCAGGCTGGGGCACCAGCCATCGGAAAGTCTGTGGAAATCTGCATGCCTGCCTTTTCTCAAATTTGGTTCCAGACCATTCTCTCATGATTTCCGTTGAGGTTTTTGGTTTTGGTTTCTCCTACTGCGTGTCTTCCCTCCTTAGCTTGCCTCCCCCGCACACCTCTGGGGGCTGCATTCTTGGAAGACACCCCTTCCTCTCAACTCTCCTCCCCCCTGTGCCCTGCAGCTCTCTCCCCCTGTGGTGTCACCCGCCAGGGTCTCTCTCTCCCCCTCCTCTGACCCCCTCATTCATCCTCTCCCATTTCCCTCCCCCCTCATCCACCCCTCTCACCTTCCTCCAACCCCCACTGCCTTACTCTCTGCCCTTCCTTTTCTCTTGCCGCCTTCTCTCCGCCCCCTTCCTTCCCTCTCCTTCCCTCCTTCTCTTTCCCTTCCCTGCACCCCCACCTTCCCTGTCTCCCCACTTCCCTCTTCCTTCTGCTCCTTCCCTCCCTCTCCTGCCCCAGCACCTTACTTTCTCTCTCTTCCTCCCTCCTTCCCTCCCTCCTTCCCTCCCTGTTCTCCCCCACTTCATCCCTGATCTCCTACCCTCCCTGCCTCTTCCTCTCCCTCATTCTCCCCCTCTCTTCCTCTCTAGACCTCTCAACTTCCTTCCCTCCCTGGCCCACTCCTCTGCCTGTGGCTCATTCCTGCATGTCCTGCTCACCCTGGGCCTCCCCCAAGAGGCCTCCGGAGCCTGTGGCCCCGCCTGCCCACCGCCCGAGGTCACTGGGAGGGAGGCTGGGGCTCCAGCCCCACCGGGCACCCCCCACCTGCCTGGCCGACTGGGGCTCATCTCCTTTGAGTTTTCTCGCTCTCTCTTTCTCTCTCATGTCGTTTTTTTGCAAGAAGTTTCCTTTCGGTATGATGATGAGACACAATATTTTCATTCAAACAGCCATTGAATAAAATATTGTTTGTGCCCCTCCCCTTCCCCTCCCCCTTTTCGTTTGTTTTTGTGTTTGTGTTGTTTTTGTTTTCCTCGCTTTCTCTCTTGGTGGACTGTCCCAGTGCCAATCAGCAAACTGAAGGGCAAGTATATTCAGAACCAGTGCACCCTCCTCTCCCCACCCTACCCACCCTCACACCCCTGCTTGCCCCCCTCCCTGCCCAGGACCAGCCAAACCCCTGCTCTCCAGGGCTCCCTCCCAGCATCCCCTTGGCTCCTCCAGTTCTTGCCTTTTCCCTCATCCCTAAACCCTATTACAGCCAGGAGCCCTTCTCCTGGCCCTGCCTGCAGGGTGGTCTCCGGCGTGTTCTGAGAACTCAGGCCCCCTCCTCATCCTCCTCTCTCCCTCTGGGCTGGCCCCTGCCCACCCCCGCCTTCTCTGTCCCTCCAAGACAACTCAACAGTGGGGACAGGGCTGGATGCCTCTCCACCACCTCCCACCCAGCAGGGCAGGGGGCCTGATAGGCAGGGCTAGACCAGTCTTCAGTGGGGCTTATGTGAGGCTTATGGGAAAGGAAAGTGCCATCCACATGAGGCTTCCTCTGGGATAGTTTTTCCTCCTGTGATCTCCGGCAGTTGGTCCAGAAGCTGGCAGCCCTCCAAGGGGTGACAGAAGGCTCTGGAAGCCCTACACCCTGATTCTGGGATGGGCAGGATAGGGCAGCAGCCATGCCACTGGGAGGGCCAGACAGATCCAGCCATTCTGGGCACCATCCTAGGTGCTGCAGTCCCTGTCCCCTGCTGCTCCCCCTGCCCCCGGAGACTTTGCTAAGGCCCACTGGCCCAGCCCAACCCTGGTACTTGCTGCCCCTGGGGCAGAGGGTCAGGTATGGAGAAGGTATTCCCCTGGGAAATAAAAGCAGACTCAGGAACAGTGAGCCTAGCCAGGAATGGAAGGAAATATGTCTGGACCCCAAGGGCCAGCAAAAGAGCTTGGAGAAAATCATTCTGGGCATGAACAAAGGTTCTGGCACTTAGGGTTACCCAAGCCAGACATTCCCGAAAAAGGTAGGCAGTGAACCCACAAACTCTGGTGGAGAACAAGGAGAGTAAGAGAGAACAGCATATGAGGGTCTCTGCCACTAGTGCACAGACGCCCCTGCCTGGACAGATAGGCATGGAGAGCCACAAGGGGAGGTCCTGTCCCCAGTCCCCATGGCCTGGAAGCCAGGGCTCCCCAAGAAGCCCTAGGGACCCAGTCCCGCCTAGTCCAGCAAAGGGGATACAGCTGGCCCCGCTGGCCAGGGTGGGGGTGGGGGACGGGCCCTACCCCCACTGGTTTGAGTTGTCTTTTCTCCCCTTTCCACATCCATCCCAGTGACCCCAGAAATGCAGGGCCCTGATAACAATGACAATTATAGCCTAGTCTCCCTTCCTGCTCCCTACCTCCTTTTTCTTTCTCCTCCTTCCCCTCCCCCGCACCCGTTCCCTGTCGGCTTGTGTCCAAACCCTGCCTCACAGTCCCATCAGAAAGCAACAGTCCAACCAGTGACTGCCCAGTCCCTGCAGGC
The DNA here is from genome assembly GCF_008692635.1 of Crocuta crocuta. Classification (NCBI taxonomy): domain Eukaryota; kingdom Metazoa; phylum Chordata; class Mammalia; order Carnivora; family Hyaenidae; genus Crocuta; species Crocuta crocuta. The sequence continues at coordinate 7,256,536 of NW_027532172.1, read as the reverse complement.
ACCCCAATCCCACTTCCCAGAATCTTGCAGTGCATTGTGGGAGTATCTGGGAACAGAGAAGACCCCCTCTTCTGCAAAAATAAGCCTTGGATGACAGAGAGGTCAGAACCTTGGTGAAGACAGGATTGGAAGGTGGGCTGCCCCAAGTGCAAAAGGCCACAGGGCAGTGGCATGCCTCCAAGATGCAGACCAGCCAGGTGGCTGATCCAGCTGGGCAGGGAGAGGCCACGGAAAGCCCAGATTCACTCACAGACCCACACTGAGACCCTTGTACACACACACACACATGCAAGCACGCATGCTCTGCCGTGTACCTACGTGCTAACTCTCACACACATGCACAGGCCCAATTGATAGGTCCCTAAGAGCACCCCACACCTTCTCTGGAGCACCAGCATTCCTTTTTGGCTGCTATGAACCCAGACAGGTCCTAGGAAGGGTCAACACCCACCCTTCTTCCCCACCTGGCCTCATGCTCCCAGCCCAAAAGGGCAGGTGTACAGGTTCACGCAGCATCCCTGTGTCGTCCTGGTCCCACACCTTCCTCCCACAGTGTCGCAACATTCCCAGGCACGAGTCTCCCCTCACCCAGCCCCCCCAGCCCAGGAAAGACCGCTGGACCCCCACAATGCACTGCAGCCCAGCCCCAGCTGCCCACACCGTCTCTGGTTGGACTGTCTGTGCCCGTGAGAAACTCCCTCGGTTTGGCCATGTTGATGCCTGACACAGAACAAAAGCAAGACCTACCAAAATGCAAACAGCTGCAGCAAAGAAAGAGAGATAAAAATCCGCAGCCAAAAGCCAATTCCCTTCCTCAAAGTCTCTTTGGAGGCAAAGGAAGCTCAGCATGCGGTTTTTTCCATTATGGATGTGATAAGAGCGAGACCGGCGCCTCCCCCAGACCATGCATATATATAGCAGTGTGTGTATATATATGTGTGTGTGTGTGTCCGTGTATATGTGCTATACAGCCGTATGGAAGCATATACAGCCACGCCACGGGACTCACTGCCGACAGAGGACCAAGCCTGGGCAACATATTGGCTATAACTGCCCTCCTCCTGCGATGCTGTAGTCTCCACAGGCCCCCCACCCCTCCCTGCCCGCCCCTTCTATCTGCCCGCCCCTTCTCTCTGGCTCGAACTTGAACGCGGAAGTGGCGGGTTCCCTCTTTGCTGGTGTCTCCCCCTCCCTCAAGCCACCCTCTGCCCTGTCCCTCCAGCCCCGTAAGCTCTGAGCCCCCTGGCCTCCTGCCTCCCCAGCCCCCGCCGGATAACCCCCCATTTCTGTTGCAGATTTTGAGTTCCTGCTCCCCAGCAGCTTTGAGTCTGAAGGACATGTTTTCATTGCTCCCAGGTAGCTTGCGTGTGGCCTTGCTGAGGTGTCCTCCCCAACCCCAACTGCCCTGGCCCCGCCTCCTGCACTGCTGCCTGGAGCTCTGTGTGTGTGTGTCCTGTGCAGTGTCGCCCCCCCAACCCCCACCCCATGCATAGCCCCGTATGTCCGGCCATGTGCATACCTGGGCCATGCAGCCGCACCAGGCAGCAGTGGCCAGCCACCCACAGTTCCAGTCCCCACCAGGCCTGGGGCAGGAGGGCTCTGGACTCTGCTGAGATTCCCTGCCCTCCCAGGCCACCAGGAAGGAGCCCTTTCTGCCCTGGGCAAGCTGTCCACAACACACTCCTCACTGGGCACCTGCTGCTCTGGTTTGTGGCACCCTCCCCAAGCCCCACCCTGCACCCCCTCCTTGTCCTGTGTCAGTCAGTGTTTGTGTGGGTCTGGGGATGAGCCAGCCAGAGCCCCTGTCGGCAGTGCTGAGTTTGGGTGTGATGGCTCACAGAGGACTGGGGGAGGTAGAGGGTACAAGAGCTTTGAAGAAGTTCTCTAGCAAGTGATGGGTCAGGGCCCAGTGCAGGTCCAGGCTTGGACCATCCCTGAAGTGCACATTCAGCATGCACACACACGTCCTTGTGTACACACGTTCTGCCTGTTGGCCCAAAGTGAGGAGGCCAGCAGCGCACCCCCCCACACACACCATGATGAAGCCCTCCCCTGTGGCCTGGCTTTGGATGAGGGTCGGTGGGTGCAGCTGACAGAGACCCATGGGCACTCTCAGGCACCACACGGGGGCTCTGGACATTCCTGACCTCCATGTGTGTGCACGTGTGTGCATGCACCCACAAATTTCTCTGACTCTCTGTAGATGTGTTTGTATCTGTAATTGTGTATGTTTGTAAGAGTCTGAGTGTAAATGTGGAGTGGGCTGTGTGCACTAGTGACTATGGAAATGAGTGACAAGGCCTGTGTGGCACACATGACCCCCGAGAGAGGGGACTGTGTTTTTGTCACTTCTGTATCTTTGGCGTGGGAGAGCTCAATAAATACATGTTGGGTGAGTGAATGAACTAATCCACAAATATAAAGGTACATACTGTTGGGGGACACTGGGGGGCAGTTGTGTCTGAAGCACAACTGTGTGGGCGTCACTCTTGATGTGTCAGGTGTGCCCCCCACCACAGAAGTACAGGTTGTGCACTGTACAAAGGCCATAGGGGCCAGAGAGCAAGTGGGGGCTGCAACCCAGTCCCAGGTGCCCTTACCAAACTGTGCACCCTAGCACAGCCTAGGGAAGCAGTGCATTTTAAAAATTCCCACAAAGCTGCTGCATTCTGCCCAGCAGGAAGGCCTCTAGTGGCAACTGTGTGAATGAGGGATTGGACAGGAGAGAAAGCTCCATCTACCAGGGTGGAAGGACCGCTCACCACAACTTCCTGGGGGACAGAGCCCCAGGCAGGCCTCCCGTGCCCCAAAACTCCCATGTTATGTTCTCTGGACCCAGAGCCTGAGCCCAGTGAGGGCCTTGAGGAGGCAAGGGATTTGAACTGTCCACATCTAGGGGAAGAGCATTCCAGGCAGAAGGAGCAGCCAGTCTGAGGATCCATGTGTTCCCACTGACTTCTGTGACATGATGGAAAAAACTGAGGCTTGGGGAGCTTAAGTGAGTCGTCCAAAGGTGCAAAGCTAGGAAGCAACAGGTTGAGGTCTTACATTCAGGCTGACTAAGCCAGCATGGTACTTCGCCCACCTTGTTCCCACGGGAACGCATACAGGTGACAGGCCAGCCACAAGGCATCTCCTGGGGCCTCCCAGGTGTGCCATTAGGGTCCAGCTACACAAAAGATGTGGGAGGCTCTGCAGGGATATGCCCTGGAGGGAGAACATGCCAGGCTGGAGAAAGCAGACCTGCACTCTTTGTCAGCTCTGCCCCTATTCAGAGGTGGCAGTCTGCGGGTCACGTAGTGGCTGCAGCTTGTAAGAATACACACCCCCTGCCGAAGGCTCAGGCTTCTCAGTCAATCGCCAGGCAGGCCTGTTGGGAAACCTCAACCCTACTGCTCTGTCCAGCCCCCCAAGCCCACTCTTCTTGCCCCTCCCCACCCCCAGAGAGTATTGCAAGGACCTGAATGCCTCAGACAACAACACCGACTTCCTGAAAAACTTCATTGAGCTCATGGAGAAAGTGACTCCAGACTCCAAGCAGTGTGAGTGCCTAGTGGGGCAGCCGGGTCTGGGCAGTGCCCAGGCTACAAGGGGGCAGCCCAAAGAACCTAGAGACCGGGCAGGTGTGATGCAGACCCAAGCCCAGGGCAGGGCCTGGGCCGGGTAGTTGTGGGGGGAAGAGTGGGCAGGGAGCCACAAGAAGACGTCCCCTCCACCCCTAACTTCCCATTCTAGGCAACAACTTCCTTCTGCACAACCTGATCTTGGACACAGGTATCACACAGCAGCTGGTGGAGCGTGTGTGGCGGGACCAGGATCTCAACACGTAGGCACCACCCCACCTGTGCGGGCAGGAGGTTGGGATGGGCCCAGAGGCCCTGGCCCCACCCTGCAGAAGGCAGGCCTGTGACTCACCTCCCTGCTGCCCCCCCAGGTACAGTCTTCTGGCCGTGTTCGCTGCCACCGATGGTGGCATCACTCGTGTATTCCCCAACAAGTAAGTGACCTACCCTGCCACCCAACAGCCTGCCCCTGCCTGGGACCCTGCCTCTGTCCTGCTGTCCATAGACCTTCTTGCACCTGACTGAGACACTGTCCCCCACACACCACGCCTTCTACCAATCTCTGTCTTTCTCGGATAACCAGGGCAGCGGAGGACTGGACGGAGAATCCGGAGCCCTTCAATGCTAGCTTCTACCGCCGTAGCCTGGATAACCATGGCTATGTCTTCAAGCCCCCACACCAGGATGGTGAGTGTCCTCCAAGGTGTCCAGCAGCAGATGAGAAGTTGAGCCTTCCCTGTCTGCTCACCCAGGGCTAGGCTTTGCTCTCTGAGGCCCATCTCAAACATGACACTGGCTGAGACTGGGGCAGATGAGGAGAGAGAGCTAGGCTGTGCCAAACACTACACTGAGTACTGGGTACTTGGCTTGGGCCCCTGGGTCCACAGGCCCAGCACAGAGTGGTCAGTGTGACTACCAGCCCCTGCACCTGACCATCCCACCCCACCTCCAGCCCTGTTAAGGCCACTGGAGCTGGAGAATGACACAGTGGGCATCCTCGTCAGCACAGCTGTGGAGCTCAGCCTGGGTGGACGCACACTGAGGCCAGCAGGTGAATGCCTGGGGTGGAGGTGGGGAGACAATGGGCAGGGTGGTGCCCAGAAAGGCAGACATCTATGGCCCCTTGCTCTCCTCTATAGTGGTAGGTGTTAAGCTGGACCTAGAGGCCTGGGCTGAGAAGTTCAAGGTGCTAGCCAGCAACCGTACCCACCAGGACCAGCCTCAGAAGGTACTTGGGCAGGATTGGGGGCAGTAAGCCCAGCAGAACCCATTCTGGAGTCTCCCAGGAACCCTTACCACTCACTCAGAGTGGTTCCTGTGCCTATGGAGGGGGCAGTTACAGGTGGCCTGGGGATCCAGATGTACAAAGGGTGACGGGAGGGGGAAGACTGGCAGGCACCTTATGGTCCTTGCTCTCTGCCCAGCAGTGTGGTCCCAGCAGCCACTGTGAGATGGACTGCGAGGTTAACAATGAGGTGTGTGTGCCCCAAACCCTAGCTTACCCTGATCCCAGATTTCTTAATCCCAACTGCAACTTCTAGCCCATTGTTTGGCCTGGGGGAGGGGGGGGGTCTCAACATACCACCCTGACTTTACAGCTTTACCAGAACTGGGGGAGTGGTGCCCCTTCCACCCAACCACCCTACTGCCAGGGTCTGGGGAAGAAGGTCTGGGCCTGATCCCCTCTCCATCTTCCTCCCCCTTCCCCACCTCTCAGGACCTGCTCTGTGTCCTCATTGATGATGGGGGATTCCTGGTGCTGTCAAACCAGAATCATCAGTGGGACCAGGTGAGGGTCAGGGGGAGGGTAGAAGGAGGGGGCTGGGATTTGAGCTTTCTGGGGATGTGCCACTGCCACCCCTGTGACTACCACTCCCTCCTGGCATTCCCAGGTGGGCAGGTTCTTCAGTGAGGTGGATGCCAACCTGATGCTGGCACTCTACAATAACTCCTTCTACACCCGCAAAGAGTCCTACGACTACCAGGCAGCCTGCGCCCCCCAACCCCCAGGCAACCTGGGTGCTGCACCTCGGGGAGTCTTTGTGGTGAGCCCAGTGATGCCTGGCCTGGAGATGGGGGAGGGGGCGCTGAGACACCTTCCCAGAGATGACCCTCCACCTCTGATGAGAAAGCTGGAGGTGACCCGGGTTCAGGGACAGCAGTAGCAGCCCATGCCCCTCTCCATTGCAGCCCACCATCGCAGACTTCCTTAACCTGGCCTGGTGGACCTCGGCTGCAGCCTGGTGAGTCCGTGGGGGAAGGGAGCTGAGCAAGGGTGCTCCCTTCCCAGAAGGGCTCAAGAGGAGTGGTGGGGCTGGGCACTTAGTGACCCCTGCCCTGCAGGTCCTTGTTCCAGCAGCTTCTCTACGGCCTCATCTATCACAGCTGGTTCCAGGCAGGTAGGTGGGGCTTTAGAGGCCCCTCCTCGAACCCCCCTCCCCAGTCTAAGCCCAGACCCATCCCAAAGGGAGGTCGGGGCTTAAGGCTGATTGAGGCTGAGACCCAAGACCTTGCTAGGGTGAATGGGTGGGGCTGAGGCGCTCTGGGCCCTCGCAGACCCCGCGGAGGCTGAGGGGAACCCCGAGGCGCGCGAGAGCAGCTGCGTCATGAAACAGACCCAGTACTACTTCGGGTCGGTGAACGCCTCCTACAACGCCATCATCGACTGCGGAAACTGCTCCAGGTGACCCCAGGGACGGGGACCGGAGGGCTGGCTAGGACTCAGCGGGGCCCATGGGCGGGGCCTGCCGGGTGGGCGCGGCCCGGGGCGGGGCCGGGGCTGCCACGGAGAGGGGCGAGGCGAGTCTCAACGCCCCGCCTTTCCGTACTGCCTCCAGGCTGTTCCACGCGCAAAGACTGACCAACACCAACCTTCTCTTCGTGGTGGCCGAAAAGCCGCTGTGCAGCCAGTGTGAGGCTGGCCGGCTGCTGCAGAAGGAGACACACTGTATCCTGCCCCAGCCCCTCCCCGCCGCCCGCGCCCTCTCCTGCCCCGCGTGCCCCCTCCGTGCCCTGCTGCCTCCTTGACTCCCCCACCCATGCCCAGCGGACGGCCCGGAGCAGTGTGAACTGGTACAGAGACCGCGATACCGGAGAGGCCCACATATCTGCTTTGACTACAACGCGACGGTGAGGAGGGGGCAGCGCACTTGGCATCCCGCTCCCCTCCCCTCCCCTCCCCGGGCCGCCCGGCCAACCTGCACCTTGCCTCTTCCCGCAGGAAGATACCTCAGACTGTGGCCGCGGAGCTTCCTTCCCGCCGTCGCTGGGCGTCCTGGTCTCCCTGCAGCTGCTGCTCCTCCTGGGCCTGCCTCCCCGGCCGCAGCCCCAAGTCCACGCCCACGCCTCGCGCCGCGTCTGAGCGCCCCCTCCTGCCCCTCTCCAGGCCTCCCCGCCTCTCCTATGCCCCACACACCCCGCCTTAGAGCCTTGCCTCCTCCCTCACCAAAGGACCTGAGCGGCCAGGCCCAAAAGTCTGAGCCTTGGAGTGGGGGGGGCGGGGGGGGTGAGGGGTCCCAAAGGAGGGTGCCGCAGGTCTTTGGCTCCCAAGCCACATCTCGCCGCTGAACCGTCAAGTGACCCCAGACCCTTATCCCCACCAGATTCACCCACCCCTGAGGGCTGGGACAGGGAAGCCACAGTATTGGTGCCAAACTAGGCCTCCACTGCCCACCCTGCCCCAAGGCTCCCTTTGTGCGGGAGACCTACGCCCTGCCCCAGCTGGACTTCTCTAACCTCTAACCTGGCCCTTATGTCCCACCCAGGACCAAATCTGGATTCCCTGGAATAATGAAATTGAGATAGGCAGTTTGAGGCTTGTGCATCCCAGCTTAAGTCCTGGCAGGAGAGAGGTCCTGAGGCAGCCCCTCAATGGGCTCCTGCCCCTTTCAGGCTTACAGTCATCTCCCACCTTCTTCCAGCCCTGCAGGTGAGAGGCCAGTGACAGTGATACTGGCTCAGACACAACCCCATACACACCTGGAGCCCTGAGGGCAGAAACTGGACTCACATTAGACTTACCTAGGAGGATGAACACATGAACACACACACACACACACACACACACACACACACACACCATGGGGTGGGGTGGGGGTGAGGGCTCACAAAGCCTTACACAGGGCAGGGGGTTGGTGGGAGGTTTGGCACATGCACACTTCATCTGCTCACCGCCCACCTCTAGTCTGACCTGCAGCCCAGCTGGTCCTCTGTCTCTAAAGCTGAATGTCAAACAGTGCCAAAAGCTGGGGCAGGGTGTTCACCTCTGTCCCACCCTAGCCGCCAGTGTCCCGGAAATGTCCCTCACCCCACCAGGTGCTCATTATAACCATTTCGCACTAGTGTCAGGCCCCCAGTGGGACCACACATGCCACTGCCTGCATCTCTTGGCAGAGGAATCTTCACCAGACATTGCCCTTTGCGTTAGCCAGAGTGACCTGATCACTCCTGGCTGGGCTCTCCCACCCCCAATCTGGCCCTTACACACTCAGGCCTGTGCCCCACTCCCTGTTTCTTCACATTCACACAATTCAGGGGGGGCAAACTGCCCTCCCCTGCTGAACACACGTGCACACATACACACATGCACACACTGTGCACACACAGAGGCTGGGCCCAGGCACATGTCTTCACACCATTCATTCTGATCATTTCCCCCATAGGCATCCCAGCCTGGGGGCAAGTGGGGGACGGAGAGCAGGGGGGTGTGGCCAAGAGGCTCAGATGGACTGGGAGAAGGGGGGAGGGTGATGCATTAATTAATGGCTCCGTTAATTAATGTCGCTTGTTGCTTTCTCAGTGTGTGTATGGTCCATGCCCGCTGCTGGTGCCAGGGTGGGCACCCATGCTGTACACCCAGCCTAGATGCCAGCCATGTCTTGCGGGGGCGTGTGTGTAACTGTAGTGTAGTCAGGTGCTCAATGGAGAATATAAAAATAAAGAATCAAACATATACAGAAAAATAAATATATATTTTAAGTTTAAAAAACAGGAAAACAGACAAACAATCCCCATCAGGTAGTTGTCCAACCCCCAGCTGGGTCTAATCCTTCTCATCACCCACCCGACCTGGCTGCCCCCTGACCTCGGGCTCGGGGGATCTTTGGGGGACTGGGGGGCCATTTCCTTTTCTCTGCCCTTTTTTTTGGTTGTTGTTCTATTTTGTACAGACAAGTCAGAAAAACAACAGTGACAAAAAAGTCAAGAAACTTTGTAAAATATCGTGTGTGTGATTCCTTGTAAAATATTTTCAAATGGTTTATTACAGAAGATCAGTTATTAAATAATGTTCATATTTTCACTTCAAATGGTTCCCATGCACTGTGTCTGCCTCAGGGTGGGGACCGGGTAGCTTGAAGACAGGTGGCCATGACCTCAAAGTCCCGCCTAACACTCAACTGGGAATGAAGGCCATTGCAACCCAGGTACCCAGTGGGTGTAGGGCATGATGCTTCCCGGGCTTCCTAAGTACCAGATCCTTGACATCCTTCATCTCATATAATTTCAAAAGCCTCTGAGAAAAGCTGTTCTTAAAGGCCAGGATGACAGAAGAAAGAAGACAAATGAAATTTGAGTTTAGGCAGGCATCTAACCATCAGGTCAGACCACCAGGGCCTAGTGGGCAGCAATGAGTTAGTACGTGACCCAAGTCCATGACCTGGTATTTGAGGGCCCATCCTGCTGTCCAGAGGAGGCCAGAGTCTGGCCCACCGATAAGCATGACCACAGCTCCTTTTCAGCCGAGAAGAGTCCCAAGACCCAGGGCTCTCCCTGACTGCCACTGCTCATGCTGAAACCTAAAACTGAGTCTGTTTCTGTGAATCCTCTGAGACCTCCCTCTGGCCTGCCCTACACCCTTGTTCATTTTAATCCCAACTCTCTTAATACTCAACCCTACTCCATGTGACCCTTTACACTGTTTTCAAGAAAAGAAGCTAGTAACCACCAGCACAGAGTTTTCCTCAAACCACACCC
>NW_027532172.1:7227977-7246979 GCF_008692635.1 Crocuta crocuta | reverse complement strand
CCCCCCCCCCCCCCACAGAGGTTTCCTAATACTGCTGATGCTCACTCTCTTAAGACACACACTTTGCACTCACCTGGTGGGCAGCCAGCTTACACCTTAGACTTGAATCTAGTTTAGCTCCATAGCACAGATAAACAAATGGAGACTAAGTCTCCTCTCTCGCTTGGTGAGAAAGGCAAGAAATCAGCAAAGATTTCAGCTAGAAACCTGAGGTGACCTGGCTAGGGGGGCCATCGGATACTAAATAAATGCAGGAGCACATTCTGGGCCTTAGCAAAGACACTCTTCCTCACTCCTCCTGCAGTGGCTGGCCACAGAACAATGCCTAACTAGTAACCCCTGAGAGAATTCCCATGCCCTGCAAGAGCCCCTCGGTCCCAGGGTAGGGTTGCTAGATAAAATGTAGAACATCCAGTGGAATTTGAATTCAGATAGAAGATGAATGTTTTTTAGTATGTTTCTAATATTGTATGATACATAACAATCCTAAAAAAAAAACAACTGGGGACTGGGGACATGCTTACACTAAAAATTATTCATTTATCTGAAATTCAAATTTGATTGAACACCCTGTATTTGGATTTGCTAAAGCTGGCAACCCTACCCTGGCATCCAGTGAAAACCCAGACCCTAGACAAAGAAAAGAGTGTCAACACCCTTTGTATCTGGAAAGTTATGCGCACATTGGAAGTTGTCCTGAGATCAGTGGCTGAGAAAGGATTCTGCACTTTATACGTGTGTTCTGTCGTGTATAATTATTTTAACTATATGCACATTTTTAAAAAGTAACTTAATACACCAAAAAATCAGTTTGCACAGGACACAAACTGCCAGAAGCTACCATTGCAGTAAGGTGGGGGCCCTGGGCCACCCAGGCCTATGTCTGGGAGGGGAGACCTCTCTTCCTCAGGGCCAGAGATAAGAAATCTGTGATGGGGAAGAGAGTCACTAAAAGCAGTCCAGCCTTGACTTTTTGGGGGCAGGAGAGATGCGTTCAAGTAGCAGCTCCACAACACTTGTAACAAGGGCAGCCTGGGCAACACACTCACTGAGCCCCCAGAGTGGACTGGCATTTTACACCACCTTCCCCTTGAACACTCACCGTAATATTATATCCATTTTACGGTCCATGAAACTGAGGAAACTTAGCCAGTGTCGCACAACCGCCAAATGGCAGGGCAAGAATTCCAATCTGGGTCAGATCCCATACACCTGGGTCACACACACAACAGACTGAGGAAGTTTCGGGAGTTTCCGCACACTGGTACGCACACCAAGGCCATCAACATCCTTACCCACACACCTGCCCACAAAGACACACTCAGATGTACTCAGCTGCACATACACGGGGCTACTGTTCCCAGAAAATTCAGCAAGCGCGCGTCTGCAGTTTTGCTGCCGCGCAGGTACCCGCAGCTTTCCCCAGGTTAGGGAAGCTATTGACTCCCACTTCCCGGCAACCAGAGGAAACGGTCCGGAGAACTACAACTCCCAAGCACACCCTCCCCTTACCAACCGTAATGCCCCCGGAGCACAGCTTCCTGGAACTTGTAGTTTTATCCAGAAACATGATTTCCGCTCGTCCCCCGGCTTCGGCCGAGGACTCCATGTCCCAGCATGCCGTAGAGCCGGAAGGGCATCCCACCGCGGCCGGGAGCGCGCAAGCGCAGCACCCCTGTTTGTCGGTGCCTGGGAAGGGAGGAGGTACGCTCGTAGCCAAGACCGAGGCCGAGCCGGAGCTGACGAGACCTGACTGGGGCCCAGAACTAGGCTCCAGTCCCACACAGATCGTAGGGCCCCCGAGTGGATGGAGTAGGCCGAGCCGTGAGATCAACGCCAGCCCGGTCAGCTCGGCGCGGGGCCCACAGGGCAGGCAGACAAGCAGGCGTGCCGAAGCCTCCCAGGGCCTTACCTCAGGTCCCCAGCAAGGGGCCTAGGCCCCGGCCCCGCGACCAGGCCCAACTTGGCCCTTTGGCACCGGAGCCGACCTGACGAGAAGTGGAGTCTTCACCGGGGCCATAGGCCAGTGACTAGGCCGGGCCCGGGCCTCCCGTCGGGGCCGGACTGGGGCGAGGCCCCGGGGAGGCCCCTAACACACTAGACCCTTCCCTCAGGCCGACGCCCTTCGGGAAGATGCAGCGCGCCCTACCGGGCGCCCGCCAGCACTTGGGGGCCATCCTGGCCAGCGCCAGCGTGGTGGTAAAGGCCCTGTGTGCAGCAGTACTCTTCCTCTACCTGCTGTCCTTCGCCGTGGACACGGGCTGCCTGGCGGTTACCCCAGGCTACCTCTTTCCGCCCAACTTCTGGATCTGGACCCTGGCCACCCATGGGCTGATGGAACAGCACGTGTGGGATGTGGCCATCAGCCTTGCCACAGTGGTGGTGGCTGGACGTTTGCTGGAGCCTCTCTGGGGGGCCTTGGAGCTGCTCATCTTCTTCTCAGTGGTGAACGTGTCAGTGGGGCTGTTGGGGGCCTTTGCCTACCTCCTCACCTACATGGCTTCCTTCAACTTGGTCTACCTTTTCACTATCCGCATCCACGGAGCCCTGGGCTTCCTAGGTGGTGTCCTGGTGGCACTCAAGCAAACCATGGGGGACTGTGTGGTCCTGCGTGTGCCCCAGGTGCGCGTCAGCGTGGTGCCTATGCTGCTGTTGGGGCTGCTGCTGCTGTTGCGGCTGGCCACGCTGCTCCAGAGCCCAGCACTGGCCTCCTATGGCTTTGGCCTGCTCTCCAGTTGGGTGTATCTTCGCTTCTACCAGCGCCATAGCCGAGGCCGAGGGGACATGGCTGACCACTTTGCTTTTGCCACCTTCTTCCCTGAGATCCTGCAGCCCGTGGTGGGGCTGTTGGCGAACTTGGTGCATGGCCTCCTGGTGAAGGTAAAGATATGCCAGAAGACAGTGAAGCGCTATGATGTAGGTGCCCCGTCTTCCATCACCATCAGCCTCCCAGGCACAGACCCTCAAGACGCAGAAAGGAGAAGGTACTGTGGAGTATTCCAAAACTTTGTTGAACTAGGAGAGTATTTTGTAATCAAGTCCCATATCGTCTGTTATACTTGCTGTATGTTGGCTGGCAGTCAAGGGTCAGGTGTTGCGGCAGACTCAGAAAGAGATAAAATCCAGTTTGTGGTCTTGAGAAACTCAGCAGTTAGGAGTCTAGGCTCCAGTAGGTGCTTTCCAACATTAAGGCGTGAAAGTTGCCTTTCTCACCACTCAGGCCACTTAACAAGTCTCAAGAAATGCTCAGTGTCCTCCAATACTGTGTGAGGGGTTAAGGGAAGGCCAGATACACATAATCCTGATCATCTCAGATACTCATCTCAGAAAAACATAGACACTGGTCCTATGGGAGCCAGAAACAACCTGCAGGTCTTTTTTCCCCTGTGAGGGAGGAACAAAGAGACCTGGGATTCTTAAGAGGCAGTCTGGCCACCCCTATTTCCAAATGCTGAACCATGTCCTTTTCCTGGATCTTAAAAATTCATATGCTGTGCTTCTCTGCCACTTATTGAGAGGGAAGTTTGGGGTACTACAGCTCGTCCCTCTAGCATGTATATGTCACCAACCCCAGGGGGCAGACCTTGTAACTCACTGCGGAGCCTGCTGACTACAACAGGGAGTGGAGACAACCTTTTTCGCTATCTGTAAACCAAGCCATCTACACTATCTGGAGTCCCAGATGAATTATTCACTGAATGCACCTAGGGCAAGGCAGATCTTTTTTTAATCCAACTCTCTGGCTCTCTCTCCCCCAGGTCTGACCAGAGTGGTAACAGCTCCATTTCCAACATTATTGTTGAGGGGTTGGTTTTGGTTTTGGTTTTGGTTTGAGGCACTTACTTTAGTAGTGAAACTTGGAGCAGGCTCTGCTCCTCCTCTCAGCCTCTGCCTTTGCTCACCTGTGAAATGTATTCTTGGCAGGCAGTTTTATGAATTCAGCTGAGTTATCCCTGTGCTTACTCTCCACTGGGGCTGTGGATTTGAGCATGGGACACACCCCTTTCTTGAAGGGGTTTCCAGCTGGGAAAGTGCCACAGATTATTATGGCCGAAGGTGGTAGATGTTGAAACGTACACAAGGCATGCCGCGGGGCGTAAGTGTGGGCCCTACAGTTTCGTCTCTATGGCTGATGAATTCTAAAGACTGAGGTCTGTCTTCACTTTACCCAGTGGAGGAGATGGAACCAAGAGGGCTGGACCTGGTAGAAACTGAGTTGTCCTATCTCTGCAGGTGGGGCCAAGACACGGTGGTGACTCCTTTTAGAGAGAAGTCTGGATTGTTAGAGTTGACTGGCATTTCTTTTTTTGTTGTTATTTTTTATTTATTTCTGAGAGAGAGAGATCGTGAGCAGGGGAGGGTCAGAAAGGGAGGGAAATACAGAATCTGAAGCAGGCTCTAGGCTCTGAGCTAGCTGTCAGCACAGAGCCGGACGCAGGTCTCGAACCTACGAACCGTGTGATCATGACCTGAGCTGAAGTCAGACGCTTAACTGACTGAGCCACCCAGGTGCCCCTTGACTGGCATTTCAGAACACCTCTGCTCAGGCCCAAGAAAATGGCAGGTTGGGATAGGGAAGGTTGTCAGGATGTGGGTTCTGGCCTAGCCTTCTGGTTGTTTCTACTCCAACCAGTTGGACATCTGGCGGCATGCCATTCCCAAACCCAAATGGCTACTAGTAGTGGGGAGACAGGTTTTCCTGTCTTTGACCCTCATGCAAAAGTGCCTAGCATGCCATTACCTCTCTATGTTGGCAGGCTTTAGACAGAATTGACAAGGCAGTCTCCAGGATGGAAGCCTGGGTAGCACAGGGAAGGACTGTCCTGTCTATGCCAGTTTGCACGTGTCAGGCTGGAGGACAGGGTGGAATTGTGCTAGGGTTTTCTGTGCCCGTGTTCTTGTTGCCTTTCCTGTCATGTTCCCTGGCATGGTGGCAGTTTTGATTCTCTGCTGGAACTTGGAAGGCTAGACCAGGCTGTCCCCCATGCTTAGAGCACAGAGGTTCAGGCATCAGGGTTTCATAGTGACCACTAGAGGAAGTATCACCTGACAGCATGGCCATTCCACCTCCTGGTTGACCAGGGTCCCAAGTGCACGTGTGTATCTTCTAGTCACTCTCTCACCTCCCCCTGAGTGAGGTCTGAAAGGGTTTGTCCAGTGGAACCAGTAGGCTTTGGCCTTTGTCTCTCTTAATGGGCTGTTCCTCCTCCTCTTTCTGCAAGGGTTTGGTGTGTCCTTGCTCTAACACAGGTACTGGTGGCTTTGGGGATTCTTCTTGGAATGAGAACATTAGAGTCAGGAGGGACGGGCTGACCCAAGTTGGCCCTGCTTCCCAAGTTGAGATCCAGGGTAGGTGCTCAGGTTCCACCATTCCCCACAGACCCTTGCCAAGAGATTCAAAACACCCCTAACGAAGAGAGAGGAAGAAGTAATAACCCTCTCCTTGGATGTCATACCAGTGCCCAGGCCAAAACTCCCACGTTCAAAGACTCCTCCCACCCATCATACCAGCTCTGCCCATGTTTAGGCACCACCCTCAGAATCATTCATGGGACTGGCCTCATGGGCAGTCTGGCAGATGCCCTTCTGGCCACCTCAGTCTGAAGGTGCACTGGCTATGAAGGGAAAGCACTGCAGCCTTTGGGAACTTCTCCTGATGGCAGAAGAGGCCCTGTCCAGTCCCTGGGGAGCCCTGGACCCTGCACGGTGAAGGGAAATACCTAGAATTCTGAGAGCGGTCTGGGTGGTAGGGGGAGTCAGCTTCATGGGGGAAGAGTACAGGGCATGAGCCAAGTGACTTGTCCTCTTTCCTCTGGCTCCAGGCAACTGGCCCTGAAGGCCCTCAATGAGCGGCTGAAGAGAGTGGAGGACCAGTCTGTCTGGCCAAGCATGGACGACGATGAAGAGGAGGCAGGGGCCAAGGTGGATAGCCCCCTACCCTCAGACAAGGCCCCAACGCTCCCAGGGAAGGGGGCTGCCCCAGAATCCAGCTTGATCACCTTCGAGGCAGCTCCCCCGAAGCTGTAACTCCAAACCACCTTGAGTGTAGGCGCCTCCTCTCCCAAGCCCCTCCTTGACACCTCTCAGCTACTACAGGGCACTGACTGCTCTGAGAAGGAAGAAGCCTTGCTGGGGGTTTCCACAGCCTTCTGCTATTTCTCGCCAACACTACCCAGGACTCTTGCTACCTGGTTCCAGCTCCAGACAACCACTATGCCAGGCATGGGGCCTCTGAAGCGTCAGCCAGCCCGGGCCATCTGAGGTAAGACTGTACCTCAGCAGATAGCCCCAAGCAAACGGCTGCAGGGACAATGGTGCCACAACTCCTGGGCCAACCCTCATGCCTGATACTGGTTGCCAAGAGCCCTGAGCCAAGGCAAGGATTTGCCAAAAACGTTCTGGGGGTCCAGCCAGTGCAGGGCTGCACATTCCTGCCCACCCTCAGAAAGACTGTTCATGTGAAAATTTCTGATTCCCTCTGCTGTGGCTATGGCTGCTTCCTGGCCAGAAGAGCCACGGCTCCCAAGTATTTTCTACAGGACCACTTGAGTGGGCAGCGGAGCCCAGCCTCGCAGTATCAATAAAGCAGTTCTTTGAGGTATGGCTCCTGGGCTCTATCAGACCACCTTGTGCAGCCCCCTCATCAAGTTCAACTGTAAAGTTAGGGACTTTAGGTTCAAGGACTTGGTCTCCCTAGCAACTCCAGCTGAATAAGGAGCCTATTGCCCCCACTCCCCCTACCACCACTGTTAAACAGCCTTCCCAGAGCTGTCACTTCAGATCCTTACTCATTTTCCCTCCCTCTGATTCCCAGTCAGGGACGCCCTGCCCAGAGGGTCTGATGGTTGAGGGTCTCTCTATCACAAAGAGCGTTCTTATCAGTGGCTCACCCCCAAGACAGTGATCAGTGCTTGACACCTATGGAAACAGCCCATCCCCAGCTCCCACCATGTCACTGTCCACATCTAACCACCAGTTTGGTGACACCAGCACAGTATGCAGCCAGAGGAGTGAAAGGACACATAGCTGTACCACTCACAGCTACAGCTCTAGGGCCCTGGGGGGCACAGGAGGCAGCCAGACCCTCAGAGCTCATGTGCTGGGAGAGTTTCAGCCCCTCAGTGAGCTGCCAGAGACAGGGGTCCCCATCTTGCCCAGCTGCCTGTTTCTTCATGCTGACAGCATTAGCAAGAACTATCCCCAACTCCCATCCAGTCTTTTTTTCCTCCCATCTGGTCTTTTCAGTCATTCTTTTTTATTTTGTTTTTTTCTCTCCTGTAATTTCTGGACATACCAGTACACGTATGAGTTGAGTTCCTGGGGAAGCAGGTTTGCAACCCCAGCTTCACCCAGACATCATCTATAAGCTCCTCTGGGACAGGACAGAAGAAAAGGGGAAGCACTCCACCATAGGAGCAAGCAAAAATGTCACACACAAGACTCCTACTCTAGACTGCCCCAGTGCCTGAGGTGTCGTCATGACTTAGTCAGCTGAAAGAGTCCAGGAGGGCCCAGCCCCCACTACTACACTGAGGGACAAATCCAGGCTTCTAGGCTAGGAAGAGCTCACGGCTGGATCCTTTTGCGGTACAGGTAGGCATTGCTCACCTGACTCATGATGACCAGACTGGTAATGACAGGGCATAACACAGCAAGGTACCAGACCCCACCAGTGACTGTGGCGGTGAACCAGAGCGAGCACATGCCCAGCAAGAGGCTGGCACTACCCAGAAGGTAGCCCACTAGCCCAGAAGTGGCATGGTATAGCTTGAGCTTAGCCAGGGGCCAGCGCGGCAGCAGTTTAGGGTAGAGGAGTGCCACTCCACCTGAGCACTGCAACCCTGCCCACAGCACAGCTATCAGCCCTGCCCGCCCATGCCACGTGGCTAGGTGGGCCTTGCCAAGCTGTTCCTTATGGAGGATGACAAGACCTAGGCCCAGCAGTGCACACAGCAGGGCAACCAGCTGCAGTACCCAGTGGCAGCGTGCTCGGCCCTTCCGTGAGAGGGAGCGCAGCAGCGAACTCTCAGGAGAGAACACCAGCAGTGCTTCGGTCATCAGGAAAGAGAACTGGGGAAACAGGGATGGGAAACTAAGTCAGGGTGTGGCCCACTGAAAGGGAAAAGAGCTTTAGATAACTTTCTGAGCTGCCAGTCACTGTGGGCAGATTCCCCCTCTCCATTCTCTACCCTATGACAAGAGTATCCATTGGGGGGGGGGCAAGAGTGGGGAGCTCTATCAGGGACAGAACATCTGCCCCCAAGTAACTGGCAAGAGGTATGTACGGCTCCACATATCTTCCTAGGTGCTATTTTGACATGTCATGTCTGCTATTATTACCTAGCAAAATGAGGCTTGAGATGTGGCAGTTATAAATGATTCACAAGCTCCGTTTCCCTGACACAGGGCTAGATACAATTTCTTGGCAAGAGGTGGCCACATGGGTGCACCATTTCAGGGAAAATTAGATGCATCACAATAAATTAAGGTAAAAAGAGACACAGGTACACCCAGAAATCATTTTCCAAGCTGCCTGAAGGTGGATGACCCTTCATTTTGTGTTCAGACAAATTTGCCCTGGATTTTGAACACTACAGTTCAAGTCTGGTATATACACTACAGGCAGGTGTTGCAGGATGCAACTCCTCAAGTTCCACGTTCCATCCCTTCAAAGAGCTGTTAAGTGTCCATAAGGATTCAAAAGCTGCCAGGGCTACCACCCATACCATAGAGGCTATGCTCCCTCCCACCCCTAAGAGCTGGCCAGAGACACTACTTACAGCCAGAGACATAAGCGCGGGGTGCCAGGAGAAGAGACCTGGAATGAAGAGGAGGCTTTGTGAGGCTGAGGCAAGATGAACCCAGCCACATCGATTCCTACAGTCTGAGGAAAATGGGCAGCGCATCGCCCGAGGGAATGCTGCCAAAATACTAAGACCCCTCCTACTGCAACAAGCTCACCCCATACCTATCCTTGCTTCCTGGTCCCTCCCTGGAGCAGAGGGCATGCTTGGCCACTCCTCTGCCAGGCCTCCCTCCTTCTCGTAGCACTTCACACAAGGCAGCCAAGTGGAGCACCAAGACAAGGAAAGAAAAGCCAAACTGACAGAGCCCCCTCACTCACCTCCTCCCCATTTATTCCTCCAGCATAGTCCTCCAGCCAACCAAGCCTTTCCCAGGAATCAGGCCCAAGGCTTCCTATTGCTCCTGCTCCCAACGAGGAGGGGCACTTTCCTTCCCAGAAGTCAACTATGAATTCTACTTACTGGAGCCAGGCCTGGCAAGCACAGCCACAAAGATGGTAAAGCCCAGGGCCACAAGGTGGGCAGCAGCCCCTGAGGCAGTGCGCAGAGCTCGGTAGATGTGCGACTCGGTCTCCACAGAAAGGGCCATGGTCAACCAGGCCAGTGGCTGGAGCCTGAAAGCATAATATAATGAGCAAGGGTCTCAGATGCCTGCTGTCCACTCCTCACACTGGAGCAAGGGCTGCAGGGCAGGAATGCCACGCTCTTCCAAGAAGTTAAGGTAGGAAGGGGCAGTACCAAGACAGGCACCAGTAACAGTCGAGGGCTGGCGGCCTGTCAGCGTGTACCCAGCATCTGAACTGGCAGTGATCACTGGCCCACCTTCCAGGTAGGATGCGCAAGGCCGCGTAATAGACTACAAATCCCAGCGTGCATCACGCCGTCACCGGCCGGGAACGCCAGAAGGAAGCGCGTGAAGCACTATGGATATTGTAGTTCCCATCTGCGCACCAACTTACAGACTGAATCCCTTCGCACACAGTCTCCCCACGTGCCGCTGGCATGCTGCCCCTACACGCTACGGACTCGCCTGCCTCACCCGCAGCGCCGACCCGACGCGGTGGTTTCTTCCCGAGAAAGCGGGGATACTCAGGCCCCTGCCGCGCGCACTGCCGCTCCGTCGCGGAGCCGCTTCACTTCCGGGTGCGACGTCTACCTACCCGGGACTTCCTGGGACAGGCTCCACCACAACCACCCCCCCCAGCCACACCTCTCCGTCGTGCTGCGCAGGCGCCGTTGAGCAGACAGCTTGATGGGTGTGTGAGTGCGCAGGCGTGCCTGATTAGACCCAAGCGTTCGGCCTCTTTCCGACGGGTGTTCGCAGGAGTCCAGGAGCCAGAGGCTACAGACCTGGGCTCTGCTGGCGCCATGGGCAGCGGGTGCCGTATAGAATGCATATTCTTCAGCGAGTTCCACCCCACGCTGGGACCCAAGATCACCTATCAGGTGCCATCCGGACTCGCGGGGCCGGGGGCAGAGAGGGACGGGGAGAGGGACGCTCTCGGGAGCTCAAGCAGGCTGCGTGGAAGCGGTGGATTTCCGTGCCCGGTGCTGCACGCAGGCACACCACTCCTTCATTCGTGTAGAATCTGAACCGAAAGAATACTCAGACCCAGATCCCAGGCTCCCAGTGTGGCGGAGCAAACATCCCATAGCTATTGTGGGAAATCGAGCTGTGGGGACCCAGAGGAGGTGCCAGTTACCAATAGAGACAGAGATGCGCGGTCCAATAGTATCCCTAGATGCTTAGGAGTGTAAATGGAGAAGAGAGTGTGCCAGGTAGGGGAAACAGCATATGCAAAAGTCGGGAGGCAGGTGAGAACCTGGCGTGTGTTTGGAAACACAAAGGAGTCGTAGGCCTGGATGCATGGGAGAAAGGTGAAACGCTGAACAAGAGGGTTTAGGCATTGGGGTTCCCCCAAGTTACTCTGCCTAGTACGAAGGTCCACTAAGGGGCCTCTTGCCACTCCGCTCCCCAGGTCCCTGAAGACTTCATCTCCCGGGAGCTGTTTGATACAGTCCAAGTGTACATCATCACCAAGCCAGAGCTGCAGAACAAGCTTATCACTGTGTGAGGCCCTAGTGGGGAAAGAGGGGGATGTCCCAGGAGGAGTGGACAAGTTTGGGGGCAGGAAGAGCCTGACTCTATTCCCACCTGTTCCCCCTATCCAGCACAGCCATGGAGAAGAAACTGATCGGCTGCCCTGTATGCATCGAGCATAAGAAATACAGCCGCAATGCCTTGCTCTTCAACCTAGGCTTCGTGTGTGACGCCCAGGCCAAGACCTGTGCCCTTGAGCCCATTGTCAAAAAGCTGGCTGGCTACCTGACCACACTGGAGGTCTGCAACAAAATGGGCTTGAGTGGATGGGCAGGCAGACAAATGTTTGTAAAGCCCTCCAGACCTGGGAATCTGCCAGGGCAGGATCCTGGCCAGGGGTCCCAGGGTGTGCCTACCATGTTGTCCATGCTCCATTCAGCTAGAGAGCAGCTTCGTGTCAACAGAGGAGAGCAAGCAGAAGTTGGTGCCCATCATGACCATCTTGCTGGAGGAGCTAAATGCCTCAGGCCGATGCACTCTGCCCATTGGTATGGCCCAGCCTTTGCAAGGACAGCAGAGTGGTAGAGGAGGAACGGGAACATGGCAAGGGAATGCAAGCCCAGCCATGGACAAGACTCATGAACAAATAGCCATGAGCTGGGTTGATGATGTTCAAGGTCCAGTGCATGTTGGGATTTGGGATGTGAAGGCCATGCTCCATGCTCCTTGGGCATGTTCCCTTCCTTCTCTGGACCTATCTCTTTTTCCATGAAAGGGGAAGATTGGGGGTGCCTGGCTGACTCGGTCAGTAGAGCATGTGAGTCTTGATCTGAGGGTTGTGAGTTCCAGCCCCACAATGGGTATAGAGTTTACTTTAAAATGGGGAGGTGGGGAGATTGGCCCTACCCAGAGCCACCCATCTGTATCAAGAGCTTCTGGGAGGACTGGAGGGTAATTGAGGGCCTCTTAAAGAAGATGACACTGAAGATATGGGTGGGTCCCTTGCAGATGAGTCCAACACCATCCACTTGAAGGTGATTGAACAGCGACCTGACCCTCCTGTGGCCCAGGAGTATGATGTGCCTGTTTTTACCAAAGACAAAGAGGATTTCTTCAACTCACAGTGGGACCTCACCACACAACAGGTGTGCTAGCCCTCCCTGGGTATCATCACATAGGACTGGCCACAGCCCACTCCTCATCCCACTCCTACTGACCCTGCCCTGCCCTGCCCAGATCCTGCCCTACATTGATGGCTTCCGCCACGTCCAAAAGATCTCAGCAGAGGCAGATGTGGAGTTAAATCTGGTGCGCATCGCCATCCAGAACTTACTGTAAGTGGGGCAACAGTCACACTCAGGACAGGATTGCTAGCCAGGGAAGAGCCTGGGGACCCTGAGTGTGGGGGCTTGGGAAGGCATGGCCCTCAGAAGCTGAACACAACTATCTCCCCCAGGTATTATGGTGTGGTGACACTGGTGTCCATCCTCCAGGTAGGTGAGTCTGGGGTCTGGTTAAGCAGAGAGTGAATCATGTGGCTTGGCCAGACTGGGGCTGTGTCAGACTTCCAAGCCCCTCACTCAGCCCCCTGTGCCTCCTGCTACCCTCCAGTATTCCAATGTGTACTGCCCGACACCCAAGGTCCAGGACCTGGTAGATGACAAGTCTCTCCAGGAGGCGTGTTTATCCTATGTGACCAAACAAGGTAGTGGCGGGCTCTGGGGGAGGCCATCTTGGGGAGGGCAGAGCTACAAGCAGATCTGACCCCTGGTGCCCACAGGGCACAAGAGGGCCAGTCTCCGGGATGTGTTCCAGCTGTACTGCAGCCTGAGCCCTGGCACTACTGTGAGAGATCTCATTGGCCGCCACCCCCAGCAGCTGCAGCGTGTTGATGAACGGTCAGAAGGGGATTCCCAGGGGCATGAGGGGTTTGATACTCTGAAGTATCTGAAGCCCTGGGTTAGAGAGGAATCAGGAGATTCCCAGTGAGCAGAATCATGTGGCATTGGTAATTCAGGCAGGCTCTCTGAAGATGTGTTTGGAGGCCAGTCTGGTCACTGAGACAAAATCAGAAGGGAGACTGCAGGAAAGAGTTGGCCTGGCTGGAGGATGTCCTGGCCAGGGCATCACCCTTCTTTCCCTCAATCCCACCCCAGGAAGCTTATCCAGTTCGGCCTTATGAAGAACCTCATCCGGCGACTACAGAAGTATCCCGTGCGGGTGTCTCGGGAGGAGCGGAGCCACCCTGCCCGGCTTTACACAGGCTGCCACAGCTACGATGAAATCTGTTGCAAGACAGGTGGGGGCAGGCAGCGCAGCTGAGGTGGGGGCAGGGCAGGGTGGTCAAACCAAGGTTACTCACCTCACCTGCACTGTCCCAAACAGGCATGAGCTACCATGAGCTTGATGAACGGCTGGAAAATGACCCCAACATCATCATCTGCTGGAAGTGAGCCTGGGATAGGCTGGTCTAGGCACATGGCTGTGGCTACTCTCTCCTGCTAAGCCTTGCCTGGTGCATGAAGGCTAGACTGGTAGACTAGTCCATACTGTCTCAAGGTTAACCCTCACTTCTGTGAATAAAATCATCCATTTCATCCTGCTTTTATTGAGTACCTCTTCTGAACCAACCATCGGAGAACTGGCAGTGAAATAGCTGAGGTCCTGGCACCTTGTGCGCCATCTGGTGGGCAGGACCGACTATTGACAAGTAAATGTGCCCCGGTAATTATAAACTGAAATAAACAGCCAGAAACAATCAGGAAGCTGTGATGAAGAATGACTTGGGGTGGGAGCTGGGGCTGTTCTGGATTAAATGGGCAAGGCAGGCCTCGTGGAGGTGACTTGAGCTGAGGCCTGGAGGAGTAAGAGTATTCCAGGCAGAGGGAACAGGTGCGAAGCCATGAAGTAAAAGCAACTTTAGGATGTATGAGGAACCTGGGGCACCTGGGTGGCTCAGGTGGTGGTGGCTCAGTCGGTTAAGCTTCCGACTTCAGCTCAGGTCATGATCTCACAGTTTGTGGGCTGGAGCCTCTGCATCACGCTTTCTGCTGTCAGTTGGAGCCTGCCTCAGATCCTCGGTCTCTCTCTGCACCTCCCCCCCTCAAAAATAATTAAACATTAAAAAGGGTGTGTGTGTGTGTGTGTGTGTAAGGAACCCAAAAGAGGCCCACGGGCTGGAACATGGGAGACAACGGGGCAGAAGGACAACAAATGAAGTACCGAGGTAAGGAGGGGGCAAGACCATAATACTGCAGAATTGCTGGTAAGCTATTTTGGACATACTATTTCGAGGACTAGAGACGAACAGAGTCACCCAAAAAAAGACTACAGCAGTTACTTCGTGACACGTGATGGTAGGTAGCCTGCTAGGCTAGGATTGAGAGACATGGGCATTGCGCAGTACTTTAGGGAGGTGGATCTGAGCAAAAGACATACTAGAGCCAGGAAGCCACGGAAAGGCGGTACGGCTGAGACGGAGTCGCTGCAGGAAGAGCTGGTGGAGGCGAGGTGACCCCATCCCTATGCGGGTCGACTTAACGTCCGAGAAGGGAGCCTAGGCCACCCAAGTCTGGCCACTCAGGGCAGACCCATGAGCCGCAGGTGGATGTGAAGGAGAAAGCTCTGGGAGTCCAAAGAGGGCTGCTAACTGCAGCCAGGAAAGAGAGGCGGGCGGGGGCGGGGCCGGCGCCTGCGCAGCCGGGACTCCCCCGTTTCCATGGCGGCGAAGACCCACGCGCCCCAACCGGTCGGCAACGGCTGTGTTCGAGACCTCGACCCTGCGGGACACGGTCGTTCTCGAAAGTTTCAGCACCCTCACTTCAGCGTCGGCTGCTGCCCGGGGTCAGCTGAGCCCTGCCTTCCCCCTGTCTGTCCCCGGCCACAACATGGGCGACCTGGAGCTACTACTGCCGGGGGAGGCTGACGTGCTCGTGCGGAGGTTGCGCAGCTTCCCGCTGCTCGAGATGGGCTCCGGAGGGTGAGGCAGCTGGATCAGAGTCAGGCGGAGTCGTGGGGCCAGAATCCTTGAATGGGGGAGTATGGGCCTGACACTGGGGGAAAGGGTGCCCGTTGTGGAGGAGCCTCCAGGTGAGAAGACGAAGCTCAAGTTAGGGGTCCTGATTCCCCTCTGGCCCCTCGGAATCAGGTTGGGCTTCAATAGGACCGGCCCTCACCCCACTCCTACTGCACATAATGTGCACTCAAATGCACATACACTCCTGCTTTCTGGGGCAGGTGGATCCAGCAGCATGAGAACTTGGAGAAGCTGAACATGCAGGCCATCCTTGATGCTACAGCCAGCCAGAGTGAGCCCATCCAAGAGCTGCTGGTCACCCATGGGAAGGTACGCTGGGGCCACAGGCAGGGTTCCTGCCTTCCCACCATCTCCCACACCACCTCTCTACTAATCAGGAGCACCCTTGGTGCCTGCACTTGTCTTCCCCAAGGGAAAAGAGAGGAGTGTGTTGCACATTTGATTTTGCACCCCTTTTGGACAAGACCCTGGCACACCAGGCCAAGTGTGAGGCGTGGGTTGGTTTGGAAGACAGTTATGGATCATACAACAGCCTAGGCTGTAGGGGGAGGGCCTAACTTCTGAAAACATCCTTGAATAGACTATCAGGCCAGCAGGGGCCCTCACTGAAATGGGGGTGGGACTTAGGCATGGAAGGAGGCATCTTTCCTAACTTGAGAGAGGAGTTGTTAATCAGGGATCAACCTGGCTGGAGCATGAGCCAGGAGGTGGCTGGAAAAAGTGACCTCAGATACCACTTGACAAAGGGTTCCTCTGCAAAGAAAAGGTGGAGGCCCCTAATGGAGTTGAGGGGGAAAGACTAGAAAACCGTGCAGGGCCTTGAGTAAAGGTGAGGTCAAGACACACCAGAACTTTGGAAGAGCAGAGAACAGAGACAAGAAGAGAGAGGGCATGAGCAGGAGAGCCAGCCTGAGGGAATGCCTGGATAGGGACACAGGGGACAAGGGTGTAGGTGCAGGGTGGAGCAAGGCAACCTGTGGACAAGGCAAGAGCCAATTACAGGAAGCATGGAGGATGTCCCCACAGAGGTGTTGAGGACAGCTAGAAATGAAAGTCTAAGGTGCCAGAGAGAGTCTAGGAAGCTGCCTATGGGGAGAATCTAGGAGCCAAGGAGCATTTGAGGAGAGTCGGGCTGGGCTGAGCCAGGGATGGGAGGGTTGACAGGCCACGGTAGGCCTACTTCTGTCTTTCTCCTCCCCCTTAAAGATCCCAACACTGGTGGAGGAGCTGATTGCAGTGGAGATGTGGAAGCAGAAGGTGTTCCCTGTGCTGTGCAGGCTGGAGGACTTCAAGCCCCAGAACACTTTTCCCATATACATGGTGGTGAGCCGGGCTCCTGGGTCATATCCTGCCCACGCCTCTAGAGGGCCCTGGACTAGAGAAGAGAGCTGATAATAGCATCCTTCCTTCAGTAACCCCAGGCTCTGTCCTCTTTATCTGACAGGTACACCACGAGGCCTCCATCATCAACCTTCTGGAGACAGTATTCTTCCACAAGGTGAGGCATCAGCCCTCCCCACTAGCTACTGCTTCCAGCAAAGGCCTGAAGGGAGGGAGGTCGTGTCTATGTGGGAAGAGCATCAGAGACAGAATGTTTCCCTTCTGTCTGCCTCTCAGGAGGTGTGTGAGTCAGCAGAGGACACTGTCTTGGACTTGATAGACTACTGCCACCGAAAACTGACTCTGTTAGTGGCCCGGAGTAGCCATGGCGGCCCTCCTGAGGAGGAGGAGCCCCAGTACAGCACCCCCATGCAGGTAGGCTGAGATTCCCTCGGGATGTCAATGGCTTGACCAGGCTCTTTTGAGGCCTGAGCAGGCAGGGGGGTGGCCCAGCTTGAGCACCATTGTCGCCCCCCAGGAGCTGCAAAAACAGGCAGAGGTGATGGAGTTTGAGATCGCATTAAAGGCCCTCTCAGTGCTGCGCTACATTACAGACTGTGTGGACAGGTGGGCATCCCTGCCAGGGCTGGGACCTTCAGTGGAAGGCTGGGAGCCCCGGCCTGTAGCTTCTGCTCACTTCTCTCTACCACCACCTGTAGCCTTTCCTTGAGCACCTTGAACCGCATGCTCAGTACCCACAACTTGCCCTGCCTCCTGGTTGAACTGCTGGAGCACAGTCCCTGGAGCCGGCAGAAAGGAGGTAAATCCTCTCTGACCTGCCTAAACCCCAGCTCACTGCTTCCCGAACATCCTCCAGGATTTGTGGGGATGGGCAGCTTGCACACACAGACAGACAAACTATGCCCATTCGCCCATAGAGGATACCAGGATGCCTCCCCCAATATGGGTTTAGACCTGGGCTCTGCAGCAGGCAGAGTGTGTCCACTACCAAGGACTCCCCTGCTTTGGAACAAGCAGCACCCCCGCCTGGGCAAGTCGTGCGCTTGGGCAGCACCCCAGCCCATGCAGCTGTCTGACTCAGAGTGTGCAACATCTGCTCCCAGTGCACTGGTTCTTCTCCCCAGGCAAGCGGCAGCGATTTGAGGGTGGCCGTTGGCAGACAGTGGGCCCCTCAGAGCAGCAAAAGCTGAGCAAGTTGGATGGGCAGGTGTGGATTGCCCTGTACAACCTGCTACTAAGCCACGAAGCACGGGCCCGCTACTGCCTCACCAGCTTTGCCAAGGGACAGCTACTCAAGGTGGGGAACTCCTCCTGCATTGGTACCACTCCATCCCACACCTGCTGTTTATCACTGCCCACCTACATCAGCCCCAGTACTCTTTCCAGACCTCAAACCTCAGGTGATGAAGCAGCTAGTGGCACAATGTCCCCACATGCATTTCAACCCAGCCCAGCCCAGGTCCTCTCTGGTCAGCCCCACTTCACATTGGCCTCCCCCGGATTTCCTTGCAGCTTCGGGCCTTCCTCACAGACACACTGCTCGACCAGCTACCCAACCTGGCAGACCTGCAGGGCTTCCTGGCCCACCTGGCCCTGACCGAAACCCAGCCCCCTAAGAAGGACCTGGTGTTGGAACAGGTAGGGACTAGGAAGTTAGTTGCTCAGGGCCACTGTCCACTTTGCCAGCTCCTCCCTAACACTTTCCACTTCTCTCCCTCAGATCCCAGAAATCTGGGAGCGACTAGAAAGAGAGAACAGAGGCAAGTGGCAGGCTATTGCCAAACACCAACTGCAGCATGTATTCAGCCCCTCAGAGCAAGACCTGCGGCTGCAGGCACAAAGGTGGGGCCTGCTGAGTGGGCAGAAGGGGTGGGAGGCATGAAGAAGGCATGGACTCAGGCAGCAGTGCTCTTGTGCCCCCACCGGCCAGGCACAGCCAGGCTTTCCTGACCACTTTCCTAGATGGGCCGAGACCTACAGGCTGGACGTGCTAGAGGCAGTAGCTCCAGAGCGGCCCCCCTGTGCCTACTGCAGTGCCGAGGCCTCCAAACGTTGCTCACGATGCCAGAATGAATGGTATTGCTGCAGGTGAGAGTATCCTAGGGCCTTGGACTCCTAAGCCCCACTCCCATACCCCCCACAAGAACTGCATGCTCAATGGTCCACCTGCTTACAGGGAGTGCCAAGTCAAGCACTGGGAGAAGCATAGAAAGGCTTGCGTCTTGGCAGCCCAAGGTGACAGAGCCAAGTGAAGGCTACAGCTGCTGAGGGCCAACAATCCATGCGGTACACCCACTCAGAATGTGCCCTGAAACTCAGGATCTCAGCCTAGCCTCTGCCAGAGCCCCAGCTTCCCAGGTGGTGAGCACAGCGGGGAAGGGTGGAGCCGCCCACCCATCTCCCCCAGCAAAGCCCTCCCCACTTCCTGCCCTAACCAGCGGGTAGGCTGAGGGCGCTGCCTCAGCAAGCATGAGGCCTGGGCGGGGGCAAAGGCAAGGGCCGGATGTGGGGACCCTGTCGGTCTAACACAGTAAAGCTGGCCTCTAGAAACAGTCGGTCTCCGAGTGGCCTTTTGGGGTGGTCGTCGTCGTCAGCAGGATGGGTGTTGCTTCTAGGATGCGAGGAGAAAAGGAAAAAGAGGGCGGGGACTCTGCGAGATCGCGCCCGACTCCGCACCCTCGCCGCTCCACTCCGCCTCGGGCCGAGTTACGATTACGCCGCTCGGCCGGGTTCTCTCCCGCCGCCTTGCTCGGATCCCGGGGGCGGCGCTGCATCGGGGT
>NW_027532172.1:7227438-7227851 GCF_008692635.1 Crocuta crocuta | reverse complement strand
CGTTCGCTCGCGCCGACAGCCGGCGCGAGTCCCCGCGCGACCCGGCCATGTCCACGAAACCTGAGCTCATTGAACTGAGGGAACTGGAGCCCGCGCGGCGCGCGGGCCCGGGCCGCACGCGACTGGAGCGCGCCAACGCGCTGCGCATCGCGCCGGGCACCGCGCGTAATCCTGCAGGGCAGCTGGTCGCGGGCCGCGGCCACCACTTCCAGCCCGCGGGGCCTGCCACGCACACGTGGTGCGACCTCTGCGGCGACTTCATCTTGGGCGTCGTGCGCAAGGGCCTGCAGTGCGCGCGTGAGTAGCAGCCCCGCGCGCTGGCAAGAGCGAAAAGGGCGGCCAAAGGGCGGCGGCGTCGCTGCGTGTCAAGTCGCAAAGGAGGGGGTCGGAAGGGTTGGTTCGGCGGGCCCAGG
>NW_027532172.1:7213094-7227391 GCF_008692635.1 Crocuta crocuta | reverse complement strand
TTTATAGCCTTGTCTTATTCCACCTGCATCAGGTGCACAGTTGGGCAGAGGCGGCTGCCTATGACAACGGTGCTGATTTCAAGCTTTTTATCTAATTTTTTAATNATCCGAAGCAGGCTCTGGGCTGACAGCAGAGAGCCGGTCGCCAGGCTGGAACTCACAAACCGTGAGATCATGACCAGAGCTGAAGTCGGAAGCTCAACTGACTAAGCCACCCAGACCTCCTCAAACTCTTTTTCTTTAAAGTGTCTTGGTTCTTCTTGAGAAAGGCTTCGTGCTGACCAATCTTTAAATCCATGTTCCTAGTCCTGCCCTTTCCCAAAGATTCATTCACCACGTCCCTCTCCAAAAACTCTGGCATGAGGGAAATTTACCCACCTATGGGATGGGGACAGGGAAAAAGTACCTTGGGTGGGCCCTCTGCAAGCAGAAATGTTGTTGAGCAATACCTATTACAGGCCCAGTCAGCCTGGTGCTAAAACATGAAACACCACACACCTGCCGTCCTTCTGTCCTCCCAGGAATCAGAGACTAGCAGAGGTTGCTGCCCCGCTGGCTATACACCAACTAGAATCGGGTGGGATTTTACAGCCCTCCAAACCCCTATGCCTGGACCTCAGACATGTTAAATCAATCACTGGGAGTGTATCAGCTATTTAAAAACAAAACAGATCATTCCAATAGGCAGCCTGGGTTGAGCATCACTGCTCAGGCCCATTTAGGGAAGGTGTCCCAGGCCTATGCAGGCACGGAGACCCTCTCATCCAGTACAAGTCTGTCCTGAACACCAGAGTTGTGACAGAATGCCAAGCGTGAGCAAGGGCTGAGAGACTGCAATATTCCCAAGGAGAAATGAAGCGGTCACAGAGATTAAAAAAAAAAAAAAAGACAATTTGGGTGTGTGTCAAAAGGGAGGAATCAAGGGTAAGTTGGGATTTTTTTACTTCAAACTGGGAGAGTAGCGATTTTTGCTGAGATGAGAAACTCGGGGTGGGGGGAGGGGGAGTGGAAGAAGAGTTGTTTTGGCCGTGTTGGGTTGACACAGAGTTTGATCTGAGGAGGGAGATCAGCAGTGGGAGCCTTGGATCTGGAGTGTACACAGAGCAGAACAGTGATCAGGACTGAACTGAACCTCAGACCCGCTGCCCATTAGATCTGGGAGTTGAGACAGAACCAAAGTTGCTGAGCAGGAGCTGCAGAAAAACGGAAGGAAAACCTGAGTAGTGGGAAGCCCAAGGGGAGCACGCATCAAATGATGCTGAGGAGATGAGGATGAAGAAGGGACATGGCATTGACTGTGCACAGGTTGCTGAAGACCCTAACCAGGGCAGTTTCCTGGAGGGAGGGGCAAGCCTTACTGGAATGGTTACAGGAGAAAGTGTAGGTGAGGAATTAAGAGTGTGTGCAGGGGCACCTGGGTGGCTCAGTCGGTTAAGCGTCCAACTTAGGCTCAGGTCATGATCACACGGTTTGTGGGTTTGAGCCCCGCATCAGGTTCTGTGCTGACAGCTCAGAGCCTGGAGCCTGTTTCAGATTCCGTGTGTGTGTGTGTGTGTGTCTCTCTCTCTCTCTCTCTCTCTCTCTCTGCCGCTCCCCCACTCATGCTCTGTCTCTGTCTCAAAAATAAAAAAAAATTTTTTTTAAGTGTGTGCAGACTACTGTTAGTAAGTTTTGGTGTGAGGGGTGTAGAGACAAGTGACAGAGGGGAACAAGAGTTTAAAAATTTTGGTTTTTTCCCTTCAAGTAAATGGGCGGAGGTAAGGGTGACAATGCGGAAGGGAAAAGTTCTGCCCTAGGTGCTAGAGATACAACTGTTTAACAGGCCTGGATCCGTAACTGCCCGAGGCCTTCCCACCAGTTTCCAGACACCTGGGGACCAACACTGGAATCTGAATAGCAGCGCAGTGCGGGGGGAGTAAAGGGACTTAAGGCCAATCATGTAGAGCCTGGCGAGCAACGGCCTTCATCCCGGGGTTTCTCTTCCGTGCCCCGGAAAGTTTCTCTTAACTGGAGCTGGGGCTCCACCGCCTCACAGCCAGGCTTCTCTGCAGATTGCAAGTTCACCTGCCACTACCGTTGCCGCGCGCTCATCTGCCTGGACTGCTGCGGGCCCCGGGACCTGGGCTGGGAACCTGCGCTGGAGCGGGACACCAACGTGGTGAGCGCGGGGCAGGGGGGTGTACGGGAAAGGCGCGAAGATCAGCGGGCCGCATTGCAGGAGATGCCTAGGACCACCCCGCGTTGCATTCAAGGAGTGGTCTAACAGCGGGTTTTCCCGCGACAGAGAGTGACTAATTCTGCGAAGGGGCTTAAAGGGATTCCGGGGAACTGTCTCGGCGCGAACTGCCCGGAATAGCCCAGGCTCCGCGCCCACTCAATTTCCGCACCTTCCCGCATCCGCATCCGGTCTTGAGGCCACGCTGGTGCACATGCGCACACACGCCGACTTGTTCCCCAACTGAGGTGGGGTCTACGAGGCGGAGCTGAGCTGAGCTGCCTGGGCTATGAGGTCATTCCTGGAGGCGTGGCGTGTATGACCCCGCCCTTCGATGTTCCTCCCCCCAATGAGACCAGAGCCAGATCCTGGCTGTCTACGTTTCAGTGTTAACGGTTGCGGCGCGAACCCAGATCCCGGCGCACGCGCACACGCGCCTGGGGCGGTGGTTGGAGGCTACGGGCGCACAGGGTTCGGGGAGCTGGCTGGCGGGCGCGGCGATGGGCGAGGCGGATGCGGGGACGCCTTCTTTCGAGATGACCTGGAGCAGCACTACAAGCAGTGGCTACTGCAGCCAGGAGGACTCGGACTCGGAGCTCGAGCAGTACTTCACGGCGCGTACCTCGCTGGCACGCAGGCCGCGTCGGGACCAGGTGGGGGCCAGGGTTGCGGGTGGCGGGCTGGTGAAGATCGTTGGGACTCTGCCCCTCCCCGCTAAATTGCCGGCTTGAGTTTATGGGCGGGGACTCCATGCCGCCCGGGGCCAGCCCTCCGAGCCTTGTGCGGGGCTCTCAGCGACTTGGTGCCGGGTGCCGAGGCCTTGTTGTCTCTGTCACAGACCGGTTGAACCAGGGGAAGCAGCTACGTGGCTTGGGGTAGACCTGGGACGGGCATTATTCACCTATGACTAAAGCCGACTGCGCAGTCCCGACTAGCACCTCGATTTCCGCGTTGGGACGCCCCCACCTCCTCTCTGGGAGACGGGGGCGGGGTAGGAGGAAGTGGAAGGGGAGGTGTCGTCGCCTGGAACTGGGAAGTGTGTTTAGGAGAGAAAGGCGAAGGAAGTTTCGTGCCTCTCCATTTGCAATACTTGAAGGAGCCAGCTGAGTCCCCACCTCTCTTACCAGTCTGGCCTGTCACCAGCTGCTGGAAAGCGGAGAATTCTGGAGTGGACCTGGCTGGAGTGTTCATTTCGGCAGCACACATACTAAAATTGGTGTGGATCTGGAGGAAGGGCATTTGGTAATGGATGGGAAAGAATCCTAGTTCTGGACTGGACTGTAAGCAAGCAGGAGCATTTTATCCACACGAGGTAGGGCAGGCTAGATTGAAAAACCCCCAGAGGAGGGGTCAAGAGAGATAGGGGTTACAAATCCAGGACTGTAAAATGTACTGGAGCAGCTGTTCCTCTCCAATCCTTCTAGGCGTTCTCATTATCAGAAATCTCTATGTTGTGTGCCATGAGTGTAACTGCCAAACTCAGGTAACTATTCTGGAGTGAGTAAACCTCAGGAGAGCACCCTGGACAGAGTGTCAGGAAGGAAAGATGGGAAGGGTAAAGCCCAGAATACCTAGCAGCACTGGGGTGGAATTCCTTACATGAGCCACAAAAAGAGACCTGCGGGTGATTCTTTAGATGAAAATTGTATACTCCTTAGATTAAATTTTACTCAAAAGTGCAGCCCAGATTTGGGTGCAAGGTTTGTGTGTGGATCCTGTCACTCAGGCTTGAGGCATTTTTCATTGTGGAGTAGTGAGAAAACCACAAGACATCAATTGCAAAGGAGGCTGGGGAGTCCCAAATTATATGTAAAATAAAAAGCATCACTAGGGACAGTGGCAGCATAGAGGATGGGTCACTGTAGTGCAGGAGAAGGAAAGTTCCATGGTCCTGCTGTGCACACTTCTGGGATGGCTGTTAGAATCCTCCAGCCCCTCAGTGACTCAGTTGGTTGAGCTAGGACTCTTGATTTCCACTCAGGTTGTGATCATGATCCCAGGGTTGTGGGATCAATCCACATGGGGGTCCACAGTGGGCATGAAGCCAGCTTAAAATTCTCTGTCTTCTCTCCCTCTGTCCCTCTCCCCTATTCTCTCTTTCTCTCTCTCAAAAAGAATCCTCCCATGAGAAGCTTTGGAAATGGGAAAAGAAACTTTTCTTCCTGTAGAATCCTGGTAGGACAGTGCAGTGCCTACAGTCCAACTCCCTTGTTTTATGAGTAAAGATATTCAAGGAGGCTGGGGGAAAAAATACTAAGGGAGGTTCACTTGGAAAGGGGAAGGGGCTAGAACATAGGTCACTGCACCCCCGTCCAGGGCTTCTGGATAACCGGGGAAGGGAAGAGGAAGGAACGAGTGTTCTTATCCTCAGGCTGGAGCTCAGAGCCGTCACAAGCAAGGGAAATAAGTTGGTGCCATCTATGTGCCCACTGTTCTATAAACAGAATTCTCTTCTTGCCCTGGTATTGAAGTCTGCTCAGCTTTCCTCCTGCCCTTAGCAGCCTCCTATCTGGATACTCCTTCCTATTGGGTCACTCCTTCCTGTCCCAAGCCCTCTCCTTGGGCCTGAACAAACACATCCACCCTTTATTCCCAGGCTCTAGCCTTCATTTTGCCCCCCAGATCTCCCTTTTCCCAGGGCCCACACCATTTGTTCTTTACCAGTAGTCTTAGAGGGTTTCTTCTTGTCTCCTATAAGATTTCAGTTAGAGTTTTCCCTTCTTAGTGCTATCCTCCATCCAGGAGATGTTTTGAAACTTGGGGGAGCAAATAGACTTCAGTTCCCACCCCTCCCCCAATACCTTTTTCCTGTGAGGCCCCAGCCTCAGTCCTCCGTGCCACATACTTACTGGTAGGTTCTAGGTAAAGAGCATACTGCTAAAAAGCTGTTCTAGGTGAAGAGCACCCTACCTTCTCATCTGTCCACACTATTTGTCCCCATCAGATGGTTTAAGCTTAGGGGCTCCAAGGCAGCAGTCAGGGAGAAGCCTGCCTCTCCTGGGCTCAGAGCTGGGTACAAGGTTATTCTGCAGGAGACCAGCTGTAAGAACTCCCCTGGGACAAAGCATTGGTCAGCAGTAATCTCAGCTGTGTCCGTGAGACTTTCATTCCAACCAGGACCTGACGTCAACAGGAAGTAAGGCTGATGCAATGGAACCAGGGAGTTTGGTAGAAAAAGTTAATTCAGAGCTCTGGCTGCCCTGGTTTATACTCCACCCTTCTGACAAGAATCCAGCCCTGGAGGAGTGGGGGAAGGGCTGAGTGGTAGAGCTAAAAATCTTTGGGCTAAACCTCCAGATAGGAGGGAGTAGGTGCAAAAGCCTACCTGCTTGGCACTTGTGGGACAGGCTTTACCAGGAGGCAGATTGGAGCCTGGCCTGAAGCTGCCTTTTGTGCGGCTTGGGTCACGATCAAATCACAGTGGTTTCCTCACTATGTGTGAGACATGCAGGGCTGGCCCCAAGTCCCACCAGGGGGTGTTAACATTGTAGAAGTTGCCCTTACCCCCTGGCTGGGCTCCTGGTATGCACCAGTCCCCATACCGCTCGCCCTGTGGTCATGGCCCTTTGCCAGGGCAAAGTGGTCTCCTTTCTCCAGGACACCCTTGACCCTACCCAACTAGGGTGCTGGAATCAAGCTGTGCAGTTGAAAGATGGTTTTACTGTCAACGAGAATCCCACATCTTTTCCTAGCCCCTGTCCTTTTAGCTTCAGTTGTCTTGGTTTTAAGGTATTCTCAGGGCCTCACTCAGTGCTGAAGAGTCCCCAGGTAGGTGGCATAAAGAAGCCACATGACTCCACCTTTGCTGTGTCCATCCATAGCATGCAAAACCAGGAGCAGTGATGGGTTCTTCTCATCAGGACTCAAGCTTTGTAGTCCGTTTTCAAAGGCTGCCCCGGAGGCTGTTTTTCAAAGCAGCCAATCTGGATTCACCTCCCTGTGAATGTCTGTGACATGCACTGCAGTGGGATGGGTTCTTTTAGGGCCCTATGTCCACCCTGGCCCATCTTTCAGGACGAGCCTGTGGAGTGGGAGACCCCTGACCTTTCTCAGGCTGAGACTGAGCAGAAGATCAAGGAGTACAATAGCCAGATCAACAGCAACCTCTTCATGAGCCTGGTGAGTTGACAGCCAGGGAAGGGGATGCCAGGAGAGGCAGGAATCCAGCTGTGTGCCTGATTCTCAAAGGGTCACAGCTAAGATATTCTTGGGTGGGCCTAAGCAGTGATTTATTCGCACCCAGCCTAGCCCCAAGTGGACTGGCGGTGTTCGTATCTGTTCCATCTCACCTGGAACCTAGCCATGTTCGGTTTCTCCTCTTCAGAACAAGGATGGCTCCTACACAGGCTTCATCAAGGTTCAACTGAAGCTGGTGCGCCCTGTCTCGGTGCCCTCTAGCAAGAAGCCACCCTCCTTGCAGGATGCCCAGCGGGGCCCAGGACGGGGCACAGCTGTGAGGCGCCGCACCTCCTTCTACCTGCCCAAGGATGCCGTCAAGCACCTGCATGTGTTGTCACGCACACGGGCACGCGAGGTCATTGAGGCCCTACTGCGCAAGTTCTTAGTGGTGGATGACCCTCGCAAGTTTGCACTCTTTGAGCGGGCTGAGCGCCATGGCCAAGGTGGGCTTCCCACCCCACCCCACTGTATGAAACTATACATTCATGCATTCATGCATCATGTGTGAGGGGGTGAGTGGGCTGGGCCTGACTCTAATCAAATACTCTTTTCTCCCTGCCTGGCCCTCAGTGTACCTCCGGAAGCTGTCAGATGATGAGCAACCCCTGCGGCTGCGGCTCCTTGCAGGGCCCAGCGAGAAGGCCCTAAGCTTTGTCCTCAAGGAGAATGACTCTGGGGAGGTAAATGTGAGTACACAGCCCTCTTTAGTTTCTTGGTTGTCACTGGGTAGGGCTAGTGGGTTGCAGCAGCAGTAAGGTTCGAAGGAGGAATAGGGATGGAGAGAAAGCCCTACAAAGCCTCTCCAGGAGTATGTGAGCCTTGTAGCTAAACTGAAGCCTTCTAGGCCACTCAAGCCAAGGTCATGGGCCTGTCCCAAGAGGCCAGATAGAATTGTCTTGGTGGTCTGCTCTTCTCTGTTTTGGAAAGTCCTCGGGAGATGCAGGAATCCATGATAGTATGGTGATCCTAAATGAGATCAAAGCCACACAGATGGGCCCAGGATGTCATGGAGGCTCCCTGTTCAGGCATTAGGACTTTTTACCTGGAAGCTTTCTGGCTCTAAAGTATTGGGTCTGGGTAGTAGTGTTAGAGTCAGAGTGTGGGCGTGACCTGTCCACAGGTACCTGGGGAACATCTGATTTGGTTGCCTGTCTTCGAGGTGTCTTCAGCTGCCCTACTTTGTGGGACCCATCTTCTATACAGATCATTGTCAAGATTCTTAGCAGAGACCATTCAGGCAAGAACCTAACATTAGAAAGCCCCATCCTAGCTGTGTGATGTGATTGCTGCTCTTCTCCGGGGAGGGCCTGCTGATTTGGCCATGCCTGCTGCATCCTGTGTCTCCCCCCCCGCCCCACCCCCCCTGCAGTGGGATGCCTTTAGCATGCCTGAGCTACACAACTTCCTGCGCATCCTGCAGCGGGAGGAAGAGGAACACCTCCGCCAAATCCTGCAAAAGTACTCCTATTGCCGTCAGAAGATCCAGGAAGCCTTGCACGCCTGTCCCCTGGGGTGACCTCTTGTACCCCTGGGTGAAAGGAGGAGAGTAGGCAGTGCCAAGGGCGTGCCGTGTGAGTGTGACAGGGCCCATGTGGCCTGAAGAATGAGTGTGCATGGAGGCCCTCTCTGACTGGGGGAATGAGCCCAGAGAACAGCAAAGGAGCTGGCCCCCTGTGTCCACCCACAGAGCATGGCTCTGCATTCTTCTGCCCTTTGTGCAGTGGGCCATGGTGGGCCAGGGTTGCCCTGGGAAGCTGCTCCAGGCTTGCAGCAGGGATAGAGCAGACAGAAGTCTCCTTACTTCGTGTCTCAGATACTAGAATCTTGGAGACCCTACAAACAGAATAGGGTCATGTTTTCAGGGATGAAATCTATGGGCCTTCATCTATGGGGAAAAGTCGTATGTTTTGGGTCTTGGATGGGGTGTCAGGACAGCCGTATTGGAGCCAAAGGCAGGTGTTCAAGGTAAGGCAGGCATCAGGAAAGAGCCTAAGTTTCCCTCTACAGTGGCCTCTGTCTCATACACACTGGGGTCAGGAAATGCTGGCTCATGGTGCAGCAACAGTGCCTCAGTACCTCCTCCAAGGAGGATGTCCCTAGGCCAGGGTCTGTATGAGTGTGGGCACTGGTCCAGGTCCGTGCCTTCTTTGCCAGAGCGAGGGTCTTTCCCTCAGTTATTTTTGATGATGTGTGCGAATGTATGTAATATTTGTGGCCTCAGCTGCATGCCTCCTGTGGGGAAGGGGGTGGGGGTGACAGTCATCATCAGGGCCTGGGGCCTGAGAAAAGTGGCTGAATAAAGATTTAAGAATTCTGCTTTCGAACTCTTTATTATGGGCCCTCAACTGCAGTTGCCCCTCACGCCACTGGCTGCCAAGCGTGATGGACAGGCTCACAGAGCACCTTTTCAAAGTCACCATGTGACCGATTTGTGAAGGGTGTGGGGTACGAATATTTACTGTCATCACTCACCACCCAGGGGCTCAGGTTGTGGTAAAGGCAAGAATATAAGCTAGAATTTAAGGAACCCACACGCCTCCCAACAAACAAGCGCGCGCCTGCTGGGAGCGTTTTCACCCAAGTATTTACTGAGCTACTGCTGTGGACCAAACACTGCTCACTGTGCTGAAGGCCCAGCTGTTAATTCTTGCCTTCGTGGAACATTCCTTCTAGTGGGTTTGGAAAGAACACTGAATTAGAAGTTCTTCAGACCTAGACGTAGCCATACATTTGGCTAATTTTCTTTAGGTTTGGTTTCTTCTCCAAATGCGACACTGATCACAGAAACGGTGTGGGAATAAAATGAAGCCAGCCAGATAGGCAATGCGCAGCCTGGCCTGGGACAGTCCTTAAAGCGCTGGTTGCGGGGAAGCTGGTGGTTGGGCAGTCCCACTGGACCCGACCTCTAGGGGTCAGGAACGTCGGACGCTATACAGGCAAAAACCAGGAGGACCCAGCTTCCACATCGCTGGGTGGGAGCTGTCCCTGCTGGAGAGACCGTAGCCTGTAGGAACCTGACGTCTCGCGGAGCCTGCTGGGATGCCTAGCTTCTGAGAGCGGCTATTGGTCCCGCCCTGCGGACCGACGAAAGAAATAGCCAATCAGAGGAGGCGGAGGGCGGGGCGTGCGGAAGCGGAAGTGAGGTTTCCGTGGAGACAGGGGAGCCTGCGGAAGGCGGCGGCGGAAGCACCTGCGAGTGGAGGCCGAGGCAGGGTATGGTGGTGCCGACGGCCCTGTGAGAGCGAAGCGGCCGCAGGGCTCGCCATGCGCCGGCGGCCCTGACATGGGCGCCAGTGGCTCCAANGCCGAGTCGTGCCCCCCTTCGTATTCACACGCCGCGGGTAAGGGCGCGGGTTCCGCCCCGGGGAGGACAGGCGGGCGGCGGGGCGCCCCGCGGAGAGCTCCCGCTGAAGCCAGGAGGAGTCCCATGTTTCGGGTCCCCGTGGGAGCAAGGGGTGGGGAATGCAGGGCAATCGACTCCTGGCGACCTGGCTGCTCTGAAGGTCTCCCTAGGGTAAGAGGGCCTCTGTACTGTTAAGCTGAGATAGGGCCTCCCTGAGACTAGAAGCTTTCTTTTCATCCCTTCCGGCCCAACCTGCAAGTTGAAGGCTCCTAGGCTCTCTCTTCCCCAGTTCTCAGGGAAGACTAACCTTCTGATTTGGCTGTTTCCGTTACCTACCGTGGTGATATTGGACCTCTGAGGGTAGTAGCCAGGAAAGTAGGACTGGGTCCTAGTGTTGAGAATGGAGCCTGGGAAAAAAGGCCCTCACCCAGGTATGTTCTTCAAATCTAGAGCACTGACCTTCCCTTTCTTTTCCATGGGTCCAGACAGGAGCTCTAGATTGGCCTGGCCCTGATGGGTCCAGGTAAATGGTACTCAGGTGATGCTGGAGATTTGGCTGTAGATACTAGGGAGACCCAACAGCGGTAGTTTGGCTAGACCAGCCACCTGGGGGTGGGTGGGGAGGATTCAAACTTTTTCCCTTTAGGCTCCCACTTAGCTCAGGTATCTGCCATCTTAGGTTGGCCGAGGGCCAGTAGTATCTTCTGGAGTGAGACACCCGCCCAGGCTGTCATGCTTCGCCCACCCTGGGTGAAGGCAACGGCTTGATGTTGGAATGGCTACTTTTGTTGAAAAAAACCAGTGATGAGAACTGGCCTTGGCTGCCTTGACAATGTGCTCTGATGTGATTTCTCTTCCTGAGGCCTGACAGAGGAGCACTGGCTACCTCTCTTGCTTCTAGTAGACCCTATACCCTAAACAAGGGATTTTTCGGGCATATTAACCTCTCTTCCTCCCATCAACGTTGCTCCTCCCCATTTGGAGGTGGGCACACTTCCTTGTAGTCTGGTCATTTGCCATGACTGGGTTTGGGGCTTCAGCCCACCCTGTTCCCTCTCTCTCTACACAGCTCCATGTTCTATGATGAGGATGGGGATCTGGCTCATGAGTTCTACGAGGAGACAATCGTCACCAAGAATGGGCAGAAGCGGGCCAAGCTGAGACGGGTACATAAGAACCTGATTCCTCAGGTGAGAGGCTGGGGCAGTGGTCCTTGAGCCATGTTGAGTGTGTGAAGGTAGACCGAGATGGGCTTTGCTGTCATGGTGGGAGCTCTTGAGGGAGGAGCTGACCCTCACTAGCCTCTGTTTCCATGGCAGGGCATCGTGAAGCTGGATCCTCCCCGCATCCACGTGGATTTTCCTGTGATCCTCTATGAGGTGTGAGCCTGGGGAGTGGCAGGCATAAGCACTCCCTACCCCAGCAAGACACCCCCAGGCTTAAGGTGTGGCTTCCATTAAGGAACCTAAGCTGGGGCCACAACCCTGAATAAACTGCATTGGCCCGGAACCTTCAGCTGTGAGCGAGGCAGTCCTGCAATATTGGTCGGGTGTTGGTTTGTATGTGGACAAGAGGTGGCTGGCGGCTGGTGAGGGCTAATGGCAGAGTTACCAGCCCATCTTCCCCAGCAATCCCTACAAGGAGCATGGCAGGGCATATGCTGGTCAGGAATGCCTGGTTCCTGCACCCTTGCCTGGCCTGCTTTCTTCCAAGCTTGCCTAGGGCCCAGCCCTGCTAGGGGCTACAGCACTTTACAAGCAAGGTCTGCCTTCTTCCAGCCCCTGGGCTGCAGGAGCTGTATGCAAGCGGGAACTTCCTTTCCCTCATTTCCCTTACCCCCTTGTTGGAGCATTTCAGCCGTTTGCTACCTCGATTCCTCCTGTGTTGGACAGAGGCTGGGGGCAGTGCAAGCCTGATTCTTCCTGTCTGCCTGCTCATCTGTTCCCCCTCCCAGACGGATGGACAGTTTGCCAGCTGTTAATAGGAGATGGGACTGGTGTAGGAGGATTCTCCCTCCACCCAGGGCTGGGCTGATCCCTACCCACTGCAACTACTTGTTGCCCCCACCCCACCCCCAATTGAGACAGCCTAAGACGGGATCAGGAAGGGCTATGGATGCCTGTGCCTATGGGGAGTTGTACCAACCCACCTACTTTGTCTAATCCTCCTTGCCTTTGTACCAGCCCTACACACACACCCCTGCCATTGGGAGACCATCCGCCACCCATTGGTGAGGGACAGCACCCAAGGGCTGGTGCCAATAGCTATAAGGAGCCCACTACCCCTTTCCCTAAGTATACCTATCCCTCAGGATCAGTCAAGGGAAGGTACTGGAGCCCCTGTAGGAACAGAAAGGAGAGATCAACCATAAAGGAATACTTAAAATGTGAAAGGTTGTAAATAGTCTAGTCCATGATGTTGGGGCAGAGTCTGATTTCTACATTGAAATGATTTTTTTTTAGTTCCTTACTGTGCAAGCTCTGTGCTTTTAAGAGTGTGGGAAATGGCTTGGGAAGGGTGGCCCCTAATCTAAGAAGACTGTTGTGTTATTTGTTTAGTTTCAATAAAATTATTTGTAGACCCTGTATACAAGAGTGGTAACTGCTGTGACATCCAGTGTCTAGACCACCACCTGGGCTCTGTGGGTAGTCTGGGGCCACTGGTGGCCCCCATCTTTATCATTAAGGCTCAAAGTAAGCCCGAGCCCAGCCTGTGGCCACCCCAGCTGTGACCAGCAGGTGGCAGCGTATTCACACAGACTTCACTGTAGACCCCTCAGAAAGGACAGACACTCATCTATTGTGTTTAATAGGTAGAGACCTCTGGAATTGTAAGGCTTCTGGGTGCTTCACTAGGGATTGGCCCTACCTGCTTGACCTGAGGTGACAGCGTAACCCCAGGTAGTTCTGGAATAGCCGTCCTGCCCCCAGCAGTACGAAATGACCCCACATGAGGTCATAGCATGAGCTATCTTATGTCCACCCATCTTAGGTGGACAGTAGTCCGATGGGTGCTACCATGCCTTTGACCTGTACTGACAGACTGTAGCCCAAACCTACCTGCTTCCTCCCAGGCCTACCTGTAGATACCACCAAGAGAGTGGGCTTGGGGCTTCTGTTCCCACAGGCAGAACTCTGCCACTTGGTACTTTCTCTGTTCCCTGCTGACCCTGTGTTCTCATCTGCAGCTACCCCCTGTGGAGATTCAGTCTGTACTTCTCAGGCCCTGCTATAAGGCTGGTTCTCTGCTAGGTTTAGCCCTTGGCTGTCAGCCCAACTTCCAGCTAGGGAGGAGAGAGATCAGGGACACAGGCTTCTGGGTCTGGGGAGTTGGGCTGCCGGTCTTTTGGAGGCTTAAACTTGTCAAGTCTGGAGCAGGATCATCCCATGCAGCCTGAACTTTGTAATTCTTCTTTGCGTACTTTCCCACTTTTCCTGATAAGATGCCAGACATAAGGCCCTCTCATCCTCCATTGTCCCCCTTATTGCTTGAGGGCCAGGATTCTGCCATGCCAGATGGCATCCCATCACCCATCACCACTGTCCCAGTGTGGGGGAACTCCCTGTGTTGGGCCTGCCCCAGCTGACCCCAAAGCTAGAAACAATGGGGGTCAGGGCAGTGCTTCCCCACTCCCTTCCACTGGGCTGTGCTCACTTCCTTCCTGCTGGCTGCCTGAGGAAGTGTCCCTGCCCTGGGACAGTCTGGTTTGGCCTTTGTTTCCCTAGGGGCCTCCACCATTGCAGCCTCCAAGGCTTGTGTCCCTTGTGGAGCCAGCACAATGGTACAGGGACACACCCTCCCCTGCCCTGTCATGGACTCCTTGGTCCTCGGGCAGATTCCAGGGTGTGTACCCAATTCCCCCAGTTGCCCAGGCTGGGGCAACCTTACACAGGCTTACACAGCCTTACCTTACAAGAGAGGCCCAGGCATCAGGGAGGTGGGCCAGTAGGGTGAGTGGGGGTAGGCTCAGGGTGATTTGAAGGTATGCAGACTTGTCCACCCCTCAGAAACAGGTCTGCTGGGGCTGCTGCAGCCCTCCCTGCGGCTACAGCCCCGTAATTGGGCACCCCCTTCCCATGGAAACACAGCTCTTTTCTCACCCCAGTTATAAGAGCTCCCTACTCTGCAGTGTCTCAGTGAAGTCCACCCAGGAATATCCTCCAGCAGGAAAGCACTCTGTAGACCCTTTCCAGTCCCTGTCCCTCCCCCCATCTTGTACAGTCACACACATCAACATGTCCACTCTGTCACACTTGGGAGACTTCCGCTCTCAGCGGAAAAAAATTGACTCAGCTCTTGGAAGTTCCCCCAAGCCCCCTGAGGTCTGGTTGCCTTCTTCACCACCTGCTTTGGGGAACCATCAGCCAAGCATCTGCCAAATAGTTTGACTCCCCAAAACACCACCACTGGGGCCCCTCCATCCACAGGCTACTGGATTTGAGGATGTGCCTCAACCCCAAAGGAAGGTTGGGGAGAAGTGCTTTCAAGAGTTAGAAAGGGTGGAGGCTGTCAACCTGAGCCAGGTCCCACAGCCTTCCTGTCACCTAGTGCAGTTCATTG
>NW_027532172.1:7154132-7212993 GCF_008692635.1 Crocuta crocuta | reverse complement strand
TCTCAGAGGGGCAGCAGGAAGTGAGGAAAAAGGGCTGGGGTGGGAGGCGGGAGCCGGTGGGAGGGGATGGAGTTTATCAAGTCGCCGGCGAGTTGCCCGGCGGGCAGCAGCTGGTGTGAGTAGCCTAGCTGGAGAGGCTCACCCGGGGAAGGAGGGAGGCCGCCGACCTACCGGGCCCACGGGCTCCCACACAGGTGAGCC
Source organism: Crocuta crocuta (assembly GCF_008692635.1). NCBI lineage: Eukaryota > Metazoa > Chordata > Mammalia > Carnivora > Hyaenidae > Crocuta > Crocuta crocuta. The sequence continues at coordinate 7,212,792 of NW_027532172.1, read as the reverse complement.
CAGAGCAGGCGACTGGTCTGCACCCCGAAAGATCCGCTCACAGGAGCTCTCCTCCCCAGCGCTCAGAAAGGCTGGCGGTGCAGACCCGGGCCCTTTAGGGAGCTGAGCCCTGCAAGGAAGAGAGGATCTAGGAAGAGGCAGGGAAGTCTCGCACAGGTCCTGCTCCAAGACTCTTCCCCAGAGGGAGGGGCTTACAGGGCAAAAGGGCTCAGGACACCGGTGGAGGCCCGGGGAAGCCCCCCTAGCCAGGCGGTATTTNTTAAAAAAAGCGGGGGGGCGGGGGGGGGCGGTTCCTACAAGTCTCCAAGGAGACTGGGCAGGAGAGAACCGGAGGCCTTGGCCTGTCCCTAATGCAAGTCGGGCGCAAGGGGCCCAACCCTCAGGGCCCGCTGGGCTTACCGGCCCCCAAAGGAGCCGGCTACGCTGCGACCCACACCTCGTGTTGCCAAGACAACCACTGCCTCGGCCCTGCCTAGGAAGGGCCAAGAGGAGGGTGCTTGGCCCCTCCCTCAGTCTGGTAGGGGTCGGGGCTTCCCTTCAGACCTGGCACGTAGGTCGGGAAGCCCCCAGATCCATAGGGGACTGGGCGTTACTGTCCTGGAAGACCCGAGATCGGCTCTGGTCCCCGTCCCTCTTTCCAAACTAACGACCCACGGCTGGGAACTCTACTCGTGGGTGCAGAGCCAGATCCTCTGCGGCCCCAGCCAAGGCCCCGGGTTCTGCAGCACCACCTATGGACAGGCGGAGGAACACCTTCTTCTTTATTCCCTGCGCGACTCCCTACTCTTACTCTGTCCCTTTAAGTGGCTGGTCGCGCGGCAGGCGGGGTGGACTGTACCACCGACAGCGAGCTGGTGGGGGAGAAACCTCAGGCTGACTGGCACTCACGCCTAAGATTCCAGAAGAAAGCCCTGTTCGGAGGGGCTTCATGGCCCCAGATGGGTGGCCACTTCCCTCGACGGAGAATCTGGGGTCCTCGGAGCCCGAAAGGAGGCACTAGCTGCGCGAAAGTCGGGAACACCTTCCCTCCCCGACCACAAATCCTGCCCCAGGCCCACCTCCGCGCTGGATTCTTAAAGGGCCCGCGGGCCGGGGTGGGGGGCGGAGCAGCAGAGGTGCGGAGCCGGGGCTGCGCCTGGGCAAGCGGCCGGAGCGGGTCGGGCTGGGCTGGGGATGGCAGTGGCCATGGCGTGGGTCCCGGCAGCGCCCCGCGCGAGGTGAGGGCGGGCAGTGCAAGTCTAGCGGCTTTCTCCCTGCAGGTTGGGTTCGGAACTTTGGTGGATGCGCCCAGCGGGGCGGCCCGGGGACCCAACCCCCACCCGGCCGGTCACTGGCCCCACGTGTGGGGCGGGGGCGGGGTCCCGCACAAAGGCCAGGCGGAGTGAACTCCTCCCGGGACCCGTGTGTGGGGGGGGGGGGGGGGGGGGTGGCGCATTCCCGGTGGCTGCGGAGGGAAGGGCCGGTCCGCGGGCGCCGCCGAGGGAGGTCCGCCGCCCCTTTGTCCCGGTGGGGCCTCCACCAGGCTTGGAAGAGTGCGCTCGAGACAAAGTCCTGACGTTCTCGCTCTTCTGCCCGACGGGTGTTATACACATAATAGCTCCGCAGCTGTATTCCAGCTTCCTTGTGGCTGTATGAGCTTTGCCCTGCCTTATCCGAATGCTATCGTTTTCCTGGACCAGGAGTTCTTCACGGAATACAGAGTGGGCCGCGGGTTCGAGGCTCTCTGAAACCATGTTTTGGGTGGTACGCAGGCATCTGTATCTCTGGGCAGCGAGTCCGTAGTGCAGCCGGCCAGTTCTGAGAGTCACACACATACCAGAGGTCTCTGCCCAGCCATAAGCCACCTGCTCCAGGAAGGAGTCCTATGCTCCTGGCAGTGAGTTCCCAGTATGTCTTTCCTTCCTCCCTATTGTCTTTCAGACCTGTTACAGTCGTATAATAGGGTCTGAACAGCCTTGGGCACAGTGCTCCACACACTTGGGGAGTATGAATGGGTTTGGGGTGGGCACCTCTGTGATTCTCTAGACTGACTTGCTTCTCTCCCATCTTTCCCCTAGTTCCTGAGCTGGTGCCAGGCAGGTGACACCGTTTTCCTGCAGCCCCCAGCATGTGGGCAGGCTTGGGCCCTGCCATCACACTGGCTGTGGTGGCATGGGCCACCCAGCTCAAGCCCACGGCGCCACCCATCTTTACAGGCCGGCCCTTTGTGGTAGCATGGGACGTGCCCACGCAAGATTGTGGCCCTCGCCTCAAGGTGCCACTGGACCTGAAGGCCTTTGATGTGCAGGCCTCACCTAATGAGGGTTTTGTGAACCAGAACATCACCATTTTCTACCATGACCGGCTGGGCCTGTATCCCCGCTTCAGTTCAGTGGGGAGGTCAGTGCACGGTGGCGTGCCGCAGAATGGCAGCCTCTGGGCACATCTGAAGATGCTGCAGGAACACGTGGAGCACTACATTCGTACACAGGAGCCTGCAGGCCTGGCAGTTATCGACTGGGAGGACTGGCGGCCTGTGTGGGTGCGCAACTGGCAGGACAAGGACATATACCGCCAATCATCACGCCAGTTGGTGGCTATTCGCCACCCTGACTGGCCATCAGATCGTGTAGTCAAGCAGGCACAGTATGAGTTTGAATTTGCTGCACGGCAGTTCATGCTGGAGACGCTGCGTTTTGTCAAGGCCGTTCGGCCTCGACACCTCTGGGGCTTCTACCTCTTCCCGGACTGTTATAACCATGATTATGTGCAGAACCGGGAGACCTATACAGGCCGCTGCCCTGACGTTGAGGTCTCCCGAAATGACCAGCTGGCCTGGCTGTGGGCAGAGAGCACAGCCCTCTTCCCCTCTGTCTACCTGGATGAGACACTCAATTCCTCCACCCATGGCCGCAACTTTGTCAGCTTCCGTGTTCAGGAGGCCCTTCGTGTGGCTCACACCCACCACCCCAACCATGCACTCCCAGTCTACGTCTTCACGCGACCCACCTATAGCCGCAAGCTCACGGGGCTTAGCGAGGTATGTGCTTCCCAGGACCCTGCCTTCTTTCCCCAGGGAACCACTGCAGGTTTGGGTTACCAGGGGGCCTCCTGCCCCGTGGTTTTCTAGCTACATTCTCTTGTATCATTCTTTCTGTAACCTTGTGAAAGGGTGGCATCGTTATCTCCATTTCGCAAATAAGAAAATTGAGGTCCAGAAATGCTGAGAAACTTGCCCAAAGCACATCAAGGGCAAAGCAGAGTCTTGGAACCAGGCATTCTGACTTTGGGGTTCACCTACATCTTTGGCTCAAGTGGGTCATTAGCTTGGGAAATGGAGGCCAAGGTAGGCATGCAAATGACTTGAACATCTAATGAGAAAGTGAAACAGCCTCTGCTTGGGGGTGGGAAAGGGTACTGGGCTAAGGGGATGGGCAAGTCAGAACAGTGTGGGGGCCTGTCCAGCCTGCCTGGTCCTCACCATGTGGTCTCAGTCTTCCCCAGTGACCATCTCCCTCCCTCACAGATGGATCTCATCTCCACCATTGGTGAGAGTGCAGCCCTGGGCGCGGCCGGTGTCATCCTCTGGGGCGATGCAGGCTACACCACCAGCACGGTAAGTAAGACCACCCCCAGCCTACCAGACTGGAGTCTGCAGGGGCCAGGCAGAGAGTTGGGGCTTTAGGCTGCTGACCCTTAGGGTGGGCAAACCTAGTTTGGCCCCCTTTTCTGTCTCCCACCCAAAGCATCCCTGGTCCCAACAGAGAAGAAAGGGTGCCTTCCCTACTCCTAGGAAAGGGGTCATGCTGTCCTGAACAGCTGAGTTCCACCCTTCCCCACCTGCCCTGCTGGGCTCGTCTCTGTCCTGACTTCCCTTCTCAGCAGGAACAGGGACAGTAAGGGCTCAAGCACTCATGTACAGATATACATGTGTGTGCTGTTAAAAGAAAGTTAACAGTTTCCACCTGGGCCTGTCAGCTGAGGCAGCTGACCCTGATCCCTGGCCTCTGCCCCTAGGAGACCTGCCAGTACCTCAAGAATTACCTGACCGGGCTGCTGGTCCCCTACGTAGTCAACGTGTCCTGGGCTGCCCAGTACTGCAGCCGGGCCCAGTGCCATGGCCATGGGCGCTGTGTTCGTCGCGACCCCAGCGCCAATACCTTCCTGCACCTCAGTGCCAGCAGCTTCCGTTTGGTGCCTAACCACGTACCTGGTGAGCCACAGCTGCGACCAGAGGGGGAGCTCAGCTGGGCTGATCTCAACCACCTGCAGACGCACTTTCGCTGCCAATGCTACTTAGGCTGGGGCGGTGAGCAGTGCCAGTGGGACCACACACGGGCAGCTGGGGGTGCCAGTGGGGCCTGGGCTGGGTCCCACCTCACTGGCCCACTGGCTGTGGTAGCCCTGGCCCTCACTTGGACTTTATAGGGGTCTCTCACCCAGCTGCCAAAGGCCTCTTCCACAACGGCTCTGCCCAGCACATAGGAGCCTACAAGGGGTGGACAAACTGGAGTCTGGAGGGGGCAAAGCCCCTGGGATGCCCAGTAGAGCATCCATACCAACTCTCAACCCCCTGTTCTAAGGGGGAGGGGCAATTCCCTGAAAGTTCCCTTCTCTCCCTGCCAGAGAGGGAGAGGGGCACAGCCGGGCCAGAGAGGACCTGACCCTACTCTCCTGCCCCTGGATAGTTTATTATTATTATTATTATTTGGGGGTCTCTTTTGTAAATTAAATATAAAACAACTCCTTCTGTGCTTGGATTGTCTGCAACTAGGCCAGGACATGTGAGAGTCCAGGGTCTTTCAGACTCTGCTGGGGACTTCTTATCTGTCCCTTGTTGTCTGCGGGACCTGGAGGCCCAGAGCTACCCATTCTGCTGCAGCCTGATGGGGCAGGGGCCACTGGGACTGGAGGGATTCACATTCTACCCCAACACCAAGGACCTTGCTGTCTCCATATTGATTGGAAAGTGGTTGGGCCCAACCTTCTGTGAGGGACCATGCTCATTGTGTTTCTCCTACTTGCCTCTGGATCCCCAGCTGGGCCAGTGCCTGTCACCTCGCCTTGCACACCCAGGGAGAAAGGGGAAATGGATGTTTGATCTTCCCAGGGTGGGCAAGTAGCCAGACCACCCCTTCCTGCTCTTCCCACAGGCAAGGGCGTCTCCTCCACTCCCTGCTCCCAAGGGCAGTGGACTCCAGCCACACAGCCCTCTCTCCAGCTGGGTCACAGTCCTCCACTGGGGTTTGGGATCTGAATGCCAAGGTCTCGTCCCTGTCCCACTGCAAAGATGCATGATGAGGCGAGATGGTGGCATCTTGAGCCTGGGAGCAGAGACAACCTCAAAGATCACTTCTGTCCTGGCTATGGCAGAGTATGGCCTGTCCCCAGCTGTCCTGGAGAGACAAGTAGCACCTGGAGCAGTCAGACTAGCTCTGGCCTGCTTTACTATCCTGCTTCTAAAGAAAGTTAACCTAGTGAGTCTCTGCCTCTCTCTTCAGCCATCAACCCACACCTGAAGGTCCCCTTGTCCATGTCAGTGATGACACAGCCCGTCCTCAGCAAACGACTGGCTGTGGAGAGACAGATTCAAGCAACAGCCAAGCGGTGAAACAGCCACAAGGGAGGTATCCTTGAGGAAGTGCTTTCTACACTGAGTTGAAAAGGGAAGGGGAAGCTTGATGTGAGAGACAAAGCATGAACAAAGTCAGGGAGGAATTCGGAACACAGCTGGGACTCACAGTTCGAGGCTAGGGGCTGAGCAGGGGCTACTGCAGGCTGGGCAGGAGGGGCAGCCCATGAGCAGCAGTAAGCCTGACTTTGCCCAATGGCGGTGACTCTCTAACCCATTCAGTAAATAGTGCACACATGCGCCGGTGCCGGGCTGGGATGCATCTGTGAGCAACACCAGCAAAGAGCCCTGTCTCCATGGGAATGCACACTAGATGCAAAGCCTGAGTCAGAAGTGGTCAGGGGAGCAGAGCCTGGAGAAGCCATCCCCACCAAACTGATGTCAACTCAGGTTGTAAAGTGATCCCCTATTCCTCTGGCTAGTCATGGCAGAGAATGGAGGGAAGGGGGGTGGGTGGTAGTTCAGGGAGGGCAATGTCCATTCACATGGTGGAGGAGAATGCTGGGTGGAAGGGTGCCCAGATGCTCATGGCCATGGTGGGGAGAGGCCTGCTAGACAGAAAATGAAGGTATTGTCAATAAGGTCATGAGATAATGGAGCCAGCAAAAAGAGGGCAAGGAAGGAGAAGCTGTAATTTGTTTCCCTCACACCTCTGACTGCCCATACCCAGCTGGGACCCTCAGACACACCTGTGAGCTATCCCACCCACATCCATGATCTTTCCCACTGAGCTAGGACCCCTACACACCTGTGCAAAGCTGTGATTTCCCTCACATGTATGACCTTACACAACTATTACCTTCCCCAAACAGCTGTGACCTGTACCCACCCAGCCGTGACCCCTCCATGCAAATCTGTGACCATCTCACATCACTTTCCAGGAGGACCTGGAAAGACAGCCTTGTGGGAGGTACAACTCACGGACAGCCAGATCTGTGGGTGGGCAGGTGAGGGTAATGCAGAGTGAGGTGGCCTAGGCCCAGGGTATGAGAGCAGAGAGGGCAGGCAGGGCTGGACCTCGAATCTGGAGTGATCCCAGACACACACAACTTGGACTGGCCAGACCAACTCGGCAAGGGCAGATCTGTGGGCAGAGCCCTAGGGTCAGGGAAGGCTTTGGGTGCTCTAGCATCTTTCCACCGTCTGCACCATTAGAACTTCTCCCCTAGACTGAGGCCAGCTGGAGGATGGCTGCATTGTGCCAATCGCCGCACTAGGTTTCTGGGGGCACCAGAAGGTAGCACAAAGCCTCAGGGCTGCTTTGATGTTCTCCTGTCCCCTCAGCCCTTGGGAGCTGCGCCAGTCTCTCTGAGCCTGGTGGCCATCACTCTGGGACCCTGCTTCCACCAGAATCAGCAGCCACCATCTCTGTGGTTAGATGCTATGCTTGGCTCCTGGCTGATGTACCCACAGCCCCCCAGCACCCCGGATCCGCTGTCAGCTTCTCCATCCTTGCCTGCAGGACCAGGTCCAGATGATAGCCAGCTGGGTCACTGCTTCATTGACCACTTTCCGGGGGGTGGGGGGGGGAATGGGGGGGATCACTGGCTCAGGCTCAGACTGGGCTGCAGATTCAGGTAACACCTTCACCTGGGCCAGGGACATGACGTTCCCTTCACCCCACCCTGGCAGGCAAGCCTGGGCCTGGGCACCTAGCAGGTCTCAATAATCAGCTTCTGAATCAGCAAACACGTGAAATCACAAAGGAATGAGCAAACGTGGTCACTGACACACCCATGGTCAAACATGGAATCTCATAGTCACAGGACAACAGAGTGTCACACCCAGTCCAGGCACTGGGTTCCATACTTGCACATACACACTCTACTGGAGCTTGCACAGAGGCCTAGATAGTAGCTAACCGGGGCTTCACAGAGACACTCACTGACCAGCCCTGACTTCCCAGACACCGTACCTTTCAGACTCAAGGCCCAAAAGCAGAGGTGGCTTACCCCCTCGGCATAGTTGGTATAGCATCTGAGGCCACAATACTTCTAGGGACCCCAAAAATCTTAATCTTTTTAATCAGAAGAAAATATATATTTAATAATGAATATACAATAATGACTTAGATTGGGCTTATGTTTGCCTTTATACCAACATAGTTGTAAAATGTATTTTTTAATGTTTTGAGAAAGGGACCCAAAAAGGCAAAAGTGCCTAGGGGCCCCAAATGTCACAGTGCAGCCAGGCAGGAAAGTATGCCCCCTTGGTATACAGTACTGAAGCACCCAGACTCCAGTACCACAAACAGACCTGTCAGCTGGGCCTGCCACCCAAACAGCACCCCTCCCCCCTCCCCCCCCAACACAAATAAAGCCGCAAAGCCCTGCCCTAGTGCTGACCCAGTGGGCGGGGCTGCTTCCGGCCCAGCCCCACCTCCTACCAAGGGCACTTTGTTAGGGGTGCTGAGGTGGCTCAGCTGCCTGGCCCAGCCCTCCAACCCTCAGCCCGCCCCTTAGCCCGCCCCCAGACTGGGTGGGGTGACCCCCTACAAAAGCTCAGAGTTTCCAGCAGCAGTTTCCTCCGAGAATCTGGTGCAGCTGTGGGCAGAGTTGAGGAACAGAATCTTGCTGAGCCCTGCCTAGGCCCTCACCCTGGGGTCAGGAAGTTTGGAGGATGAGGCCCTTCAGCCCTGAGGTCAGCAGGGACATGTGGGCAGACTGGTGGGTATAAAAGGAGGGTTGGGCTGACCTGTCTTTGGTCACTGAGCATCTCCTCCTCCAATGGCTGGCCAGGATTCCTTCAGGGAGAGACAGGAAAGGATCCCCCCACCATCACAGTCAGGTCAGCCTAGGGGCTGAGGGCCTGGCTCTCAACAGCTCTTCTCAAAACAGGTGTCATGGCTTCTGTGGCTCTTGGGGAAGGGGATTGGTTAGCTTAGGCCAGGGCAAAGTCTGTGAGAGACAGGGGCCAGAGGCCCCTCCAGTGGCAGTGCTACCCCTCCAAGCCTCTCATTTGCCCTCTGACCTCCCTGAGGCCTGCAGGTCAGTGTTTACCTAAAGCCAGAGCAGGGGTGGATTAATGAGCAAGGGGTTTGGCCAGCTTTCCCTGAGCAGGGGTCAGAGAGTTCAGGGCCTACTCTCAGCTTTGCCTCCCCTGGCCAGGTTTCCCTAGAACCACCCTGTGCCATGGCAGTCCACCTGCTTCCCATCTGCACCCTCTTCCTGACCTTGCTCGACAAAACCCAAGGCTCCAGGAGCCCCATGGTACCCAACCAGCCCTTCACCACCGTCTGGAATGCAAACACCCAGTGGTGCCTGGAGAAATACGGCGTGGACGTGGATGTCAGTGTCTTTGATGTGGTGGCCAACCCAGGGCAGACCTTCCGCGGCCCTGACATGACCATTTTCTATAGCTACCAGCTGGGCACCTACCCCTACTACACGTCTGCTGGGGAGCCTGTGTTTGGTGGCCTGCCCCAGAATGCCAGCCTGGATACCCACCTGGCCCGCTCATTCCAGGACATCCTGGCTGCCATACCTGCATCTGACTTCTCAGGGCTGGCAGTCATCGATTGGGAGGCATGGCGCCCACGCTGGGCCTTCAACTGGGACGCCAAGGACATTTATCGGCAGCGCTCACGGTCACTGGTGCAGGGGCAGCATCCCGACTGGCCAGCTCCTTGGGTGGAGGCTGCAGCTCGGGACCAGTTCCAGGAGGCTGCACAGGCCTGGATGGCAGGCACCCTCAAGCTGGGGCAAGCACTGAGGCCTCGTGGCCTCTGGGGCTTCTATGGCTTCCCTGACTGCTATAACTATAACTTTCTAAGCCCCAACTATACAGGCCAGTGCCCCCCGGGTATCTGTGCCCAGAATGACCAGCTGGGGTGGCTGTGGGGTCAGAGCCGTGCCCTCTACCCCAGCATCTACATGCCTGCAGAGCTAGAGGGCACAGGGAAGGGACAGGTGTATGTGCGGCACCGTGTAGGTGAGGCATTCCGAGTGGCTATGGGTGCTGGGGACCCGGATCTGCCAGTGCTGCCCTATGCCCAGATCTTCTACGACGGGACCAACCACTCTCTGCCCTTGGTGAGTCTCCCTCTATGACCCCATTCACCTTGTAGCCTACCTTGTCAGGCATCACGTTTAGTAAGTGAGGCCACATGGTCTTGGGGCACTCATCCATTCTCCATTCCTTGAGCTCCTACTGTGTGCCATGCTCTGTGCTCGGCACAGATGATTCTGCATTCATCAGAAAGATGCAGTGCCTGCTGCACAGCACTCACAGGCTAGGGTGAGGACGGGCTTGCCTCTCGCCACCAGGGCCAGAGCAGCTCAGGTGGGGGTTATGAATTATTTGTCCCATCCAGTGTTGTTACAGCAACCTGCTGTGGGGAGGGAGGGAGGCCCCTCAGAGCTATGTCCCTTTCCTCAGGATGAGCTGGAGCACAGCCTGGGGGAAAGTGCAGCCCAGGGGGCAGCAGGAGTGGTACTCTGGGTGAGCTGGCAGAACACAAGAACAAAGGTGAGCTCAGGCCCAGGAGGGAGGTTAGGGTGGGGGCAGGGGTGGAAGTGCCAGGCTGACTGGCAAGACCCTGACCCACCCCTTGTATCCCTTCGATCCTGGCTGGCCAGCAGGTGAGTGCCTCGGTGCCCTAGGTAGGCCCGTGCATGGCCATGATGTCCCTTTTGCTCCCCTTCCAATTCAGGAATCATGCCAGGCCATCAAGGAGTATGTGGACACCACACTGGGGCCCTTTATCCTCAATGTGACCAGCGGGGCTCTTTTGTGCAGTCAAGCCCTGTGCTCAGGCCATGGTCGCTGTGCCAGGCGCCCCAGCCACCCTGAGGCCCTCCTCATCCTCAACCCCACCAGTTTCTCCATCCAGCCCGCACCTGGGGGCGGGCCCCTGACCCTACAAGGTGCCCTCTCACTTGAGGATCGGATGCGGATGGCTGTGGAGTTCAAATGTCGCTGCTACCGTGGCTGGAAGGGAGCATCATGTGAGAAGCAGGGCACGTAGTAATTGGGCACACACTAAGATACATACATTGAACATCTTGTTGACGTTAAAAATAAAACTTATTTCACCAGCAAAAATGGGTTTAATAAGGAACAGTAGAGAATTGCAACTTGAGACATGTGAGCTATTACAAAACCAAAGAGGAGGAGCGCTCTTTTACAGCGGAAAGGGGGGAGTTTGAAGGGCCTATTATAAACAGAAAGTCCATTGGAGTAAACCTGGAGTACAAAGTGTAGTGGCTTTTCATTGATTGAGTTATGACAGTCTCTCACTAGCTAAGCTGTTGTCAGGCAATGAGAAAACCTTTCCTCCTGCTGGGGTAGTAAAGTAGGCTTCTCCCTGTTGGGTCTGCAAAGGGGTGCAAGGACTGGCATGTGTGAGTTCCCCCATCTAGCCTCCCGACTCCATTTTAAATGAGGTTTCCTCTATTCAGTTTCACAACCTAATGCACCGTGAGCCTGGCCACAGCTTTCTCAATTACAAGCAGCCACACAAGTCATGGTCACAGCCAGGAGTACATTCAGCCACGGTCATGAGCATATGCCTGCACATGCTTACAGACCGGAATAGCTGCCTAAGGGGTTAGAGCCTTCAGCACCCACCCAGCAGGGTCATAAACATCTCCAGAGACACTAAACCGGTCTTTAAACTGTAGCAATCACAAGAACTGACATACACTGAATACCTACGCTTCCTTAAGTCTTGTGTTAAGTATTTTAAGTAGACTAATGTATTCGATCCTAACACCAGGTTATGAGGAAACCGAGGCACACACTGGGAGGGCAAACACTTTGTCCAAGGCTGGACAGCCAGAAAATAGAGAAACGGGGATTCGAACCCAGGCTGTCTAGCTAGAGGTAAAGCACTTTGGCTCCTACTGTGTGTTGATAGTAACCAGCCCTGCACGCAGCCTGCTCAAAAGCACCAGGCTCGCAAATAAAGCAGACACGATTCTTGCTTCAGGAGCTATTAATGGAGTGCCTAAAACGTGCAGGCTCCGGGATCCAGAGGGCACAGGAAAGGCTCATCTCTATCACTAAGTCCTGACGTCTGTCCGAGGGCGGCTGCTTCCGAGGATGGGGTCCAAATTTCAGGAGGAAGCTCTACCTGATTGTTTCCACAACGGACCTCTTTCCCCACGGGGTGCCAACAGGAACCGAGGTCTGCCTGAGCCTGGGGTGGGGCGAGGTGAGGTGAGGCGAGGCGGAAGTGGAGCCGGATGGAGGAGGGGCCTGTACCGGGCCAAGGCTTTGACGCGTTAGGCCCGGTTAGGGCCTCAGTAGAGCGGAATCCGGAAGGATCTAAGCGATGCCCAGGGGCCAGAGACTGGCCCTGCAGGCGACGGAAAGGAGGTGGAGCCTGCTCTGGGTCCCAGCGGGGGATGCGCAGGGAGCAAGGAGCTGTGGCTCCGGAAGGGCTGGAAGGGCAGAGACGCAGCCAGGGCAGAGACTGGGTCTGCGTCGGCTGTGTTATGACGCCCTGAACTGGGGGCGGAGCCTAAGCGGTGGCGCGCGGAGGCGGGGTGGGGCCTGGCTGCCTAGGAAGAGTCTTTACCAGAGCTGCGGAAGACGACGGCTGCAGTGCGACCGCCGCACCGCTAGGGGCCAGCGCGGGCGGTCAGAAGAGTCCAAACCACACAGACGAGAAACCGACCCGCGCAGAGCGAGCACGCGGAGCGTCCCGGAGGAGCTTGACTTCAGCATGTCAGTACCCTTCGCACGTGCCGTATGTTAGTCCACACTGTCCCCGGTCTGCCCCGTGCATGCGGTCCTCAGGTAGCAATGCCGTCCCGCACCCCCTCCCTGCATCAGTTTCTGCGTTCTCTCCCAGAGCATGCCGAGCCACACCCACCCAGAGTCAAGCTGCCGAAGCACCCCCCCCCAAAAAAAACTTCATGGTTTGTCACTCACTAGGAGGGAGGGGGAAACCGAGCCACCGAAGACACTGCCGCCTCTCCCTGAGGACACAGGAGCTCCTCCCATAGTGGGTGGGGTCGGCACCGAAGGGGTTAAGTCCGCGGGGAAGCCTGGGACTCCAGGCCTAGGTGCGGATCCTGGGGTATACTCCCTCTTGGCACAGCTGTAGCTGCTTCGCAGGTGGCTGATGCAGGTGAGGTGCTTATAGCCTTTTGAGTGGGGCGTGGGGGTTGTGGGGGCTACCTGTTCCTGACCAGTGTGGAATTGCCTCAAGTTCAGGGGGCCTTCTTGGGGAGGTGGGGAAGGAGAGCCAGGATGTCCTCTCTGGAGCAGGTGAGTAGAAGACGAGGGCCCAGTGGATTTCCCACCAGGATCTCCCCAGCATAGACCCTCCTGGCAGAAGAGCCTGGGGTAGGATTGGCAAACAATGGGGTTTAGGCGCAGGAGGTCTGAGCCCCCAACCTGGTGGCTGTTGGACACTTGTGGATTTAGGAAGGAAGTTGTGGTCCTTATCTAGGGCGACTACAAAACTCAGGCCAGTGGGGAACCAAGCCTGCAAGAGCCACATTGCTGTGTGACTGTGAGCCAGGCGCCTTGCTAGTGCTGCTGGAGCCCCATCTGAAGGGACACCTGAGTCCATGCCCAAGCAGAGTGACCTGAGCTGCACAGTGCTGGGGAGGGGGCCATGGGCTTTGTGCTTCAAGCAGGAAAGGCAGTTCAGGGAGAGGAAAACTGATCCTAACAGGTGGTTGAGTGGTGCCCCAGGACTGGTCAGGTGGCAGTCATGGCCCAAGTGGTGAGAAAGGCTGGGACCTAGAATAGAGAGAAGGAAAAGGCAGGGGAGTTCCTGGGGACAGCCAGAGGGAGTCTTGGATGGATTTAAGTAGGTAGGAGGTCATGGTGTGTGTCTAGTCTGCATGTTCTGTCTGATGGCCAGCCAGCCATGATGGTGTAGGCTAGATCCCCAGTTCTGGGAAGGACAAAGTTGTAGCCACAGAAAGCTGGGGCCAGGACTCTTGGGTTCTGCCCCAGCCTTTAGCCTTCAGCTTCCCTGCAATGTGGGGCAGGACACCCTGGACCCATTACCTCTGCTGTCACCTGTGTGAGTCACCTGAGTCAGTTATAGGGGATGGTCTCCAGGTCACCTGTGCCATCAGGTGAGTATGGGATGGAGACAAGGTGTAGACCAGTTCCAGGATGCATGGCTCCCCCAGCACTCTGTCAGCCCCTCCCTGCCCCAACACTGTCCTCTTTCCTGACACAGCCTAGCATGGCTGTTGTCTCCAGGAGGAGCAACCTTGTGGTCTGAGGAGGTACCACTGTCTAGAGACTGTGCTTTTTAATCCCCAGCCTGGCACTGAGCCACCTGCAACCCAGCAGGAGATGACCTTGGGTCTCAGCCTGACTCAGCTGAGCCTGGATCCTACATGTAGGCAAGAGCTAACTCTGAGCCCTGGCTCACCAAAGCTGACCCCTCCCCTAGACCCTACACACCAGATAGAGCTGATCCTGAGTGTCAGCCCAGCCGAGCTGACTCTGGATCCTGCATGCCAGTCAGAGTTGACCCTGCGACCCAGCCTGGCCACGCTGACCCTGGATCCTGCACACCAGCCAGAGGAGACCCCAGCCCCCAGCCTGGCTGAACTGACCCTGGAGCCTGTGCACTGCCGACCTGAGCTCCTGGATGCCTGTGCTGACCTCATCAATGAGCAGTGGCCCCGCAGCCGTGCCTCCCGCCTGCACTCCTTGGGCCAGTCCTCAGATGCCTTCCCCCTCTGCCTGATGCTGCTGAGCCCCAGCCCCACACCTGAGGCAGCCCCCATTGTGGTGGGCCATGCCCGCCTGTCACGGGTGCTGGACCGGCCCCAGAGCCTCCTAGTGGAGACAGTGGTTGTGGCCCGGGCTCTCAGGGGCCGTGGCTTTGGCCGCCGCCTTATGGAGGGCCTGGAGGTTTTTGCTCAGGCCCGGGGCTTCCGCCGACTACACCTCACCACCCATGACCAGCTGCAGTTCTATGCCCACCTGGGCTACCATCTGGGTGAGCCTGTGCAGGGCCTGGTCTTCAGCCGACGGCTGCCTGCCACCCTGCTCAAGGTCTTCCCCAGAGCCCCCTCTCCCCGGCCACCCTGCAAGGCTTCTAGTCTGGCTGCCCAGACTGCCCCAAGACTCCCCAAGGGGTCATCATTGCCACCACCTCCTCCCCTGCCTGAGCCCTTGACCACTTCACCCCCACCTCCTGCAGGGCCCCTTCCAAAAAGCCTGCTGGAGACACAATACCAAGACCTGAGAGGATGTCCCATATTCTGGATGGAAAAAGACATCTGAGGGCTCCCCAGGACAAGGCACTGTCCTTCAGGGTTGATGCAGTACAAGCCTCAGCCCGTTGGCCTTACCTCAGTCCCTAGACCTTGGGGGCAGCTGTAGCCTGACCATGTTTACTGAATACCAGTGGGGCCAGGAGATGGCTTCATGGCTGTGGCTCAGAGCTGTCAGTGTGGCTGAATAAAGGTTTCTGTTGGATGTGCCTGTGACAGTTTGTTTGTTGACCTCACCCTCACCTCCCAGTTTCACCCTAGATACCTTATCTCTGCAAGAGCCCCCAGATCCACCTTGGCCCTAGGGCCATGGATGAAGAGACACCTGCCCTTTGCCCCTCCCACTCTGCCAAGCCCAGGTTACAAGGTGTCTGTTCCCTTCCACATTCACTCATCACCATTCACTCAGAGCCAACTGTTTGTCAGCCCTGGACTGGGCACAGGCAATGGGGAACTAGACAGCATCTTGGCCCAAGGGACAGGGGAAACAGGGAAGCATACAGTGGCAGGATCCATGTTGGGACAGTGGGAGCCCAAGTGCTCTCAGTCCATTTGGAGGCCCTGGGACGCCTCCCAGGGGAGGTGATGTCACAGCAGACACCTGAGAGCTAAGTAGGAATTAAGCCCGGCAAAGGGGAGAAGTGAGTAGGCTAGGTGTCAAAGGGCACAGTTGTACCATGACAGATGGGCAGCACGGGAGAGGAGCTACCTGGGCCAACTTAGGGTGTGACTGGTCTGAGAGGCCTAGAGGACCACATGGGGACTATCCTTTCCCCAGCCCCCATCCTTGTGGGGAGTTGTTGGGGGAGTGTTCCCAGCTTTCTCTGCCATATAGGAGGTGCGGCCATGGCCACGAGTCTTAATTCACACCCCTTCTCTCCTGCAGGTTTCTGTCCCTGGGGCATGATCATGCACCTGGGCCTGGCCCTGGTGCTAGGAGTGGCCCTTTGCCTGGGGTGTGGCCAGCCCCTGCTATGGGCTCCTGACCGCCCTTTCTCTGTGCAATGGAACATACCCTCAGCACATTGTAAGACTCGCTGTGGTGTGCACCTGTCACTAGAGGCTCTGGGCATCACAGCCAACCATGGCCAGCATTTCCATGGGCAGAACATCACCATCTTCTACAAGAATCAGCTCAGCCTCTATCCCTACCTTGGGCCCAGGGACACAGCTCATAATGGAGGCATCCCCAAGATTGTCCCTCTTGACCGCCACCTGGCACAGGCTACCTACCAGACCCATCTCAACCTAGAATGTGGCTTCACTGGCCTGGCAGTGCTGGACTGGGAAGAGTGGTGCCCACTCTGGGCCGGGAACTGGGGCTGGTGCCGAGCCTACCAGGCCACCTCATGGGCTTGGGCACAATGGGTATTCCCCCACTTGAACCCCCAGGAGCAGCTCCATAGGCCAGTGTTAGCTTTGAACAGGCAGCCCATGCCCTGATGGAGGACACACTGTGGCTGGGCCAGGCACTGAAGCCCCATGGGTTCTGGGGGTTCTATTGCTTCCCAGCCTGTGGCAATGGCTGGCACGGTACAGCTTCCACCCAGGCCACTGCCACCCAGCCACTCTAGCCTGCAACACCCAACTGCATTCGCTCTGGGCTGCCTGCCTCCAGCGCCCTCTTCCCCAGCATTTATCTCCCACCCAAGCTGCCACCTATTCACCACCAAGCATTTGTCCAATATCGCTTGGAGGAAGCCTTCCATGTGGCCTTGTTGGGCACCCACATCCCTTGCCTGTCCTGGTCTATGCCCGCCTCACACACCAGCGTTCTGGGAGGTTCCTCACACACCTCGTAAGTGAACATTGAGATCTAGGGGTCTGAGTGGGGAGTCATGGTCCCGTCCTGGGAATGTCTGAAGAGAAGACCTTGCCCAGGGGAATTTGATGGGAAGACCCTGATCTAGTTCTGAGTGGGGAGATCCCATCCTGGAGCATCTGAAAAGTAAGTATGGCTCTGCCTTGGAAAATCTTGAGGGGAAGGCAAGGCCCAGGCTTTGGAGCCCTGGTCTTAAGGGAGACATTTTCTGAGTGGAGGACCCAAGAAGCCATTCAGAGGCTCAGTGCCAAGTAATCTGACTCTAGAGGTGGAATTAGATCATGGTAATGAGCCAGAAAAGTTTTTCAAAGGTGGAGGTAGGCCCAGATGGATCTGACCAGCCCATCCCTGGCTTAGCAGTTCTTTGTTTCCAGGATGACCTTGTGCAGACCACTGGTGTGAGCGCAGCACTGGGGGCAGCTGGCGTGGTGCTCTGGGGGACCTGAGCCTCTCCATCTCTGAAGCGGTCATTGCCCCTCCAGCCTGCCATGCAGCCCATCCTGGGATCCCAAGGTTGGGGGGAGAGACCATGTCAGAGCCAGGGAGCAGGAGTATTGCTACATCCTTCCCCTCCTCAGGAGAAATGCTGGCATCTCCATGACTACCTAGTGGGCACCCTGGGCCCCTATGTAATCAATGTGACCAGAGCAGCCATAGCCTGCAGTCTCCAGCGGTGCCACGGCCATGGGCGCTGTGCCTGCCAAGACAGAGGACAACTGGAAGCCTTTCTGCACCTGCAGCCAGATGGGAGGCCTGGAGCCTGGGAGTCATTTAGCTGCCGTTGTTACCGGGGTTGGGCTGCCCTTACTGCCAGGAGCCTAGACCTGAACCTAGGCCTGAAGAACCAGCATAAAACCAGAGGTTACCTGCCCCTGACTCTATTGTCCCTGCTGCCATTTTTCCAGTCCTGGAGAGACGGCTCTGTCCCACTCTTGTTCTATTCAGTTTAGCGTCAGTCCTCCCATACACACACTCCCTTCCCATGGGGTACCTGGGGAGTGGAAGGGGCCAGGGAAAAAAATGTTGACACCCTTTTATTTTGCTTACACCATTTTAAAACCAAAGGTCCTCTGAGGTCACTTGATCTTTCCTGATAAGCAGCCCCTGGGAAAGTCCGAGTTCCAGATGGTTAGAGGTGCCAGCTCAGAGCTCTGTTCCTGTTCCTCACTGGGCCCACAGAAAGGTCTCAGGAGACCTGTCCAGGGACAGGTTATCTCCAAGATCTTGGCTAAGGTCTGTAAGTGCTAAGGTGTTATTTGTGCTCTGCTTCAGCATAAAGTCACTTTTTCTTTCACTGCCTAAAGTTTGTTCACCAAGTTCCACTAAACTCCAAGTTCTTCCTGTCCATCCACAAATGCCCAGAAACACTGGTCCTGCCTGACGTGGTAGGCTGCTCCATAGGCACAGCTTCAGAGTTAACTATATGCATGCACCTGGGCGTGCGGGGGGCGGGGGATGTACCTAGGGCATTGTGGGTGCCTAGTTCAGCTAGAGCGTCGTGGGCTTATGGGTTTCAGGAGTAGACTACAATTCCCGAGGTGCTCTGCGCCTAGCCGGCAGGCGGTCATCTGCGCGCGCAGCCCCCTGGGACTAGTAGTTTCGGCCGCGTGCATGTGGTCCTGAACCCAATGGCCAAGAACTCGCCTTCCCGGCCACCCGTTTAGTAGGGCGGGGCGCAGCGACTCGTTTGGCAGGGCGGGGCGCCTCGCGAAGATGGTGTCGCGTGCGGCGTGTGGCTCCCGTCGTCTGCCCAAGTCTCAGCTTAGCCCACCGACCGGTGTCTCGCCGGTCTGGAGCCCCCGCCCGCCAGGTCCCTGACCCTGAGCCTTGTGCGCGCCCGCGCTCCTGATTCCCGGCATGCCCCGCGCCCGTAAGGGCAGCGCGCCCCGAAAGGGCGGCCAGCGCCGAGGAGCGGGTAAGTGGGGAGCTACTGATGAACGGCGAGCGGGGGTCCAGCATGGCTTGCTTACCTGTCAGTGTTACCGGGGGTCCTGGGCGGAGACTCCTGTGTCTACCAGCCTGGCTCTGCGGGAGTCCCGCCACTCTCCCGCGGCCAGCACGTGCCCCGGGACAGTGGCCACGTGTGCGCCCAACTTGATTGCGCTGCTTGCTGCTCAGGAACCCACGCTACCGGCCCTACACTGGTCGGTGCCTCTCGGCCTCAGTTTCTCCATTGTCGATCCACCCCAGTTACCTGCTGTGATAGACAAACCTGCCAGACAGCAGGAAGCCTGCCCCCTCGCTAATCCCTGCCCTTTTACTAGACTGGACTAGGAAACTGGTGGGAGGGCTGGCCTGACGGAAAGTACTGAGATAGAGGGCGAACTGGCGGAGGGGTGGGGGGCGATGGGGACGTTGCAGGATTCCGGCCTTGGTGGACCTGGCCCGAGAGGGTTGGGGAGTGCCCTTGAGCCTGAGCAGTCCTGAGACTTATCAGCTTTGAACAGAAGTGTGTCTTGGTGCAGTAAACACATATGTTTACTCTGCAGGAACAGGGTGCCTGCTGGGTACAGCTTAGACCTGGACACCACCCTAATGGGACTTGGGTATGGGGACATCTAAGAGGGTAGCAACATTACAGAAGGACTGGTGCTGGGGGGACAGGTTCACTGAATGATGTCAGCCCCAGACTTAAGAACAAAGGAATCCTTAAGGGGCTTCTAGGTGAACCCTGAGGAGGTGAAGAGAGTGCTACGCAGAGGAAATAATTTGTGCAAAGGCCTCGCATTTGGAGGGAGCAAATTAGGGAGGCTGGGAAGCTTTGGCGGGTTAGAGTAGTAAGAGAGGAGGTGAGCAAAAGCCTGCATGCATGCTGGACTTTGTCCAGCAGGCACATGGAGTATGTAGTTTCTGAGAAGTAGGACCAGCCTGGTGACCAGAACCCACACACAGGAGCATTCTAACTCTGCTGATCCTGACATTCTCCTGTGTTTACCTATTTTCAGGGACTCATGTGTCAGGGGTCACTCCATTCTCTGCATGTACTGTGGTCAGGAGGAGCCTGTGTGTCCATACACTGAGGGCTGAAGGCCTGGGATGGTCCAGGGGGAGCTCAGAAGATAGTATGCTTGGAAGCCTGGGGCACCCAGCCACATCCACCAGGAGCTGAGCTGGGCTTCTGCCCCAGAGCAGATGGGCAGTTGTGGGCCCACAGAAGAGCCTTAACTAGTCGTTTATTTAGTCATCTAGTCATCGTCTTTACTTGCTGTACTACGTGAGGTGCTTTAGCATCTCTGTTTTGCAGATGAAGAACTTAAGGTGTTGGGAATGCCTGAGTGGCTCAGTCAGTTAACCCTCTGACACCCTGCTTGGGTCTTGATCTCATGGATTTATGGGTTCAAGCCCTGCCTTGGGCTCTGTGCTGACATCTCGGAGCCTGGAGCCTGCTTCAGATTCTGTGTCTCCCTCTCTCTGCCCTTCCCCTGCTTGCTCTCTCTCAACAATAAATAAATAAATAAATAAATAAATAAATAAATAAATAAATAAATAAATAAATAAATAAATAAATAAATAAATTTTTAAGGCGTTGAAGGTTAGTCACTTGACCTGGTTACATGTACTCTTTTTAAGATATGGAGCTGGAATTTGAGCCCTGTGTCTGTCTGTATATGTTCTGTATATACAGATTCAATAATCTAAACTTCTGACTTTTGCCCTGGCCATTTTTAGGCATAATCTGGGCTGGTGGCTAAGCTCCCCCTGGATTTGCCTAGATGTGTCCCCATTCCAAGTGGGGCCTATGCAGCCCCTTCTGCCTCTACCAGGCTCTCAGTCTTCTTCTTAAAGCAGGCTCTGGTCTCAGGGAGGCTCGACTCACCAAGCCTGCCAGGTTTCCTAGGCTGGGCCTATAAATGTTCTGCATTTGATAGACCTCACTCTCTTTCTCCTCTTTCCTGGCTCAGCGCCCCCTGCTGAGCGTCCCTGTGCCTACCACTTCAGTCTCTGGTTTTCTCATCTCTAAGAGGGGCAGGACTCTATTCTTGGGGGTCATGAGGCCGGGTGAGGTACCCCCAGCCATCACTCATCAGTAGAGGCAGGCCAAGTGCTGTGTTCTATCCTCCTCAGGTGCCCGGAGCAGTGCCCAAGCTGACTCCGGTTCCAGTGAGGATGAGGCAGTCAGTGAGGCCCGCAGCACCACCAGTGAATGCCCCAGCCTTCTTAGCACTGCCGCAGAGGACGGCCTTGGTGAGAGTGGGTGGGAGTTTGGCAGGGACTCTGTGGGGATTCCCTGGGGTAAAGCAAGATGCAGGGCTGACCAGCTGGCCTTGCAGGGGGGGATGCTGTGGATGAGCAGGGCCAGCAGGAAGACCTTGAGGAGAAGTTGAAGGAGTATGTGGACTGCCTCACAGACAAGAGGTACCCCTGACTGCCAGCCAACCCCTATACCCGTGTCCCTGCTCAGCCCATGCCAAGTGTGACCCAGTAGAGCTGGCACACAAGGTCCCTTTCTTCATTCCTCAGTGCCAAGACCCGGCAGGGTGCTCTTGAGAGCCTTCGCCTGGCCCTGGCATCCCGCTTACTCCCTGACTTCCTACTGGAGCGCCGCCTCACGCTGGCTGATGCCTTGGAAAAGTGCCTCAAGAAAGGTTGGGCCCCGGGGGCTCATGGGAGACCTGAATTGGTTGAGTACTGACCCTTGCTGCCTGAGCTGACTTGGAAAGCATTCCTGCAGGGAAGGGCGAGGAACAGGCCCTGGCCGCCGCCGTACTAGGCCTGCTCTGTGTGCAGCTGGGCCCTGGACCCAAGGGCGAGGAGCTATTTCACAGCCTACAGCCCTTCCTGGTATCTGTGCTCAGTGATGGCACAGCTAGTCCTGCTGCTCGGCTCCACGTGAGTGTTCTGTGCTCTGTGACACCCTTTCCTCCCCTTATCCCTAAGGAGAGAGGTGGGGTCCACCTGCTTTCAGGCTCCCTTACTCTGAGGGTGAGCTCCGTGGCTGAGAACCCAGGCTCAGTCTCTAACCATGGTGTGGCTTTGTCCTCCTCCCAACAGTGCGCTTCTGCTCTTGGCTTGGGGTGCTATGTGGCTGCTGCCGATGTCCAGGTAAGTGGCCTTTGGGCATGGGTAATAGAGCACCTAGACCCTGGCTCTGCCCCTGAGCTGTTCCTACTGCCTCCCTGTGTCCCTAGGACCTGGTCTCTTGCCTCAACTGTTTAGAAGGTGTTTTCAGCCGATCCTGTGGTATGGGTGGCTCCACAGCCCCTGTGGTCCCTGCCAGCCTGCATGGCCTGCTCTGTGCTGCCCTGCAGGCCTGGGCATTGCTACTTACCATCTGCCCTAGCACCCATATCAGCCACATCCTGGACAGGTAAGAGCGACTGCCCGCTGTGAGTGGGAGGGGAAAGGTGAGGCTCCCCCAACCCACACATAGCTCAGCCTGCCCCTTCCCCAGGCAGCTGCCCCGGCTGCCCCAGCTCTTGTCCAGCGAAAGTGTGAACCTGCGAATTGCTGCCGGCGAGACCATCGCACTGCTCTTTGAGCTTGCCCGGGACCTTGAGGTGTGAGAGAGGGGTGAGGGGAAGGGAGGGGGCCTGCTGACACCACCTGTCCATCCTAGGCTGGATGCACGGGACAACACAGAAAAAAGCAGGACAGCTTTAGGTCCTCATGGAGGGGAGGCAGCCCTAACACAGACTCAGATGCCGGGTGCCATGGTGGGGGCCCTGAGCCAGGGTATCTGGCCCAGGCAGGGGCCAAGAAGGAATTCAAGGGGGCCAAGGAGAGAAGAAAACCACTTGTTCCGAGATAGGAAGGGTTTGGGCAACCCCATGTTGAGAGCCAGCAGACCCCGGGCTTCTGCTCACACGCCCCTCATTGCTCCCACCGCAGGAGGATTTTATTTACGAGGACATGGAGGCCCTTTGCAGTGCCCTGCGAACCCTGGCCACCGACAGCAACAAGTACCGTGCCAAGGCTGACCGCCGGCGGCAGCGCTCTACTTTCCGCGCTGTGCTGCACTTTGTTGAGGTGCGTGTGAGAACATGTGTCCTAGTGAGAGTTCATCCCCTGGCACAGCCACCAAGCCCTGTTTTGTGGGTCTCTCTACTGTGCAGGGCGGTGACTGTGAGGAAGAGTCCGTCCGCTTCGGGCTTGAGGTGCTCTATGTGGACAGCTGGGCTCGGCGACGCATCTATGCTGCCTTCAAGGACGTGCTGGGATCGGGCATGCACCACCATCTCCAGGTGGGAAGGTGGACAGGGAGGGAGCACTCAGCTTGGCTGTTTTGGACCAGCTTGAGCTCACTGCCCTCTTTGTCCCCAGAACAACGAGCTACTCCGTGACATCTTTGGCCTGGGTCCTGTGCTGGTGCTGGATGCCACTGCCTTGAAGGCCTGCAAGATCTCACGTTTTGAGAAGGTTTGCACCCTTTGGGCACCTTTATATTCCCTCTGTTCCCACGGCCTGGGGGCCTGGAGCTCTGCAGGGGCTAGAGGAGAAAGCCCTGGGCCTCCCCTAGCTCACCCAGATCGTCACTCTCTGCCCCTACTCCAGCACCTATACAATGCCGCTGCCTTCAAAGCCCGGACCAAGGCACGCAGCCGTGTGCGAGACAAGCGGGCAGACATCCTGTGAGCTGGGGCCAGCTGAAGAGGAGACTGTCCACACTCGTGCCTGTGTTTTTAACAGAAGACACTGCAACAACTGGTTGTTCCTGCCAGGAATTGTGGCTTTATTTTTTTAATGACAAAACCAAAAACAGAGGGGGGTAGTGTTGGAGGCCAGGGCACTTGGTATTCTGGCCCCTTGCCTCTGCACAGCCCTATGGCTTCTCCCTGCCTTGTCTCAGGCCAGGCCAGATGTGTGCTTGTCCCAGGGCTGTGGGGCAGGCAGTAGGAAGGCTGTCCCTTTCTCTCCTTTCTGGGCCCCACTCCCCTGGGATGACCCACTTCCTTGAGGGGAATGGCATCTGGACAAATGCCACCAAGACAGGTGGGAGGCCAGGCTACCTGTAGTGGATCTATATGCTGATTTTTAAAGATTATTAGAGGTAATTAAACTGAATGCTCAGCCATCTGTGGCCCTTAGCTCCTGGGTGTTTCTGCCTGGCCTGCCATTCACCACTGCACTGGTCTCCCCTGTCTCCATCTCACCTTTGACCTCCAAGACCAGGTCCTCAAGTGGCCCTCCTCCCCATACTTCGCTCTGCCTGCTTGAGGTGCCGAGGCTGGCCCCCCACTGGGAGGCCTGGCAGAGTTTGGGCAACTGGAGTTGGGGGGCAGCTATTTCTAGATTCTGAACCTATCTGGAGGAAGCCAGAGGCTGCTGTCAGGCCACGGAAGGAGCCAGGAAGCTGGTGTCCCTTCCTCTGACCTTGGGCCACCCAAAGCAGGACCTGGGCACCAGAAAACTTGGCTCGGCCTGGCTTGAAGACAGGAGAGGCAGGTAGCTGTGGGGTCACATTAGACTCTTGTACAAAAATCTCACCAAGGAAGTAGTGTGGAGCAATGGGTAAGGAGAAACCTGCCAATGGCGACTTTATTCCACACACACACACACACACACACGCTCCAGGTTCAAGTGGTATCTCAGCTGGGTGCTCGGGCCTCACTGGAGTTGAGCCTCCGCAGCTGGCTGAGGCTGGCGAGCCGGAGTTTGAGCAGCGTCTCCTCCTGGGTGCGCAGTGTGTGTGCCAGCATGCGGAGAGATTCACTCTGCAGCACTGTGGACAGGCGGATAGGAAAGGGGGACTGTCATACCACAGGCTACCCCACAACTCCCCACCTCACTACCTCGGTCAGTTGTGCAGAAAGGTCTTGCAGTCCCAGTTACTCGCCCTCAGTCTCCCCGCCTCCCCCCCGGCTCCCCTCACCATCCAGCCGTACCACTCAGGTAGACGGCCAGGATGGCGAGCGCCAGGCAGGTGAACACCAGCAATGCAAGCAGCAGGAAGCCTCCCCTGCCGTGCACAGGGCTGCAGCCAACCTGGGCACATAGCGACGGTGGCAAAATGCCCAGTAGCTCGTCCCATGGCTGCGCCTCTTCAGCCAGGTAGGAGCACAGCGAACCTGCAGGACAAACGGGGCATCAGGAGCGTAGGGGCTGTGCCTGCTTTCCTCCCCTCCCAGCACATCAGTCCCCAGCCCTGTGCCCCTCACCTCCACTGTGCAGGTCGCTGATGGACTCCACCTGGTGCAGGCGCACCTCCTGTATGTGGTTGGGGGCCAGTGGTGCCCTGATCCTCGGGCTCGGTGTTAGTGCCAAGGTGTCTGCTGGGACAGTGCAGGGTTGGTTCAGCCAGCAGGTCACCCCCTCCCTTCTTTAAGGTGGCTTCATGCGGCAACGGCTCAGAGAAGATGGGATAGGACAAAGGGACATTGGCTCCTAATGCCCTAAAACGAGCTCGGGAACAACATTTGATTCAGAGCCAGGAGGACCCCGGAATTCCTTAGGCCTGTTAACACACACAGTAGCAGGAGGTGCGTTTGACCTGCTCACTTTTGTTTCCTTCTAAGCACCTCAAGGACTTTTCAGGCATTCCTCTGCCTGCTCATTTCTAGAGAAGAGTGTGTCAGCTTTGAAAGACCAACGCCACAGTGCATGAAATTCATTCCTGCCTCCTCTGCTGTCAGTTTCCCCTGCAGACCCTGTGAGCTGGCCGCTAGGCCAGACCCAGTGCCTGGCAGCTCGGTGTCTCCATCCTAGCTGGGGGGTGCTTGTGCCTTGTGGCCTTGGCTCTGCTAACACACTCAGTGTGATTCTGCTGTACTTCTGTGAACCCTGCTGTTTTAACTCAACATGTGACATGCCTTTGTCATCAAGCTGTTCTACATGCTTCTGAGGTCTCTCTTGAGGCATCCCTTTGAGGCTGCCTGGGCATTTAGGTTGTTTCCAGTTCCCTTTGGAAGTTAATAACTCCTAGGAAAGGACATGCATCATTGACTATGAAGGTTTTTCCCAATTTCCTAATTGTTAATAAGGACGGATTCCCAGAAGCAAAATTACTGGCTTAAAGAGCAGGGACTTTTTCTTTAAGCCATTATTAAGCTGTCCTCCAGACTAACTATCCACAACCCCCAAAAGGGTACAACGTCACCACCATTAGGCATTTTCAATGAAAACTTTATAGACATACATGTATACACATTTGCCAGTTGGGAGATGAGAAAAGGCTTTTTTTTTTTTCTTTTTACTTATTTGGGTTTCTTTGCCTAGAGGGCCTGATGGGTGTGTGTGTGCGGCTTCCTAATTATCCATTCACAGCCTCTGCCCCTTTAGTCACTGGGACCCCTGTACTTTTCTTGTGATCTTATTTTGGGATCCACCAAAAGTATTTATTTTGTGATTTCTAAAAAATTATATATTTTTTACTTCCTTGACTTTTTAAAAAAATCTTGGTCTCTTAAACTTCCAGATACCCAGCTGGCTGCTAGGTAATAGTAGGGGGTATTGAGGGAACACCTGATAGGGGCAAAGGCGATTGGACTCTATCACTTTCAAAACAACAACAGCCTTCATGATCTGCTTGAAACTGCCCCTTGAAATGCTCCAAAGTAAAATAAGATGCTGCCAGTCATTATGTTTGGGTCAGGGGTCATATTATATTCCTCTGCACTTGGCTCTGCTTTCCCAACACTTTTTTTTTTTAATGTTTATTAGAGAGAGCAAGCTTGCCCTTTTGGGAGTTTGGGAGGGGCAGAGAGAGGGAGAGAGAGGGAATCCCAAGCAGCCTCCACTAGCACTGTCTGTGCAGAGTCCCATGTGGGGCTTGAACTCACCAACGGGGAGATCATGACCTGAGCTGAGATCAAGAGTTGGCCACTTAACCGACTGAGCCACCCAGGTGCGCCTCCCCACACTTTCTAAATTGAACTCAGATTCTCTTCATTACCGGGAAAATCATGGTGAACATCATTGTTATGATCCCAAAAGGAGGCAAACATCCTCCACTACTGGGAGCTGGGCCCCTCCCATCCAGTTGAAATGTTGAAAATGTGACAAAAGAGTTGACCAGCTAGGCCTTCCGGGAGCAGTGACGCAGCGGGTCATCCCTGCTGCGGCCCCTCTGAACCTCTACTTCTTGCATGCAGGGGGGTAGTTAGGAGAGTGGCCACCAAAATCTTAACTAGCTGTCAGTCTGGCCAGGCCAAGGGATCCTAACTGGCTAATGGTTGGGTCCACTTAGGCCCAAGTTGGAGATCAGAGATCTCTCCACTCCCAGGCCCTGGGCTGCAAGCCCAAATGCTTCCTGGAGCCACTGCCCGCCCCCAATCCCAGCTTCCTCCCTGAATGAAGAGCTGAACTGGCCAGCCACCCACCCAGCCCACACCCACTGGGGCATAGCCTATAGGTGACTACCTCCCAAGTGAGTCGCGCCCCCCAATCCCTCCCTGCTGTCCCTAGCAGGCCCTAAGGGGAGGTGGGGTTCCAGGCGTAGCCTTTTCTCCATGTACAGGAGGCAGGTCCCCTTACTCAATTTAGGGTATGGTGTTTGATGACTAGTTAAGGAAGTGAGGTCATTGGGACAAAGTGGGTTTGCTCCGTGGTTCACAGGATCACAGGACTGGGGCCATGCCCTCCCCCCTAGTTATCTCCTACCTTCTTGGGTGTCCTCAGGCATGGCGGGCGGTGGGCAGTTGTGGGGCTGATAATAGCACCCAGTAGCAGGACAGGATGGAAGCAGCGGCGGCTCCTCAGAGCCTGGGGAAAACTGGCCACCTCCCAGCCTGGGCCTAAAATAGGCCTGAGCTCAGCCCACCGGGCTATATTTAGAGGGGGCAGCTCTCAGCCATGAGAAGGGGTGGAGTGACCCACATGGGCCAGCCTAGACTATCTGGCTGGTGATGCAGCCCAGACAAGAGCACACCTCCACTAATATGTGTGCCCAGGGCCTTTCCTGAGGAACCCTACCACCACCATACATGCAAAGGCCTTGGTGTCTTTATCCAGACAAGCTGCCTCAATGCTCACCTCCAGCAATGCCTGCCCCACATGGCAGCCAAGATATGTAAGGGAGCCCTGTGCCTCTACCCACAAAGACCCCAACCCGAAGTTGGGCCATCTCTTCTCCAAGCACATGGACAAGCACCTACCCGTGTGACCTGCTGGCACCAGGGATTGGGGTGATGGACAGCTGGAGCGCATTGCAATGAGGGCTCTGAGAGCCCCCAAAGGGGGCAGAGACACACCTGTAGGTAGGCACTCATTTTAGTCAGTAGGCAAACTCAGGTTGAAGATTGGTATTTCTGTTAATAAGTTTACAACCTTGGTTAACAGATTGCCTACTCTCTGACCTCCATTTTTTCATCTGTAAAACGGGAAGGACAATGGTTCCTCCCTGGCACAGGACCTGTGAGAATGGAATACAGCTACATGTCTGCAGTTTAGATCCTCCCTCCTCTCTCCACACACACCATGTTGTGTGAGGAGGCATGGTACCACTTACCCTTGAAGGGAGGAAGTGGCCAGGTTTAGGGCCCACCCTCTGCTGTTAGACCCCTGTGGCCCTTCTCCCCAACTGGGACGAAGCAAGACAATGAGGCCCCACCTCCTAAAACATCCCAAATCCATCCACTGTATCACATTGGCCTCCTTGATGTTTCTCACACACAGCAACCTTGTTTCCACCTCAGGACCCTTGCACTAGCTGTTGCCTCCTGGAACATTCCACCCCTAGACACTCCCATGACTGGCTCCTTGTTGTTTAGCTCAAATGTCACCTCCTCAGTGATGCTTTCTCACATTATTTGCCATATCAACCAAATTTGATTTTCTTCATAGTACTCAGTCAAGAAATCATATTCAGAATACACTGTGCAGGTCAGTAGGGCCGCAAAGGCCCCACAGAATCCACTCAGTCACATGGAAACTGCCTTTAATCCTCACCACAGCATCCTTTTCAGAAACCGAGGTCCTAGGACTGCTAGGAAGTTGCCCAAGGCCACACAGCAAGACCTAGAACCAGCGGTTGTCAGCTGGGGCCATTCCAGCTTCGGCTCATAATGTGTTTATTGCATTAGTACAGTCGGCCTGTCCCACTCCCGCCCCCACCAGCTCACCCTGTTCACAGCTTTCTGCTCATTGCCCAGGGAGGAGGTCTTCATCCCGGGGTGGGCACTCCGGGCACTTCCTCCGACCAGGTCGTTGCTCTGGAGCCCTGCTTATCTGCCTCTTCCCGACCAGCCGGACCCTGCGCCCGGCCTGAGCCGTCCCTCCCAGAGCTACATTCAAGGGTTATCCTCTGTTAATAAATAAGCCGGCGAGGCTGCCCCTCAGCCAGGGCCTGTCGGTTGGTGTCTCCATCAACCAGGGACCAATGTGCCAGGCCCCCTAGCTGTGCGTCCTCCAGGGTCTGTCCTCCCGCTCTCCTGCCTGTAGCCTCCTTCCCTGTACCCGGCGCGGCCTGCCCAGTCACCAGTGCGCCGCGCTGCGTGGGCCCCGCTCGGCGCGCGGCTCTGGCGCGTGCCTTCGCCGGTTTCGGCCCTTCCTCCGTGACTCGGGAGGCGGTGGGCGCGACTCGGGCTGCAGACCACACATTCGCAGGGAACTCGCGCCGCCGCCGCCGCCTGGCTCCACCAGCTGCAGGAAGTCCCGGTACCAGAGCTTGGGGCCTGGAGGGGGGACGGGCGCAGCCTCCTCGGTCCGGGCCAGCCTTTCAGCCTGCGCAGCACTCAGCACGTGTAGCACCAGGCGACGCAGCGGCTGCGAAAAGCCCTGTTCCACAGCTGCGCAAAGGTACACGCCAGAGTCCCCGCGCCGCAGCCCGCGCAGCAGCAGTCCCCGCGTCAGGCGCTCTGCGCGCTCCTCCACAGCTACCTGCAGGCGGGGCCAGTGGGAGGTGTGGGCTTCGGGGTCAGGAACAGGGAAACCCGGCTCCAGGTCGGTCCAGGAGAGGCAGAGGGTCAACGGTGGCCGAGCGGGAGCAGGTAAGGGGCTCCCGCAGGCGTACAGATGAAGGCTGGGTGCACTGGCACGGGTGGTGTAAAAGAGGAAACCCTCCCGGGACGGGGTTTACCTGGACATAGGGGCGGGGCAGGGGCCTCAATGGGCGGGGCGAGGGCGGGACTCCTCTCGGATAGAGGGGTGGGGCGACTGGAGTCTAGTTAGATGGAATAGGGCCTCACCAGGATGTGGGGTTCGGGTAAGGGACCAAACTGGACATAAGGGGTCTAACTGGACGGAGTCTCACTGGGCGGGGTCGGACCTAGTCTAGAGGTGGGAGCAGGCCAAGGGCCTCATTGACAAGGGCGGGGCTCCCCTGGATGTCGGGGGCGGGACAAGGGCCTGTTTGGGAAGGGAGCCGGCATGAGGCTCACCTGGGTGTAGGTCGCCTCTCCTGCGAGCTGCAAGGTCCATTCGACGCGCGCCTGCAGCGAACGGGGCTCACACTCGAGGAAGGCGCTCCCGCCCTCCACACCGAACACCTTCCGCTCCAGCAGGGCGGGATGAGAGGAGTCTGGGGTGGGCAAAGGAATGTCAGATTCAGGCAGGGCAGGGTGGGACATCTTCAAAGGCGTGGGGGCAGCTGGGGCACTCACCCCCAGAGCACAGCGTGCTGGGGTCGCCGTTCCTCACGTCTTGCCGCCGGAACCGCCTGGGGGGTGCATTGATACATTAGAGCCTCCGTGAGCCCTTCTTCTTTTAGCCAGGTGCTGCAAATAACTCCAGGTGGCCCGCCCCCGACCCTGCCCACCTTTTAGAGCTGGGCTGGAAGCGCGTGCACGCGGCCCCGTCCCAGGCGCAGTAAGGGTCACGCGCGAGGCAGCATTCCGCACAGGCGCGGCCGTGGGCAGCACAGAGGTGCAACGGGATCTGGGCGACCGCGCTCCGGGAGGCTACGTACAGCTGGTGCTAGGGGGCACGAGGGGCTCCGGGCTGACCGAAGGCAGCCCTGTGCCCTCCTCCCATTGGTCAGGGATCCCTGACCCCACTTGACAGATAAGAACACTGAGGTCTCAGATCTAGCGAAGGCAGAACCTATACTCAAACCCAGTGCTTAGACCTACCAAGGGAGGCGTGGGGGTAGGGGCGCCAGGGGAACACACTGGGTCCCTTCTGCTCCCAAGTCTTCTGCAGAGTCACTTACCCTCTTGGAAGAGATTTGCATGCTGGTGATAGCAGATGAATCCTGAGAGGAGGAGGAGCGCTGGGATCAGAGATCAATGGGGTTGGGTGGGGTTCCTCCAGGAGGAGGGGGCTAGGCCTCACCTCAAACACGTGCAGCTCCTCCAAGAGCAGCCCCTCCCCGTTAGGCTGGCTGCCCTTGGGGACTGAGATCACCTTCAGCACTGTGCCAGCGTCTGCAGGGATGAGGAATGAGTGATTCCTTGTGTTTCCTGTCGGCTAGGACTGGGGGTCTCCTCACTTCTATGGCCTTTACCCTCAGCATGGTTGGGTAGGTGAAGAATGTGGGTTGGAACAACCAGAGCAACATCCAAAAGGAGATGAGGGCATAACCCAGGCAAAGATGTAGAGATGGGATTGGACAGGAGCAGCTTCCGCTAAGAGGCGGAACAGAGTCTGGACAGAGTTTTATGGGTGGTCATGGCAGGACACTGACCTGTGCCAATGAAGAGGACATCGTAGTGTCCATCAGCAGCTGCTACACGGTCTGCAGTGATCTGGGTAAAGGTGTACCCGGCATCCACTTGTATGAAGAGGGGGCGACCACCCATGGGCAGGACTGAATTGTACATGAGGGGGTGGTTCCGGGCAAATTGAATGACGTCATCAGGAAAGTCCTTGGTAGAACTGAAGGTGCCAAAGGTCTTGCTGGGGCACTGGGCAGGTGGGGAGGAGGCATGACAGAGATGTGGGTATGAGGGCCTGGTGGGCCCCCAAGAGACCTCCAGGAACCGGGAGTGTAGGGGAGTGCTAATGGACAGAGCCCTGCCCTGAGAATCTGAAGAGAGAAAACCCAGCCTTGCCCTTGGGAGTCTTAGGGGGAAATATGCACTTCCTCTGAGGAGCCCTGTCTGATGAGGGTAATACTTTCTCACCCGTAATGAAGGGAAAAAACTGCATTCACCAAGAAGATCCCAGGCCAAGTTTTCCACCCCTGAGACTTTAAGTGGGTTGTGGTGGGAATCCTGGGGCTACGCACCATGCCTGGTCGGGGGTAGGGGACACGGCCCTGGTAAGACACCCACTGGTGCATGGGTCCTTCCTTGTGTGCAAAGGGCCCCAGGAAGGCCCGACGCACATCGTTCATGCTGTACACACACACTGCAGAGCCCTGGAAGACGGTGCTGCAAGCAAAGACATGAGCAGAGTGAGGGGTCCAGCAGAACCCAGTGGGCCCTGCCCACTACCTCCTGCCCCTCACCTCGATGTGGAGAAGACAGCGTAGAGCAGTGGGCTCCAGCGGTCCCTCAAGGACAGCAGGAACACATCCTCTGTGGGGAAGAAGCCTAGCTGGGGGAGGGCACACAGCCCTCTGGGCAGCCTGGCTCCTGAGTCTAGGCCCATTGCACTCCCTCTCTCCAACCCCATCTTGCACTCGTGGCACTCACGGAGGTGGTCAAAGTGTGTGTCACCCTCGACGCCTGGCACTGCACACACCAGGCGAGCCTTCAGGAATGTGGTCCACTTGTTGACCAGGCTTCGCTGGCCTCCCACGTCATTCTGTGGGGTCAATCAGTGGGGATGAGGGGAAGGTCCAGACAGGCAAAAGGGCAGGGACTTGGTCACCGGCTGTGGCTCAGGGACTCCTCACCCGACAGATCTGGCCAACCCGGGACACAGTCTGGCGTCCCATTGATGGTGAAGCCTCCACTGCCGACTCACGGAAGAAGAAGTAGATCTTGTCATCGTCAGGATTCTCGCTCTCTGGGATCCAAAAGACCTTGACGAACTTGGGCTCTAGCAGCAGGAGGCATGGGGTTAGAAAGGTCCTGGCCCTGCCACTCATGGGTCCTGGTGCACGCACACTCCCTCCTTCCTCTAGTGCCCCCAGAAGCCCTCAGGGCAGCCTCTGACCACCCAGCCTCCAGATAGGATGGCACTCTAGGGGACAGCATCGAGGATCAGGGCCTGTGAGTCAAGAAGTAACCACAAGAGGGCAGCAGAGACCAAGACTCTCTGACGCATCTCTGACCGGTCCCCAGGCCACGGGCCAGAAAGGAGGGAGATGGGATACTGGGGTTTTACCTTCACTCAAGAATATTCCTCTTGATCAGGAAGCAGATGCCTCCTGTTACTGCTGTGAATACTCTGCTGGGTCCCCTCACTCTTAGAACAAATGACCCTGGCCTCGGACAATACAGACCCCTTATCCTTTTTCCTTTCATGGGTCTGTTCCTTGGCTTGTTCTTGCCCTGGAGCCTTTGTACTAGTTGTTCTCTTTGCCTGGAATGCTCTTCCCTCAATCCTCCTGTGTTTTGGGAATTAGCTCTCCCCTGTCCTCAGCAGAGTGGCTTCCTTTCTCCAGTTCTCTTACCACCTGGTCTCCTTTTCCCTTTCTGTCTGTTCACTCACTGATCTAATTGCCATTGGAACCATCTTATTATGTATCTGTTCTGAGGTCTGTGAACTCAACGAGGGCATGGGCCATACAAGTCTTGTCTGCCCTGCACCCCCAGTGCCTGGCACAGAGCTTGACACATGGTGGATACTTGGTGAGACGTGGCTGCACCCACTGTTCACTTCCTCTATGGGTCTTACTAGGCACCTACCCTGTTGGGGATGAGAGCCCCCTCCCGACAGCCCCACCAGCCTTTCACCATTGAGCCAGCGAGAGTCGTGTGGTTCTGTTCGGAGACTTGGACGTTGTCCCAGGCTACGGAAGATGGTGAAGTCCCGGCCCATGAGGTCTGCAGCCACCCCTGAGTACAGTTCTTTCCCTGGAGATAGAGTAAGGGCTGCTGAGCCAATCTGAAGGCTCTCTGTGGGGAGTGCTTGTAGGCTCCGGTAGCTCTTAAGGAGTCAGTGATGCCATAGAGGATCTCAGGGGCTCTCAGGGGTTCTAGAGTCTCTGAGGGGCCCTAGTCGTTGGACTCACCCACCAGCACGGAGGCAGCCTGATGCCTGGGGTCATAAGGACTCTTGCCCTTGCCATCCTCCAGCCTTCGAAGGTCCAGCCGGAGCGTGGGCTCCTGGGAGGCAGGGGGCAGTTGGTACTTCCAGGCCCTACTTTACCTCCCAACCTCCCTCTCTGCCTAGATCTGGTCTTACCTCCAGCCGGTGGCCCACCTCCACAAATCCACAGGTGGGGTGGAAGGCCCCTGTGCCACAGGCCAGCAAGTGGGTGCTGTTGTAGGCATGCAGCAACTTCACGAAGTTCATGCACTCAGTCTAGTGGGTAGGCGGGGGCAGAGACGATGAGGCCTCCCCCAGGGAGGTGGCCTTAAGGGGTCCCAGCTTGCCAGTGGTACCTCACCCCATCCTCTCTTCTGCATCAGTCCAGGCAAGTACCAACATGGGCTGCAGGAACCTGGGTGCCCTCGGTGACCAGCTCAGCCCACCTCTCACAGAAGGGGCACATGGAGAAACACAGGCCTGTGTGGCCCCCTGTGACTCAAAGGCCCCCAGGAAGAATCACATGAGCCTCCTCCCTGACTCACTACCTCCAAACTTGAGCCACCTCAACCCCCTGCCCCCATCCCAGCCAGAACAGGCAGGCCTCTGTCCTAGCACTGCTGTCTGTGCAGCAAGGGGCCAGGCCTCCACACTCCTGCCCCGGGCAACCAGCACTCACACCAATGTCCTTGCCCGCCCAGTTGCACTCCTCTCGCCATTCCACAGGGGCCGGCCAGGCCAGCTGCAAGGGGACCGGGGAAGGGGGACACAGGTCAAGGGCCTTTGCCTGATCTCTGTAAAGATGGTGTCTGCTCAGGGGACCCACCCCCCTGGGCAGCACAGAGGCTGGGGGTCCCTGGCACCTTCTTGGCCCGCTTGCTGATGTCGTCCAGGCTGAGGGAGGCCACGCGGTTCTCGGCGCCCACAAACAGGCGTCCTCTCTCTTCGTCCACCAGCAGAGCTTCATAGCAGCAGGTCCTCTCCAGCCTGAAGGTCTGGAGGCCGTGCCGAGCCTGGAGCTCTGCGGAGTAGGGACATCACCGAGGGTTTGCCAGCCATGCTGGAAGCTTCCCCCAGCCCCTGCCTGTAGTCTCTCTCACAGGTCATGGTTGTACATGTGACCTGGACCACACATGTGAGTTTACCCACATGTGAGTTTACATTCATGAAGACGGGCCCACCCATGTGAAAAGCTTCCAGGGTGGGCAATGCAGCACCCCCCCACCCCCCCAAGGAAAAGCAGGTTGAACTCCTTGGGCGTGCTTGGACAAGAAGTGTCTGCAGGCGGGCGCACTGGGAGGCCGGGGTGCTGGGGGAGCCTGGGTAGGTAGGGAAGGTCAGGACCCCAACCCCAAAGTCCGGCTGAGGATTCTCTGCCACGCTGCTACCAGCCGAAGCTCAGTGCGATGCCTAGTGACCACCCTCCTGTGTCAGGAGTATGGGGTGTGGATGGGACACAGGCAGGATCTGTTGCCATGGGAATGGGAGGGGTCTTCCTGGGAAAGCTAGAGGAGAATGAGTGCAGAAAGGTTGGGGGCTGAGGCCAGGACAGGGTTAATTAACTGGAGATGACCTGAGAGTGCCCCCAGTCAAACCTGGGCCAGGGGCACAGGGCAAGAGCAAACTTAGTGCCCCCTACCCACACTGGGTCTCTCTCCTGCCCACCCTGAGCCGAGCCCTCTTGCCTGCCAGGTGCACCTACCTTGGAAGGAGAGCCGAAGGCGGGGAGGGCTGGGGGCAGCACCCCCCAGCACTGCTGCCCAGAGCAGGGCCAGGCCCGGGATCATGGCGGCAGCCCTAGCCGGCCCCAGCCGGGCAGCTCAGGGTGCTCAGGGTTCAGCGGGTGTGTGTGGAGGAGCCTTGAGCCGCCCTGGACTCTGCCCCAGGATCTGGAAGAGAAGGAGCTGCAGCAAGGACGAGGGCGGGGCAGGAGGCTAGGGGGGAGTCCCCAGGGATCAGATTACAGCCCCTAGGGAAAAGAGGCTGGGGGGTCGCATTCCACTTCCGAGCTCTCCCCTCCCTCCAAGTGTGCCCTGCCTGGCCACAATCACAGACACACCCACATTGGGCACACCCTCGGGGTCACCCCCACGCGGGCAGGCGCCCGCCCCACCACGTCACCCTCCCTAGTAACCCCCCTCCCATAGACACACTCACAGGCATTAATTCACAAACTCTGTGTGCCTACTTCATGCCAGCCTGGGACATTGGGGGACACAGACAAAGTCCCCATGCAGGAGGGGGCAGAGTGCCAACAAAGACTCAGATCAGTGCAGTCATTTCAGAGGGCGCCAAGTGTAATGAGCAAAACAAACCAGTCATGGGAGTGAGAGGGACATGAGAGGAGGGGCGAGGCCTCTGGAGGTGGCTGTGCACCCACAGGCCTAGAGAGGAACTGAGGCACCCTTAGGGCTGGAGCCAATGGTGTGGGCGCCTGTGAGTGTGGCTGTTTCTGAGGGTCCCTTTGTGTTGTTATCTGTATTGTGTACGTGTGTTGTGTGTATGCAGGCAGATGTACATGCCTGTGACAGCGTGTGGCATGAGAGTTGTATTACACATGTAGATATATGGCACACGTGTGCACTTTGCACACATGCGTGTCTCAGACGTGTGCGAACGTGTGTACACATACAAGTGTACGTGTGTTTCTCTGGGCATGCAGGTGAGCAAATACAACCGCAGAGAAAAGCACAGCCTTCAACTCTGAAACCTGCCTGAAACCCATGCCTCTGAGGAAGAAGTACTGCCCAGGAGCCCCAGCAGTGCAGGCTGCACAGAAGCCTCAGCTTCTGACTTAGAGGTGGCTGCCACTCGGATATAGCAGCCCAGCTTTGTGCTTGACCTCTCTCTCCCCACACGAGGGTGGAAGGAGCTAGTTACACAGAAATTCTGTGAGCTCAGACTTCAGACCCAAGAGGAATCAAGTCGGGGGAGAGCCAAGGGCCTCAGACAGCCTCTCACCCCTGCTTCGAGTGAGCTGTCCTTCCCTCTCTCAGCCTCCACTGCCTCCGTGCCTCTCCCTCCCCTGCATTAGCCCTCAAGTTTCACGTCTTTGAGCTCCTCCACCTCTGAGCCAGACCCCTTCCCTGGACCCCATACAAGGGGCCAGCCTCTAGCCACAATGCCCATCGTCTTCCCCAGAGCTGGCGGGGCAGGTGCTGGGCACAGGAGCCCTGGAGTGGGGCAGGGTCCTGGGGTGCACAACTGCCAAGGGCCATTCCGCATCGCTCCCCCCAAACTCCTGCCCAGTTCCACAGCCCCCGGACCCCTCCCGTGCCAGGACCCCCACCTCCCGCCTTCCCTCCACTGACACTTGCCACCGCCTCTTCTGAGCCCAAGCCCGTGAGGTCTGCGATGCCACGGAACACCAGGCAGCCCTCCCTGGAGAAGGGGAGAAGCCGCGGGGCCGCAAGGCACCCTCTGACGGCTCCTTTAAGGAGCAGCCCCCGCCTCCACCAAGCCAGCCGCCGCCCCACACGCGCCGCAGTCAAGTTTACGGGGCGGGCAGATCTGGTGACCAGGCAGGCAGTTGGGGCCAGCCAGAGTTGGTGGCCAGGCCAGAGTGGAGCGGGCACAAGGGAGGGGTGGGGAGGAGCGACCCCTCCCCTGTCGGGCCTCAGGGTAATAGCTGTGCCCAAGAGCCATCCGGAAGTGTGGCAGCCAGTCCAGGCAAAAGAGGAAGGGCCCCCTCCCTGGCCCCAAAAGGCTCTGTGAAGCAAGTGGAGGGAACAGCAAGTCCAGGGGACTCAAGTTCCTCACCTGTCCCTACACAGCTGGGGAGGTGGAGGTGGGTAATGAGGGGCTCACTGCCACCTCGGTTCCCAGGAGCCAGCTGGCATGGGAGGGTTGCATGTCCTGAGAAGGAGTTCTCAGCTAGGGGTCTGATGCCGGGCCCCCAGCCCAGCCCCAGCCCTTCCTCACCACTGGGGCCACTTAGTGCTTCTGCCACCTGGCTGTCAGAGGCTGTGAGGACAGCAGTTGGGGCAGAAGAGGAGGGCCCGAGAGGGCCAGGCAAGGCAGTCAGAGGCCCTCAAGTTTCACTTCTGCACTGCGGTGGGGGTGGTGGGGGTGGTGTAGGCCCACCCAGAGACCCCTCCTGATGGGTGGTCCCACATCTCTGCAGGGGAGTGAGGGGGATTCTGTGTGACCTCTGTGATTCAGGACAGGGCTCTGAAACCTTGGTGGCTCAGCTTGGGAAGGGTCTGGGATCTCAGCCTGAACTTGAGCCCGGTGGATGACCCTGTTTGTGCTGCTGGGGGTCTGTCTCCTTTGGAAGGGCTGAATGTTGGCAATGGCTGAATGGGGCCTTCTGGCCCACCTGGGTGAACGCCGCGACAGGGCTTGAGGATGGCCTTTTACCCCTCAATCCGCATAAAAGGCATCTTCCTACAACCTCCCTGAGGCTGCTCAGCAGCTCCACAAGTTAGTCAATGAGGGAGGCTGTGTGGGCTCCTGTGAGGGAACCTGTGAGGTTCTGTGACCCAGNCAGAGGAAGGGTGGGGGTCAGTGGGAGGCCAGGGGTCTTCAGGAGGGGGAATGGAGGGATGCACCCCAGCCTGAGCTCTTGGGCTTCCGGGAAGCAGGCTCTTCCTCCTCGCAGCTTCTGCCTTGGACCTGGGCAGCCTCCCCTGGCCCCATGCAAGCAAACAAAATTCTTTGGCTGTTTACAATTTTCCACCCTAGCAGCCAAGATCAGCAAGTGCCTCTGAGGTCCCCACCCATCCCTACTGTGCCCCCTACCTGCCCCCAGTGCTTTTAGTTCCTCAGGCTCAGGGTCCCAGTCTCATTCCCTCCCAGCCCTGTGTCCATACTGAAAAGTAGAACCAGGTCCCCCACCATCTTTCCAACATCTTGGGACTGTCCCTTGACCACCTGAGCCCTTTGCATTGTTTTACTCGCTCCCTGGAGCAGGAAGTGAGATCTGCAGGGGTGGGAGCTCAAGTTGTCCCTGTCCCCACAAGGTCTCCTTTCTGTTCCTCAGCCTCAGGTCCAAGTGTATGCCAGACCCTGGGCAGGGGCCTCATGGAGGCAGCACTCTAAGAGCAAGGTCATTGTCGGTGAGCTACTCTGGACTCTAGGAGTCTCTCTCTAAGGATTCTGGAATCAGGCAGCCTGATCCCAAGTCTTGACAGAATGGAACAAACTAGGAAGGTAGCTCTATGGCCACCTGCACCACTGCCCAAGGGCCACCTCAGCCTCCTGAACTCTACCCTTTGCCAGGATACCCATGGGCAAAGGTCTGCCTGGATTCTTGTCCTGATGCTGCTTGCTGCCTGTTAGTGGAAATACCTGGATGGTGGTGCCAAGTCCTACCACCTGCCTCTTCACCCCCATCACCAGCTGGAACTGTCCCCTGCCTGGACTCTGGGTGCTACGGCTAGGGTAGGACAGCCATCTGAGGAAGGCTAGAGCCAACCCTCCCAGTGCCCAGCCTGGGCCTAGTCAGGCCTTGGCTTCCCACTCACACCTGCTTTAGCCATCAAGGCTGGTGGCTCCAGCATCACAACCCTTCCCAGTTCTGGCCACGTGGGTACTAGGACATGCTACCCTGAGGAATTAGGCACTGGGTGGGGGTGAGATGGGGGATAGGAATGGGCCCAGGGAAGCCTGGCTGAGGGGCCTGACTTCCCTGACAATCTACTACCCACCCAGGGAAGATCTCTTGGGAGAAGATGTTGGGGCCCTTCCCCAACCCGCCCCCAGCCTAGTAGCCATGCTCCCAGGTACCCTGGCCCACCTTTTTGGAAAGAGCAGCTCTTCCCCTCCTTGCCTGTTCCCCTTCCCTTCTGAGGGCCATGTCAGTGCTGAGGTGGAGGGGCCGAGGGAGGGGCCGCCAGGATCCCCGGGCCTCTGGCTGTGGCCCTGCCCCCACCAGCTCCGCCCCTGCCCTCCGCCTCCTGCACATTCCTCCTGGGCTGAGGTCAGCCCCTCAGGGATGGGGCAGCCCCCCCCATCAGCCACATCACAGCTCTCCTCTCCCTCCTGTTTTCTACATTGCCCAGCAGAAGGGGGGAGGGGCGAGGCAGGGGCGGGTGGAGCCTCCCTCACCCCTCCTCCAGAGTGTAGGGGAGTGTGGGATGGGGTGCCAGGAATGCAGCCAAAGTAGACTAGGGTGGCACTCCATGCTTATTAACATGTATTAACATAAACACTACCTTCCCTTAATTGGTTCGGGTATAGCTGCCCAGCAGTGCAGGCTGCGGAGCTCTGGATGCTGGGGTGGGGGTGAACCTGCCTCAGGGATCAACCCCCTTAGTAGGCTGGAAGGGGCGGGGTTGAATCCTGACTGCCACTCGCCAGCTGTGTGTCCCTACGGAGACTGCGCCTCTGCTCACTTGCCCTGCGGTTGCAGCTGCCAGGCCAAGCAGGTCTGGCCTACAGTGGCAGAACGCAGGTGTGCGCTCCTGCTGCCACCTCAGCACTGGGGATCCTGGGCACCCAGGCCTCGAGGCAGACCCTTCACTGCTGCTTCTTTCAGCCCTCCTTCACTAGGGCCCCTTCTCGGTCTTGGCTCCTCTCCTGTCCCCACTCCCCCACCAACCCTCCTGCCACAGTCCCCAGCACAACGATGTCTCTGCCCTCCACCTGAACCTCCATCCCTCCCCACCCCTGAGGACTCCTCAGTCTTCTTCCTCCAAGTCTCCATCCCAGCCCTGGCAGGGCCCAAGCCCACATCCCTTCTCCCGGAGCCCCTATCTCAGGGAGATCTTTCTGCCTGGTTAACCTGAGAAGGTCCTGCCTCCTCCTCCTCCAGCAGCATGCAGCCCAACCCCTCCACCCCACCCCCAGGCTGTGTCCCTGTGGTCTTCCTAACACTCCTCCTCCCCTCTATAGTACCCTGCTCCCCACCGCAGAGAGTTCCCTGGAGCTTAGGGGTTCCTGCCTGTGCTCTGGGAGGCAGCAGCACTTTCTGTGCCAGGACTTTGCTTGGCCTATGCCCTCCAGGCTTTTAGGCCATCCTCATTACCACCTGCTGGGCTCTCCTTCATCACTCAGTATCCAACTCTCCGGTGTCATTTCCTTTGTGAAGCCCCAGATGCCTGTAGCACCCAGGTTCAAGCCTCTCTGCGGGGCTCTGGGTTCCCCAGGGGCTGTATTACTGGGGGCACCAGGACCCAGCAGAGGACAGACCCAGGGAGGTAGGAGATAGAATGCCTGAAGAAAGCCCTTACACCTTCCTGGACCTGCTGAGCCTATGGGGGAGGAGAAGGGGAGACTGATGGACAAGGGACACCTCAGGTCCCCCCTTGACCCTCTGCCAGCTCCATCAAGAAGCCTTGACGCCCTCTACCCACAATGAAGTCGGAAAGTAGAATCAACAAGAAGGGATATCAAACTGATTTTTCTCCTAAGTAAGATCACCTGTGGGGCTTATCTCCTGCAAGGGGAAAACCAAGACAGGAAGGAGAAAGGGATCCATAGTGTTGAGCCCTGCCCGCTTGGACAGTGTTATTAACCAAGGAGCTGAGTGGCCTGGTGAGTATGAACATACTCACTGTCACACACAGTTGCACATATAACCCAGCTAGCTCGACGCCCTCCTTGGATGTGTGATGGGGGCTGGCTGACCCTCTGGGTGTCCAGGAGAGGTAAGGGGAATGCATAGCCCCATGGCAGAGATGCAAGTCTCCAGGACCTCTTATAGGGCAATAGACACAAAGATTGGGTTCAGTTGTTTGGGAGTGAGCCTGAAGCCAGAACTCAGTCAAGAGAACCTACAGTGCCATCCCTGCCCTCTCCCTGACTCTTAGGGCAGCTAAGATCTGGCTGGCTAGGCCACAGGCCAGGTGGCTGGAGTCAGGGCTTGTGTTCTCTAGCATGGTGGCTGGCTTGGTTCTCTGGGTCTGGGATGGGGGCTGTGGACGGATGATTTGAGGGGCTCTGGGTGGGTAGGGAGTAGGAAGTTTTCCTGACATCAGGAGCTGTGGGGCTGCCCAGGAACGTGGTGAGGTGTTCTTCCAGGCCTTGACAGACCCTGCAGCCTCAGAGGTCCCAGATCTAATGCAGCCCCCTCCCCATTCTGCACCTGGCGTCTTGGCCTCCACCCACCTGTTGTGGGGGGCCTGGGCTTGAGCTGGGGAGTGGCTGCCGGCCTGGCTCTTCTCCACAGAGTCCCCTCAATCCTCCCTTCTAAGTGCTCTGGCTTTCAGAGCTTGTCTCTTTCTCTCTTCCCCAGCTGTTTCCCGACCCCGCAAATGGGTTAAAAATACCAAGGCTGCCACCACATCAGTAGCCTGAGCAACTATTTGGAGTGGGGTGGGCCCTCTGGAAGATGCATCAGCTTCATAGATGTCTCCACCGGCTGGAGACAGCCCACTTCATACTAGGACCCATGTCTGGAAGCAGGAGCCTGGGTCTCTTCCCTAGATCTGCCTGTCTAAAGGTCCCAGGCCTCTTAGCTGCAGCTGCCCATGGGAGGAGCCAGAAAGATACCCCTTCTTAAGCTGGGTGTGCTCTGGGGTATACAGGGCCAGGGAGCAATGAATCTCCAGCTGCCCTGACCCAGTTGCTCCCAGGCATGAGGGAGCCTAAGGTTCAGCCCTGGAAACCTCCAGGCAGTAGGGGATCCCCAGGAGTCAATCTCAGGGAGTCCTTCCCGTTAGGGTGCAAGACACCTGGGATGCGCCATCCCCCTTCCCCGGCCTCCCCCAGCTGCCCCCCATGGCTGGGAATTTCCCAACTGTCAAAGACAAGGAAGAATTGAAAGGCCGCCCCCGCCAATGCTGGGACAATGGAGCCTTATGCCCTCCAAATCAGAGCAGGGGTAGGAAGGCCAACGGCAGGTGGGGGCCTAGCTGTCTGCACCCAGAGAAACTTCGCTTGCCAGGACCCCACCCAGACCCACGGCAAGCTGGGTACAAGGGGATCCTGGCCAGAATCCTACAGGGCCCACCCAGGGAGAGAGGCACTGGGTGCATCTGGCAGACAATGCCGGCCCCTCAATGGTTCCTCTGTTCAGGGTTCCCCTCAGGAGGGAAGGAAGGAACCGTCTCCGGCGCGGCTTCCTGCTGGGCAGGCATCGCCGCACCGGAGCTCCCGCCCCGCCCGCATATCTGGGGCTCAGCGGGGTCCAGGCCTGGAAGGAAGGCAGGGATCCTGGGTTGGGCGCGGGATCCTGTTG
The DNA here is from genome assembly GCF_008692635.1 of Crocuta crocuta. Lineage (NCBI taxonomy): Eukaryota > Metazoa > Chordata > Mammalia > Carnivora > Hyaenidae > Crocuta > Crocuta crocuta. Next base: position 7,170,088 of record NW_027532172.1, on the reverse strand, counting down.
TCAGCCGGCCCTCAGCCCTCAGCCTCGGAGGCAGCGGTCGCAGGAAAAGGCCGGAGGAACTGGGGCAGGAACTGAGGCTGGGGGGCGTTGATCTTCCGATCCGGCGGCCGCAGCCTCTCATCTCTTGCCAGCACTCAGGACCTTGAGGCCGTGCGGGGACTGGCAGGTGTGCGGAGGCGGNTGACGTCAGCCTCCGTGACGAGCCTGGCGGGCCCGGGCATGGACTACGGCGCCCCCTGGCGGCTGCGGAGAAGCCCGCCGCCGAGCCCCGCCCCGTCCTTAGACTCCGCAGCCTGCTGCCCAGCGCCCCCGCGCGCGGAACAAAGTCCAGGCGCCTCACCTGGCGCTCAGAGCTCACACAACGGTCACCCCTCCCTCCGCCCGCGCCGCCTTATCACCTGCCCTTGTCTTCTCCAGCGACGTGCGTGCACTTCCCATGCCTCATAGAAGCCTCCGTATTTTTAGGGCCCTAGCCCACCGCTACCGACACACGGACACATGGAGTGTAGTCACCTGCCTATCCCTCTCCCCCTAGGTTTGGAGTGGGACCAAGGGAGCAGAGACCTTTCTGAACATGTATCAGGCAGCCTACTGTCCCCGACTTTCTGTTTAGTCAACCCTGGGAAGCCCAACCCTGAGCAGGGATCCCGGCAAACACCTCAGGCTGGGAGAAGGAAGGGGCTGCTCCGCAACTCATGGTCTCCGAGCCTTGGGCCTGGGAGGTCAGAAGTCACATTTTCCTTCTGCACCACTCACTGGACACCTCTCTTGCTCCCAATATAGAAGAATCCCTTAGAGGAGCAGCTCCTGAAGAAATCCACTCTGCTGCTCAAGGAAGGCTTGAAGACTGCTGCAAACCCAAGGCGTGCAGGGGCTGGGAGGAGAGGAGGGTGAGTTACAGGCCCCAGTAGGTGAAATGACTAGAGTGGGAACACTGAGGTGCTGAGTACTGGGCCTGAGGATGACGTGGAGGGCAGAGCACCTGGGGCCCTGCCACAAATGAGGATTCAGGTTCAGGTCACTAACACCTCGGCACAGCTTAGTCTGGGTCTCTGGCCCTGGGACAGAAGAGTACTGAGCAGTACTTGGTATTTTTTCTTTCTACATTTTATTATTTCAAACCAGGTGAACAATTCCATAAAACATGTGAAAAAAGCAAGGAAGTGTTCAACGCTGAAGGACCCGGGCCTGGGGCAAGGGCACGAGGGGCATGGCCCTCAGCAGGCAGCGGCGGTTCCTAGGTTAGCGCTAAGGAGCTACATTTAGGTTAATGGAGCCAGGGCCCAGGGCCACTGGGACGGGGCCCTCAGTGATGTTGGCAGTTGTCTGGAACAGCCCTTGGAACCCAGTTCTGTGGAGGGCAGGGCAGGGCAGGTGTGCCACCCGCATGGGGTGGGGGAGGGGCAGCCAGCAGAGGGATGGGTGTAAACACGCAGACACACTCAAGGCACAGAATCACTGGAAGGGGGCTGGGTGGGCGCTGGTCAGGATTTGACAGTTTTAAATAGTTTTCTCTAAAAAGTTTTCTAGGTTTGCAGTTTTATCTTTTTTTTTTTTCCTTTACTTTCATTTTTTTTAAAAAGCTACGAGAATGAGCAGGTGGACTGTAGTCTCCAGGAATGGTGGTGTCTCACGCTTCTTGTGCTTTTTCCTTTGGGGCCTCCGAGCGGCTGGAGGGGTGGGATGGGCAGGAGGCTCCCTGTAAACATTTGGACTTGGGCTGGGTCAGGGGCTGGTGTTGAGCGAAGCCAGGGGTCTCAGGCTGGAGAAGTGAGTGCCCCTCCAGACACAGGCCTTGGGAGACTCAGCATTGTGCTCCCCTGCCCCATCACAGAACAAGACAATGGTTAACACCAGAAAAGATGCCCAGGAAAGGGGTACCGCGGCCGTTCCCGGCACCTAGGACAAGGGCCGGCTTCAAATAGGGGGGCCTGTGGCGGTTCCTCCCCCCTCACCACCCCCTGAGTCTCCAGAACTGAGGGAGGGAATAGGAGAGCCAAGAATAGAGACAGGAAAGGGGGGGGAAAGCAGCCGGGGAGAGGAGGGGAGCGGGCAGGCAGGGAGCGTGGTCCTCTTGCCCCCATCTTCCTCAGGAGCTGGGGGGAGCAGAGTCGGCGGTGGCCCTGGAGGTGGGGGACAGTCAGGGCATGGGTCGGGAGGTAGCCAGGGTGTGCCTCTCCTCCCACTTCCCTAGACAATGACCCTCTCTTTTTTCTCATCCACCTGTTACCAGGGACACAGTAGCTGCCCAGGAGCCAGTGTCTGTTGCTGGGTTATGTGAGGGAGGGGAGTCTGTAGCACTGGCAGAGTCCTCCCCATCTGCCCCAGGGCCAGTGGGGTCAGCGTCAGCCCAGGACCCTCAGATAGGTCTGAAGGAAAGACTACAGAGCTGAGTGCAGAGCTGGTCACACCGAGTGGCAGGTGGCTGGGGCCTCTGTCATTCATCTAGCCTCCTTCAGGTCAGGCCAGTGGCTTGGTAGGTGACTAAGTTTTCTCAAGGGAGGTCAAGACAGCCCTCTAGTTCTCTCCTGGCACATGGCCAGGTGTTTCTGCTGTCTGGACCACTGGCCAGCCTACCTGTGTGCCCTGAACTCAGTAGATCACCTGACCTGCCAACCTGTGCTCCCAGACAACCCCTCCCCACCTGGACCCAGGCCCTCCCCAGCCCCAACCCTGTCCCTTCTCTGGGCTCAGTGGCTCCACTTTGTTCCACCCCAGCTCCCTGCCAGCCTACCCATGCCGCCACCACCCCCGCTCACCATCCTGCCAGGCCCCGCCCCCTCAGAAGAGGCCGCAGTCCTTCAGGTTGTTCTTGATGATGACGTCGGTGACGGCATCAAACACAAACTGCACGTTCTTGGTGTCGGTGGCGCACGTGAAGTGCGTGTAGATCTCCTTGGTGTCCTTGCGCTTGTTCAGGTCCTCAAACTTACTCTGAATGTAGCTGGCTGCCTCGTCGTACTTGTTGGCCCCTGTGGGAGACAAAACGGTGAGGACTTGTGTCACCTGTCCAGCAGGCAGGCCTGTCCCATGTGAACGACAAGGTCCTATGCATGTGAATAGACAAGCATATACCATATGCACACATGTGCAAAGGGTGACGGTGTGTGTGAGTGTACATGCACATCTGAGTGTGTAAAGAGCGGCTCCTGATTGTGCACATGTAAGGGTTACATGCCCTGTGTGCAGATATAAGTATGTAGGCCTAAGTGAGGCACCAGCTCCTGCATGAGTGTCCCGCAGTTACCCTTCTGTCCAGCGGGGGGCGCCTGTGCACCACCTGGTCACCACCAGCTCCTCCCCAGAGGCCCAGTCCCCACACCTGTGTACTCAGGGAAGCAGATGGTCAGGGGGCTGTGTGTGATCTTCTCCTCAAACAGGTCCTTCTTGTTGAGGAAGAGGATGATGGACGTGTCTGTGAACCACTTGTTGTTGCAGATACTGTCAAACAGCTTCATGCTCTCGTGCATGCGGTTCTGGGGGCAGGACAGCGCGGTCAGCACCCGCCACTGCTCCCCACCCCCGTGCCCCCCTCAGCGGCCTCTTGGCCTCTCACCATCTCCTCGTCCTCAGCTAGCACCAGGTCATAGGCGCTCAAGGCTACGCAGAAGATGATGGCTGTGACACCCTCAAAGCAGTGGATCCACTTCTTCCGCTCAGACCGCTGACCGCCCACATCAAACATCCTGCAGACATAGGGTCGCCTTAGCTCCAGAAAAGACAGTTCCGAGAGAGGGTCCCCATTTCACAAGTCGGCTGAGGACAGAGGCCTGCTTAGAGCAGGGCAGCTGTCTTCACGGAATCATCCACACTCGTCCACCTTACTTGAGGTTCTGGGTCAGAGCGTGTCTGCACAGGTGGGGTGAGGGCCAGTGAGCAGGGCAGGCTATAGCCACATGGGGCAAGGGCAGCAGAAGATGTGAGCCGCTGGCAACCATACAGCCATGAGAAACCTCAGAGCGGGGCTGGGAAGTCCTGGACCAGCCCCTCCCTCCCAACACAACCATCAGCAGGCCTTAGAGTGGGGGTCCCTTCGTCTGTTGCCCCAAACGCTAGCAAGTCCTGCTCTTCCACCCTGCCCACATGCTGGCTCACTTGAAATGAAGGTCCTTGAAAGTGAAGTGCGTCTCCACAATGCCCGTGGTCTTCACACGGGTCCGCAGCACATCCTGCTGTGTGGGGATGTAGTCACTCTGTGCAATGCGCTCCAGGTCATTCAGGTAGCTAGACGTGGGGGCAAGCAGGTCAGTGGGGGCCAGCATGAGACCTCCTTACCTGGACCCTGGGCCAGCTGACCCAGGCCCCTATTCCCCCCATCCCCTCATTTCTCAAAGCACTTGCCTCTTCAGCCCTTGCCTTCATGACATTCACTGCTCAAATGAGAAAACCTGGACCAGAAGCCCTTGGCTCCGGCCTGTGTAATGGGCCCAGAGAAGTGTGGCTCTGTGACTGGCCAGCCAAGCCCCAGCACCCAGATCTGAGCTAGGCCTGCCTCAGACAGGATCCAGGCTGGTGGAGCTGCAAACTAAAAAGGGGGGTGTGTGCAAACTAGTCCTCCAGTGAGGGGTTCAGGATGCTAAGCGGCACAATGATGGCACCCACTACAGAGCAGCATGGCATGTCCCTCAATGCAGGGTTGGACACGTTGGGGCCTGTCAGGCGCAATAGGCTCTTTGCCCATCGTCCAAAAAAATTTGGACTCTTCAGGGGAGAGCATGGACACCTGTTTGGCAGGGGTCCCAGGAGCTCCTCATTACCAGCTCCCTTGATTAGTATCAACACTGGTCCTGCCAGGCCCTGGGACCAGCTCTGTCTGCCTCAATATCCTTGCTGTGCCCTGGGGACTGGGTCCAGGCCTCTGAGCCGCTGCCCAGTGCCAATGCCTCACTTCAGTCATGGCGCAGGGCTGCTGGGGCCAGCGGGAAATGACCTCAGAGACGCAGGGACAGAACACAAAAACAGGAAGGACCGCGAGGGCCCATGACGCATGTGCTGTGACCTGCTTACGGCACCCCGCCACCTACTGAGAACCTCCTGCCCAGAAGCCTCCTGGTGGCTTCCACGCCAGCCTCTCCCTTCTCCCCAACAGAGTTCACCCCAGGGACCCGCTGCCCCACGGCAGCCTTGAAAGATTGCTGTGAAGAGGGGTGGGGGTACTCCTATTCCCTGTAGTGTTCTAACCTACTCCCCACCCCTAGGTGATCTGGTCAGGCATAAACCCTGCCTGGGGAGAATGGCATCTGTATCACTGCTGGATCCCCACGCCCAGAACAGTGCTGGGCACACAGTGGGTGCTTAACGTCCAGGGAATGAAGAACAGCATGATGAAGGAATGGGGAGTAGCCTGGAAGGTGACTCCATACCTATCCTCCTTGAATACCCTGGACACTGATGTGGTAACGGTTGATAGGACCCATCCCTGCCTGCCTCTAGGATCCATAAGATCGGCTGGTGCTGAGCCTCTGTGGCCTCTGAGAGAGGCATCGCTGAGGTCTGGAGGCCCCCACTATGTTTGGCTGTGATTCTGCCACTCCTCTGGGGGGCACCCACAAGGGCATTCAGGCCACTGCAAGGAGAGGGAAGTGCTCCATTTGACTGGGGCAGTGCTCAGGGCTCAGGGCCAGGCAGAGCCCGCCTATCCACCCTCGCCCTGGTCCAGGCCCTCTCTGAGCGGGCTCAGGACTAGAAGGGCAGCGCAGTGGGAGAGAAAGGTGTGGCAAACGGGCTAGCTGCCGCAGAGGTGGGAGAGGTGAGGTAGGAGCACAGGGGCGGCTGCCTACTTGGCACAGTCTGAAATGCCTGGGAACGTCTCCCACAGCCATTAGCACTAGCCACCAACCTGTCCTGTTCTCCATGGGTGCTCAGGGCCCTGCACCAGGGCATATGGTAGGTAGTTCAGGGAACCACGAGTTCAGAGAATGACCCTGTAGGCTGCACCTCTGGGACTCCCAGAAACCCCTGTGATTCCCCAGCAGAGTCTTGGGCTCTAACATACATACATATCTCTCACCTCTTCTCTTCCCCTTGTGTCTTCCTCTCCAGCCAGTCTGACCATTTTCTGTGAGCTCAGGCACAGCCAGCACTACTCCTTTCCAGGCCTGTGCACACGTGCCCCTGCCTAGCAGCTTTTCCTGTCCCTCTTCTGCCTATCTCTTATTCAGAACTCAGCTGAGGCAGTCCCTCCTCTGGACCTGCCCCCACTGCCACCACAGCACTGACACTGTAGGTGGTCACTGCTTGGGGATGTGTCTACTCCATCATTGCTGGGTCCCTCAAGCTTTGCACAGGGCCTGGCACAGGAGGCAGCAAATGTTCTTTAGAATGACTGCGTACAGGGGCGCCTGGGTGGCTCAGTCAGTTAAGCGTCTGACTCTCGATTTCGGCTCAGGTCATGACCTCATGGTTCATGAGTTCAGGTCCTGCATTGGGCTCCACACTGACAGTAGGGAAGCTTGCTTGGGATTCTCTCTCTCCCTCTCCCTCTGCCCCTCCCCTGCTCGTGCTTGTTCCCTCTAAACAAACAAACAAACAAACTTAAATTTTCTTTTTAAATAGAATGATTGTGTCTAAGGACAGATTAGACTCAATTGGCCTGGAGGGACAGCAGCCCCACCGGTCCTTCCTCCTGGCTTTCAATACCACGCCCCTCGCCTCAAAGCAAAAATCACCAAGGCCTTGGTTGACAGTCATCAGCTTCATAAGCAGAGACAGGCAGTGTCTTTCAGAAAATGCTCAGGCCCTCTGCTCCAGCCTGTGGTCCAGAGCCCCCCGCACCCCACCCAGCCCCATGGAGTACTCACTAGGCAGCAGAGTCATTGAGCTGGTACTCCCGAGAGCGGCCAAAGCAAGCCTGCACTCCGTGGTCAGCCCAGAGCCTCCGGATGACACCGGACAGATCCTCAGGAAGCACGCCTTGCTCCTCAGCAGTGCAGGACAGTGCAAACAGCTGCCTGGCATCATCCTGGGCACGGTGGTGAGGCGTCAGCCAGTCACAGGAGTTCCCCCCCACCCCGCCTGTCAGGGGTCTCCAGAATGGGGGCCCAGGCTGGGGTATTTCTAGGTTCCCCAGGACAAGGCTGGCCCTGAAGCCTTTAGGGAAGCAGGCAGGGTTTGAGGGGAGGACATACCGCTCGGGAGGGGTCGGCAAAGTCAATCTGCAGATTGCCCATGGCTTTGACAATGGCCATGATGGACTGGATGGTGTTGCTGTAGACAACCGCCCGGTACTGCCGGCACTCCTCCTCGGAATAGCCATCCTCGTGGATGATCCTGGCAGCCAGGGATCAGGAGTTAGGGCCCGCAGGGCACAAGGACCACACATGGCCCCCTGGCGCTGCTGGGGCCTGCAGGGCCCTGCTACAGAGAGAAGGAAACTTCCCTCGACTCCCTGGGACCTGAGGATGGGTGACTGCCTCTGACAAGGTCCTGGGCTTGGCTAAGACTGGCTGGGCCATTACTTGGGTTGGGGGCGGGTGGTGGTGGGGGAGACAGACCCAGAGAAAGAGGAGGGGAAATCAGGGTTTGGTGGCTGTCTCCTGCACACAGCACTTACTTCATCTGCTTGACAATGGTGCTCTTCCCTGACTCTCCAGCACCTGGAACAGAGGGCACAGGCTGTCAGGGAGCAGCCCCAGTGGGGCTACATGGACAAGGGACTAGTGGCCTAGCCACTGGCAGTCCCAGAGTCAGAACCCACCCTCCCCCATCAACCACACAGGGAGATGGAAGCAGGTGGCCCTGGTGGGCAGCCAAGCAACCAAGGGTGCAGCTGGCAGGGCCACAGTGGTCAAGACCCCGGGCCTTTGTTTCCCCCAAGCTTCACTGCCCACCATGTCACCCCCACCACAGCAGAATGAGCTCAGGGGCTTTGGTCGGAGGCAAGCCCTCAGGAGTCCCTGTCATTCTCCCGTGTTCAGGCTTGCCAACATGGCACCCGGTACAGGGGGCAGGAAGGAGCCCTGCACGCTCTAGCAGGGGAGCGGTCCCTCTTCTCCCCACACTCGGAGCCACCAAGGGGCCTGGGCTAGGGCGCAGTGCCATAGTCCTACCTCCTAGGCACGGCCCAAGTCTACCCCGAGCAGACGGAGACCAGGACTTGAGAGATGCACAGCACGACTGACAGACAAACACACACACACACACACACACACACACACACACACACCTTTGGACTGACTGACTCAAGATGCTTCCAAGCCTGGCAGAGGCCCATTCTGTATTCTCCTTGGCCAATACTGAGGGATTTGCTGGGACTCTCTCCCACGTCTGTCACAGCAGCCCCACAAACATACTACTTCTGCTCCCATTTTACAGACAAGGACACTGAGGCTCACAAAGGTAGTGTTGGCCCCAGATTGTGCAGCCAGGGGGCGGCCTGGGTGGCTCAGTCAGTTAAGCATCTGACTTCGGCTTAGGTCATGATCTCACGGTTTGTAGGTTTGAGCCCCACATCGGGCTCTCTGCTGTCAGCGCAGAGCCCACTTTAGATCCTCTGTCTCCCTCTCCTTCTGCCCCTCCCCTGCTTGTATTCTCTCTCAAAAATAAACAAACATTAAACAAAACAAAACGAAAAAAGATTGTGCAGCCAGGATTCAGATGGGCAAGGAGACACACAGGACCAAGATTACCCGGCCTGCCCAGCTTTTCTCAAATGTGGCTCAGACGCTGCAAGAGGCCCTGGAGGGGTGTTTTTGAAAAGGAAAAAAAAAAAAAAAGCAGATTTCCAGGTCCCATCCTAGATGCACAAACCCAGAGCCAGATCTAGAGGGGTGCAGTCCAGAAACCTGCATTCCCCAAGGAGTCTGTGGGAAGTGTGAAGACCAGGAGGGCTACCCTACCTCCCTGGCCAGGGGGTGGTGGGAGTGGGAGCAGGACCTCAGTCCTCCTTTCACCCTCCTTTTTTTTTTTTTTAATAAAGGGTTTTTTTTTTTTAATGCTTATTTATTTATTTTGAGAGAGAGAGAGCGCATGTGGGAGGGGCAGAGAGAGAGGGAGAGACAGAATCCCAAGCAGGCTCCAAGCTGTCAGTGCAGAGCCCCACAAGAGGCTCAATCTCAGGAACGCTAAGATCATGACCTGAACCAAATTAAGAGTCAGACACTTAACCGACTGAGCCACCCAGGTGCCCCTCCTTTCACTGCCCTAAACTGCAAGCAGAACACACCTCAGTTGGACCCACTTTCCCTCCCAGCTCTTAAACAGACTGTTCCCTCTGCTCCTTCACTCCCATCACTGGCAGCCACACCTGCACCTGCCAGGCCCTGCCTCTTGCCAAAGCCAGGCATTTTCTCATGCAGTTTTCTTTGCTGGGCATACATGTGCCATGCCCTATTGACATGTGTCCCAACCCTCTTGATCAATGTGGCAGGTCTGTCCCTCTGAGCAGCTCAGGAGAGTGGATGGCGGGGTCTGTGGGGAGGTCACACTTGGGGACTCTGGCTCCCATATCCTTCAGGGTAGGTCAAGACAACCTCAGAGGAGGGGTGCCTGGGTGGCTCAGTCAGGTGAACATCTGACTTCAACTCAGGTCATGATCTCACAGTCCATGGGTTCGAGCCCCGTGTTGGGCTTTGTGCTGACAGCTCAGAGCCTAGAGCCTGCTTCGGATTCTGTGTCTTCCTCTCTCTCTGCCCCTCCCCCACTCGTGCTCTATCAAAAATAAAAAACAAACATTAAAAAAAGGGGGGAGTGCCTGGGTGGCTCAGTCGGTTAAGCAACCGACTTCAGCTCATGTCATGATCTCACAGTTCATGGGTTTAAGTCCTGCATCGGGTTCTGTGCTGACAGCTCAGAGCCTGGAGCCTATTTCAGATTCTGTGTCTCCCTCTCTCTCTGTCCCTCCCCCACTCGTGCTCTGTTGTCTCAAAATTAAATAAAACCAAAAAAAAAAAAAAAAAAAAGGGGTGCCTGGGTGGCTCAGTTGGTTAAGCGACCAACTTCAGCTCAGGTCATGATCTCACGGTTCATGGGTTTGGGCCCTGCACTGGGCTCTGTGCTGTCAGCTAGCTCAAAGTCTGGAGCCTGTCTTAGGATTCTGTCTCCTTCTCTCTCTGACCCTCCCCTGCTCATGCTGTCTCGGTCTCTCTCTCAAAAACAAATTTAAAAAAACATTAAAAAAATTTTTTTTTTAAAGACAACCTCAGAGGATAAAGGGGCAAACATACAAACTCACAAGAGCAGTAATAATGTCAGCAATAATCATCATGGCAAAGCCATGAAGAGTACTCTCTATGCATCAGATGCTATTCTATGCCTACCATGGCAACTAAGGAATTTAATCTCACAGCAATCCCACCTGACAAACCGGGAAACCTGAGAGTGAGGTTACTGCCCATGGTCTCAATCCCCTCTATGGGTGGCCCACCTTGCCAGCCACGTGGTGCCTCCTAGAGCTGCCCTAAAAGCCCTGTACTGCAGCTGGGCCACACTGTCCTCAGGTCGCAGCTGCAGCCATCAATGGGTTCATTCCCTGCCTTCCTAGGCGGACACTGGTCTGAGTCTCTACAGTGCCCTCCCCTGTCCCTACCAAGGTCCCTGCCCACCTCCATCTACTCTACCTCTCACCCAAGATCCACATTTTACCAGGAGAAATTGAGGCACCGCTGTGACCCTCACAGAGGCAGGCCTGGTATGTGCACAACGCAGTGGCCTCCCTGAGAAGAAGGGTCTGGGCTCTGCTCACAAATGCTTCAGCTGCCGGGTATCACTGGGCTTCTGACTGTCCCAGGGCTCCTTCCCAGGATGGGTGAGTGAGTAATGGGCAGGAGGGCACAGCTGTGCACGCCCTGGGCAGGCTCGGGGGTGGCTCTGAAGCAGGAGCCCCTCTATCAGTTCAGCGCCTGGGCAGTAGAAGCACCAGTTCCAGCGCATACCCCTGGACGTGGGCTTGGTCACATGGCAGTAGCCCTGCTTTGTTGGGCTGTGCATGGCAGAGGAGCAGCCAGGAACCCCCCACACTGACACTCCACACCTGCTGGTGGAAGGACGGGGAGAGGGCCTAGGGAGGCCCAAGAGAGCCCGGTCACGGAGGCCGATCCTCCAGGACCCAAGCATCTAAGAGCAGGCAGGGTAGCACGGGACTGGCTGACCACAGGGGTCAGGTGACCTCCTGGCCATCCTGCCCACCCAGGCACTTGCTCCCACAGAGCAGGAGGCCGGCAGCACATCCTGGGGCAGAGGGAGGCTCAGGAACCAGGGGTCTCAGCCAGGATTGGGGGCGCAGAAGCCAAGGATGTGAAGTGATGGGTCAGATCAATCATGCCAGCCCCAGCCAGGCAAACTGAGACTCAGAGTGGGCAACTGCCCAGGGCACATGAGACCTGAGGCATTGGTGAGGGTTTTGTCTCTTATGTGAGTTTGGGAGCATGTCCACTTGAGGTACCCATTTCCCTGTCTGGCCTTTTGACCTCTCCGAGTAAAGTGGTATGGCATCCTGTGACCCTGCCCAGGAACAGGGATGACAGCACAAACTAGCTTTGCATCTGATTTTCCTAGCAGCAGTAGACCTGGCAGACACAGCGATGGGCAGTACCTGGGTGACCAGGCTAGAGCCAGGACACTTGCTTCCTGCCCCAGCCAACTGAGGGTCCATTTCCCTGTCCCCTGTGAGCCTCAGCCTCCCTTCCTGTCACGTTCTGAGGGTGCCCCCATTTGACAGGTGGATAAACCAGAATCATGGAGCCCCCAACCCTGGACTCAGGGTGGTCCCTTTGTTCTCCCAGCAGCTGTGACTCAAGCAGGAAGGAGTGAGTGGCAGGACAAGGGTGTGGCACTGGTGGCTGGGCAGGAAGCAGGGGGAAACACAGGGACAGAAGGAGAGGCATGGCCCAGGCGCAGCGACAACAAGCAAACCAGGAGGCAGGGGCAGAGGCGGGTGGGATGGAGGAACAGGTGGGGCCAGGTGCCCCGGGAGCTGTGGGGCCCCACCCTACTCTCTACCCCCTCGCTCAGGGCCCTTTTCCATCAGGGCTTGACAGTGCTCCCCTGTCAGAGAAGCTAGTACTGGGCTTGGAGTTTGCTTGTACTCTGCTGGTCCACGGTGCCCAGTTCCTCCCACCCAGCCCTGCACCCTCCCTTCAGAGAAGGAGGCTTCACTAGCTGGTTCCGGACTGAAGGTGGCAGGAGTCTCCTGCCCACAGAGGACCCCGCTAGGCACTACTTCTCCAGCTGGGTGAGATCAGAGGGACCCACGGAGGCTCTCTAGGATGGCTTCAGTGTTCCCATCGGGCCACACCTCTTTCCACCAAGAAGAAACTTCTGCAGCCTTTGTCCCAGGGCGCAGCTGCTGGGCCCCCAGCAGGCAGGCAGTAATTGCCATGATGTGCTGGCGACAGCAGCTGCTCTGCGTTAGAACATCTGCTTCCACTCTGGGAGCGCTGGGCCCCAACAGAGGAGGGAACAGATGGGGGAAGGGAGACAGCACAGCTCCACCTGCCGAACAAGGCCAGCAGGGCCACTGCAGCAGCAGAGATGGGGCCACTCGTCCTGCCACCTGCTGACTTCCAGCCCCAGCTTCAGGTCACTGCTCTAGGTCAATCTTGGACCTCTATGTCTCAGACAAGACTTTGTCTTGCTGGGAGGCCCTGAATGCCACTGTCCCCTCTGGCCTCAGTTTCCCTTCCGTAGATGCTGCCAAGTCTCGAGTGGCCAGCTGACCCACTGCTCACTGTCAGACCCTCTCTGAGGGAGGTCCAGACCTACCATAGCCCTGGTGCCCACTCTGATCCTTCCTGATGTTCTCAAGAGCCTCATCCCCTTCCTGCCCTTGCTCTGGCACCTTATCTGTGAAACAGGACACCACCATTATCTCCTCCAAGAGGGAGGGGAGGATTAAACACAAAGTTCTTCTCATAGTGCCCAGCACACGGTGAACATTCAGATAAAAGTTGTCACTATGTTTCTACTCTAGGGAAGATCACAGATGTTCCCAAACCTTTCATTTCCTGCAGCCTACAATGACCGTACTGCATAGGTCACTGCAACCACAACCTACAGAGTGGCCTTCCGTGGCCATCTCATCGGGAGGAGAGTTCCTGAGGCTTTCAGACAAGGCGCAGCGGAGGGCAATGACCAGTGGCTAACAGGCTGGCTCAACACTGGCGGTTCCTGCTGGGACTTGTGTACTATGGGACAGCAGTCAGAGCCACTCAGTTCTTTTCGGGCTTCTGGCTCTGAGTTTGTCACTTCCCTTCCATGAGCCAGTACTCCTACATAGTTGGGGCCTCCTTCCTGTCCCGGAGCCTTGCCGCAGACACTGCTCACTGACTCCATGCGCTCAGAAGGCCGGACAGAGGCTCCTGCACTGGTGGGCTCCCCTGGAACACATGGGCTTAGGGAGAGCAGCCAGCTGACGTGGCAGCCCGCGGGCAGAGATTCTCATAAGCAGCAGGGCTGGGACCACAGGGTAGACTTGGGCTGCAGCCCAGCTCAAACCCACAGTACCAGGCCCGCCCCCACTGCCACCCCCCAGCCTGCCCCAGTGGGGCACAGTGGGAAGGTGGGGGTGAACCTTGGGAAGCCTACCCCAAAGGCAGCCTGGGCACCACTTCCCACTCTTATCCCTGGAAGGTGCCACGTCTCGTCTCTGGCCCCAGCCGGTGGTTCCAGGCCCTTTAGCTCTGGCCCCTCCCCTGCAGCCTCAGGGGCCCATGTCCCGCCACCACCAGGGGGAGCCCGGCAGCCAGAGATGGTGGAGGAGGTGGGGGCTGGGCAGTACTGGGGAGTATTTGCTTCTGAAAAGCAGCCTAGGCTAGGGGCAGCTGGGGGAGGTGCCTGTACCTTCACGCAACACCCTCTCCTGGACCTGGGAGGCCCACAGCCTGCAGAGACCCTGCACACAGGGGAACAATGGGAATGGGAGAAAGGAGAGGGGCCACCAGACAAAGGCCCTCCAAGCCCCGCCCCTGGCGTTTCTTCCTTCCTCCAGGNGGGCGCCGCGGGGGAGGGGGGGGACAGGGACGTGGGTCTTGGATGGGGCCTGTGACACCCCCACCCACAAGTGAGCCTTGCCTCCCCCAGGTGCCCTAACAAACCTGGAACCTTCCTCTCTCCAGTCTGCCACTTGGGCAGCCACCAGTGGCTTCCAGGGGCTCATGATGCCCACCAGGGAAACACTAACAACCAGGGCCTGGCCTGCTACTGCCAAGTTAGAGCTTTCCGTGTAAGGGTGAGAGGACTCTCCACCTGCCAGACATGGAAAGGACTTTCTGGGACAGAACTGTGTGCCCTGAAGTGGGGCTCTGCCCACTGGACAGAGGGAAACTGAGGCACTGGGTAAGGAAGGCCAGTTGGAGGAGAGAAGGCCCTGAGACCTGATCATTGTCGGCCCTCAGGCTACAGGTCTCCCCCTACACAGGAGCCAGGAGACGCTGGACAGGGCCCAGGCCTTTTGACACACTCCTCCTTCTTGGATGTTTCTTCATTTAAGGAATCTCTTTGCTGTTTTCAAAGAATCTGAATAATCCTCGCATCTCTTCTGATTCATTGTGATAGGCTCTGGGTGAGATACCCAACCCCCAGGCCTCAGTGTTCCCATCAATGAAATGTACTCCTCAAGGGAGTGTGCCAAACTCAAGGCCTGCCCTGAACCAGCCTTCCTTGAATCCTCACACTCACCCCAAATTGCCCCAGGGCCCAGCCCAAGCATACAGCGTATCTCTGAACCCATAAGCCACGGGACCATGTTGAGAATCATGACATTACAGGTCCCAGCACTAGGCACAGAGGGAAGAGGTCACACAGGGAAGAAAGTTCGGAAGTGTGCTTTCTGGGACCCAAGGTCTCAAGTGGCCATGAAGCAGCTGCTTTCACTGTCCTAAGTCTCTCTCAGGCTCCTCAGCCCCCTAGGGCTTGGCCTGATAACACAGAGCAGAACCTCAAGGAAACGCTGTGGGGGAAGGCAAGGCCATAAAACTCAGATTCAGAGGCTAAGAAGCATGAGGACCAGCCTCCTCACCTATCATGCTGTGCCAGCCCACACCACGGACACATTCAGCAGCCACACAGCACCGCAGGCAGCCCACCATGGCCTCTGCTCTTAGTGGAAGCCCCCTGCAGGAAAGCTCTTCCCTTCTCATCCGGACAACTCCTGGGCTCAGGGGCCCCCACCCTGGACAGCCTCTGACCCTTCCTCAGGCCTAGTCTCCATCCTCCTGAGCCTGTGGGTTACGAGAGGAACAAGCACAATGTTAGGAGGACAGTGAAGTACTCAGTGGCCTAATCTTTCTATGAGAGAACATGGGCTGGGAGGGAAGATGGGCGGCTGCACTGTGATGAAGTTACCCATGGCTACACAGCAGACTTCGGGCTTTGAACAGGAAAAAAATTCATGAAAAGACTCTTGGGTCCCCAACCTCTAGGGCAGACAGCTCCCTTTCAATCTCCTAAAAGAGGAACTGAGGCCCTCCAGAGAGAGGTCCCCAAGCATAAGCAGAAAACACGTGGACCCACAGCATCTGCCTTTCATCCTGACTGACCAATTCTTCCCAGTTGGGCACAGACTCCTGACGGACAAAGGTAGTTATGGACCGGTGCTCAATCACTATCTGATCACACCTTGGTGTCTCTACTTGCTGGGTAAGTCATATAATATCTCTCAGCCTCAGTTTCCCCATCAGTGAAATGGATATAATGCCAGTCTCAGCTTCACAGGGTTAAATACGATGAGACCATGAGGAGTCCAGCCCTACATATTAGTCATGGCTGCTGTTATCATGGAAGGGAAACTGAGGCCCAGTGATGGTACCTGCAGGTCCAATGGGTAGTAGTAACAGAGGGGAATCCTTAGGCTGGACCCTATGTCCACTCCCAGGCAGGGGAAACCCAGAGTGAGCTAATCCCAGGGCTGCTGCTCCATTTCCGGGCATTCATCTCGGCCTGTAGCCGGCCTTCCGGCTTTGCAGGGCAATGGCCGCTCGGGAATATAAGAGCAGTCCTTTGCTTTCCTGCTAGTCGAAACC